>NC_090380.1:31642123-31959645 GCF_036365525.1 Heterodontus francisci | reverse complement strand
TCTTCAAAATGATGTCACGGGATCTTTTACATCCACCTCAGAGATCACAAGGGGCTTCAGTTTAGCATCTTAGCTGATAATGCAGCACTCGCTCAGTGTCTGCCTAGATTTTTTGTTCTCAAGTCTGTGGTTTGAGACTTGAACCCTCAACCTTCTGACTCAGATACGAGAATGCTACCAACTGAGTCACAGCTGACAGAGCTAAAATTTGAAAATGCTTTTGTATGTTTTTGCATAATTTTGTACTTCCTCATAAATTAATCTATGCATAATTTTCATTGTTTAAGGACCGCTTGATATTTTTTGACATATTTTAATTTCTGCATTCAGATAATCAAATAAACACATCATGCTAATGGGTTAAAATGACTATCTTGGAATTTTTTTTGTTGCTAATTTTGGTTTTCATTTGTTGTAGGAAACCAATGAAATTGTGGCTATCAAGAAGTTCAAGGATAGTGAAGGTATGTGCAACCTGTAAGGAACATTTGCAAAGAACAAATTACTGTACTACCTCGTGGTCATGTAAAGTTGTATAGCTGGTGGTTACTACAAAATGAGTTGTGCATCACAGAAAATATCTCCTACATAATGTGACAAATTTTATAATCTTGTTCCTGGCATAGAATCATAACTAAACCTTTACATATATAGTTTCATACTAATGACCATATTTTAATAGTCACTTAAATAACAATAATACCCTTATTTCACAGTAACACTTTGCTTCATTCCCCATTATTGCATGGCTCCCCTCTCTATTCAAGAATGCTCCAATATCAGCCATAGAACCAGAGAAAAATTATGGCACAGAAGGAGGCCATTCAGCCTAGTGTGTCTGCGCCGGACAAAAAAACTAGGAACCCACTCTGATCCCCCCCCTTCCAGCACCTGGTCCATAGCCTTGCAGGTTACAGCACTTCAGGTGCATGTCCAGGTACCAGTTAAATGAGTTCAGGGTTTCTGCCTCCACCACCGTTCCTGGCAGTGAATTCCAGACACCCACATGGGTGAAATAGTTTTTCCTCATGTTCCATCTAATCCTTCTACCAGTCACTTTAAATCTGTGCCCCCTGGTAATTGAGCTCTCCGCTAGGGGAAACGGGTCCTTCCTGTCTACTCTATCTAGGTCCCTCATACACCTCAATTAAGTCACCCCTCAGCCTCCTCCGTTCTAAGGAAAACAAGCCTAGATGATCCAATCTTTCCTCATAGCTGCAACTTTCAAGCCCTGACAACTTTCTTGTAGACCTCCTCTGTACTCTCTCCAGAGCAATTATGTCCTTCCTGTAATGTAGTGACTATAAATATATGCAATATTCCAGCTGTGGCCTAACCAGTGTTTTATACAGTTCCAGCATTACATCCCTGCTTTTGTATTCTGTACCTAGCCAATAAAGGAAAGCAATCCATATGTCGTCTTCGCCACTCTATCTACCTGTCCTGCCACCTTCAGGGACCTGTGGACATGTTCTCCATGGTCTCTCACTTCTGCTACCCCTGTCAATATCCTCCCGTTTATTGTATATTTCCTTGCTTTGTTTGCCCTCCCCAAATGCATTACCTGACACTTCTCCGGATTGAATTCCATTTGCCAGTGGAGCATAGCTGAATGTAGCAGCTGATTATTATCTCTATACCAATTGGTATTACATTCAACATGCATTGTACTCGCTATCCCATTTAAGTAGCATGCTTTGTGCAGTGATGTTTAATTCAGAAGCATGAGCTCCACAGTACTGATCTCAACAACAAAGTCAACTTGCATTTATATAGGTAGTAAAATTTCCCAAAACACTTCATAGGAGCCTTACCAAAGAAATTTTGTCATGCAGCCACGTAAGGAGATATTAGGGCAGATGACCAAAAGCTTGGTCGAAGAGGTAGGTTTCAAGAACTGTCTTACAGGAGTAGAGAGAGGTCGAGGCGGAGATGTTTAGGGAGGGAATTTCAGAGCATAGTCCCTTGGCAACTGAAGGCACAGTTGCCAACGGTGGTGCAGTTAAAATCTGGGAAGCTCAAGACCAGAATTGGAGGAACACAGATATCTCAGTGGGTTGTAGGGCTGGTGAAGGTTACAGAGATGAAGAGGGGTAAGGCCGTGGTGGGATTTGAAAGTGGATGAGAATGTTAAATAGAGGCATTGCTCATCTGGGAGCCAATGTAGGTCAACAAGCACAGGCGTGATGGATGCAGGACTTAAGAACATGAAAAAGTAAGAAATAGGCGCAGGTGAAGGCCATTCAGCTTCTCAAGCCTGCTGTGCCAACAAGCAAGATGCTGGCTGATCGACCTCAGCTACACCTTCCCACATTATGCCTAGATCCCTTGATTCACTAAGTAGCCAAAAATCTATGGATATCTCACTTGAACATGCTTAAAGACTGAATATTCACAGCAAGTACAAGTTAGGATACAGGCGGCAGAGCTTTGTGTGTGCTTAAGTTTGTGGAGGGTGGAAGATGAGAGGCCAGCCAGGTGTGCATTGGAATCATGAAGTCTAGAGGTAACAAAAGCTTGGATGAGGGCTTCAGTAACAGACGAGCAGAGGCGGCATGGAGTTGGGCAATGATGCGGAGGTGGATGTAAGCAATGTTAGTGACAGTGTGGATTTGTGGTCAGAGACCTCTCCGGGTCAAATATATTAATTCTATGGTAATTGAGTATTCACTTGAATTCGGGTGGTGGGTATTAACTGGGGAGAGCATTAACTGGGGATTCACTTGTACTCCTGTATATAGGAGCAGACTGAAACTGTTGAGTTTGAAGGTGCATATTTGTAATGTGTATCTCTGTAAATAAAAGCTTATAAAGTCTGTAAAGGCTCCAGTTTTATCCTTCATCGCCTGTCTTTCTGGAATAGAACAAAATATGCCAAGGTTCCATCTCTATGAAACTGCTAACTTTAAAATTAAGATGAAAGTTTCCCTGCTTAAACATTGAATCTCAATTGGGACATTAAAGGAATCCGTGGGCCCACTTGCTAGGAACCTGCCAGCCAGTTACAGCAGAAATTAACGCTCATATAGGCAATTCCATTATAAGAGGCTTGAACCATAATTCCTCTTTGTAAAACTATTTTAGAACTGTGCGAGGTTTAAGTCCTTCCTTTCCTTTTTGGCCTCTTTGTCTCGAGAGACAGTGGATAAGCGTCCAGAGGTGGTTTGTGGAGCAGCGCCTGGAGTGGCTATAAAGGCCAATTCTAGAGTGGCAGACTCTTCCATAGGCGCTGCAGGTAAAGTTGATTGTCGGGGTTGTTACACAGTTGGCTCTCTCCCTACACTGCTATCTCTTTTCCTGCCAACTGCTGAGTGTCTTCGACTTGCCTCTCTTCAGCCCCACCTTTATAGCTGTCCGCCAGCTCTGGTGATCGCTGACAGCTGGCTCCCACGACTTGTGGTCAGTGTCGCAAGACTTCATGTCGCGTTTGCAAACGTCTTTAAAGTGAAGACATGGATGGCTAGTGGGTCTGATACCAGTGACGAGCTTGCTGTACAATACATCCTTGGGGATCCTGCCATCTTCCATGCGGCTCACATGGCCAAGCTATCTCAAGCGCTGCTGGCTCAGTAGGGCTTGCATGCTGGGGATGTTGGCTGCCTCGAGGACTTCTGCGTTGGAGATACGGTCCTGCCACCTGATGCCAAGGATTCTCCGGAGACAACGAAGATGGAATGTATTGAGACGTTCCTCTTGGCTGGCATACGTTGTCCAGGCCTCGCTGCCATAGAGCAAGGTATTGAGGGCACGGGCTTGAAACACTCGGACTTTTGTGTTCCGTGTTAGTGCGCCATTTTCCCACACCCTCTTGGCCAGTCTGGACATAGCAGCGGGCGCCTTTCCCATGCGCTTGTTGATTTCTGCATTGAGAGACAGGTTGCTGGTGATGGTTGAGCCCAGGTAGTTGAACTCTTGAACCACTTTCAGAGTGTGGTAACCGATTTTGATGGATGGAGCATTTCTAACGTCCTGATCCATAATGTTCGTTTTCTTGAAACTGATGGTTTGGCCAAATTTGTTGCAGGCAGCCGCAAGCCTGTCCATGAATCTCTGCAGATACTCTTCAGTGTGAGATGTTAATGCAGCATCGTCAGCAAAGAGGAGTTCCCGGATGAGGACTTTCCATACTTTGGTCTTCGCTCTAAGACGGGCAAGGTTGAACAACGTGCCATCTGATCTTGTGTGGAGGAAAATTCCTTCTTCTGAAGACTTAAATGCATGAGAGCAGCAGTGAGGAGAAGATCCCAAACAGTGTGGGTGCGAGAACACAACCCTGTTTCACACCACTCAGGATGGGAAAGGAGTCAGATGAGGCACTGTTATGCTGAATTGTGCCTTTCTTATTGTCATGGAACGAGGTGATGATGCTTAGTATCTTTGGTGGACATCCGATCTTTGCTAGTAGTCTGAAGAGACCATATCTGCTGATGAGGTCAAAGGCTTTGGTGAGATCGATGAAGGCAATGTAGAGGGGCTTACGTTGTTTGCGGCATTTCCCTTGTAGCTGGTGAAGGGAGAACAGCATATCAACAGTTGATCTCTCTGCTCGAAAACCGCACTGTGCCTCAAGGTAGACACGCTCAGCCAGCTTCTGGAGTCCGTTTAAAACTACTCGAGTGAAGGCTTTCCCCACTGTGCTGAGCAGGGAGATTCCACGGTAGTTGTTGCAGTCACCGCAGTCACCCTTGTTCTTGTAGAGGGTGATGATATTGGCATCGCGCATGTCCTGTGGTACTGCTCCCTCATCCCAGCACAGGCAAAACAGTTCATGGTGTGCTGAGAGTAAAGCAGGCTTGGCACACTTGAATATTTCAGGGGTAATGCCATCCTTTCCAGGGGCTTTTCCGCTGACTAGAGAATCAATGGCGTTACTGAGCTCCGATTTTGTTGGCTGTTTGTCCAGCTCATCCATGACTGGCAGAGACTGGGCTGCATTGAGGGCGGTATCAGTGACATAATTTTCCCTGGAGTACAGTTCTAAGTAGTAGTGCTGCACCCAGCGGTCCAATTGCTTGCGTTGGTCAGTGATCGTTTCCCCTGATTTGGACTTGAGGGGGGCGATCTTCTTGATGGTTGACCCAAAAAGCACTCTTAATGCCGTCATACATTCCTCTGATGTTTCCGGTGTCGGAGGCAGCTGAATACGAATGCATAGGTGTTGCCAGTAGTCATTTGCACAGCACCTGGCTGTGCTTTGCGCGGTGCTTCTGGCTGCTTTAAGTGCTAAGGATGTTAACTTGCTGGGGCCTTTCTTGTAGTTCAGCAGTGTAGTGCACTTAGCGGTTATGACTGGTTCCATCTCTTCAAAGTGAGATTGAAACCAGTCTGTATCTGCTTCTCACGTTTGCCAAAGGTGGTCATTGCTGAGTCATAGATGGCGTCTCTGATGTGGGCCCACTTCGTCTCTGCATCCCCTGCAGGAGTGTTTTGAAGGGCTTTTTCAAGTGAATTGAGAAACCTTTGTGACAGCTGTGGATAAGAAATTCTGATCGTGTTGATGCGTGGGCGGCCATTCTGTTTGGAGTGATGTAACTTCTTTGGTTTGAGTCTAACTTTGCTGCACACCAGGGAGTGGTCGGTGTCGCAGTCCGCATTGTGGAAGCTGCGTGTGATTGGAACACTTTTTATGGAGGCTCGCCTTGTGACAATGAGGTCCAGATGGTGCTAGCGACGTGATCTTGGGTGTCTCCATGAAACCTGGTGACAGGGTTTAGTTTGAAAGAACGAGTTGGTAATGCAGAGGTTGTGGTAGGTATACAACTCCAGCAATCTCTGTCCGTTCTCATTCATCCTTCCAATGCCATAGCGCCCAAGGCAGGAGGGCCTTGAGTCATGGTCGGCTCCAACCCTGGCGTTAAAGTCCCCCAGCAGGAACAAATGTTCAGTATTAGGAATGCGACTAATGATATTATGGAGTTCCTCGTAGAACTGGTCTTTAACTTCAGGTGGGGAGCAGAGTGTTGGAGCATAGATGTACTGGACCAGAGGCGGTAAGCAGTCGGATGGACAGTATGCATTCTGAGCCATTTGAGGGTGGCTCTATCATGCTGAGCAAAGAGTTTCTGATGGCGAAGCCCACTCCATGCTGTCTTGGTTCTTCTGGATTCCTACCCTGCCAGTAGAAGGTGTAGTCTTGCTCCCTTAATGATCCGCTTGCAGGGAGGCGTGTCTCATGAAGTGCTGCAATGTCCACATTGAGTCTTCTGAGCTTGTTAATGATGGCGGTCTTCGGAGAGTCATCTATTTGTGTAAGATCTTCTTACAGGCCAGGACACGTAGTTCTTGCAAAATGAAGGGCTGGTACCATCTTTCCTTTTTTTGCCGTGCTGTTTGGTGCTGTATTACAATCCACTTGTCAGGCAATGACCCTGAGCTCCAAGCACCCGTTGAAGTAGGTGGACTGTGGCAGGACAGAACCTTTCTGAATGGGGGCTGCCCGGTTTGAGGTGGGTGGTAGCTGCCCAATGAGATGCGACGACCTCTCCCACCGACAAAGGCAACCCGTGGCACCCAATCTCTATACCAATTGAGCTGGACTTAAAATCCGTAACTGCTGCCTTCCATGTTGTTTTGGTCGCTGTGAGGCGACTATGGAGTGACTTCTACATGGAGCCTGCCTGGGCGGAATGTATGGAGGTTGTGAGTTGCCCAAGCGTCAAAAGCCCCCCTTCAGCCTTCCTAGTTGGGTCCAAAGGAGTGCAGAGCATGACGTTTGGCTGCAGGAACTGCCGGTAAAGTGCCAAAGGTGACACATGACCACCTTAGGGGCTCCACTCCGGATTTTCTGTTTACTCCCTTAGCCTTAGTATCTCCCGAGACGCCCACAAGGCAGTGGGATTGTTAGCTCATATCGCTGAGCAGTGGCCCTAACAAGCAGAGTACACACTCTCTGCTGAAGTACCCTCCACCATCCACAATAGTCATAGCAAAACCCCCGAATATCCGTGGCCACTCGGCCCTTCGAGTCTGTGCTATCCCCCAGACATCATTCGGCACTCATTTGCCTCGAATTAAAAGAATCTGCCTTCACCCAGAGACATTTTCCAGCAAAGCTCTCCCCCACACCCCACGTCTCTGAGCCCTTGAAACGCAACTTCCAGACCCGGCCTGGGACTCATGGTCGCACTGGAAGCTGCCGAGCCCCCAGATGAAGTCGGTACAGTGCTGGCAGAAGGTGGGCTTGGTCAGCATCACTTTCCTCATGGCGGTGCCCATGGTCCAGGTGCCAGCGGTGGCCGCTCGCCGCCGCCACTTTCCCGCGGCCCCACAGCGTGCTGGAGTTGGGGCTGGATCCACACTGCAGCTCCCTCAAGCGGGGGAGCGAAGCCCAGCTTTCCGCTGTCTGTCAGGTTTGAGTTGTAAGGAGCCGTCCTTTCGGCAGCCCCACAGCGCCTTCTCCCTGCTCTGCACGATGTAATGGTCCTTCGCCTGGAAAAGCTCCCTGGCTCTGGGATCAGGGTCTCCACATGGTGAGGAAAGGGCAGAGCCCGGGGAGTGAACAGATACAGCATAAAGTGCGCCACAATTATGTAATACTAATTTTTCTGAGTATGTGGGCCAGATTTTCAAAGCTTGTTGAGTAGTAAAATAGAATTCTCATTATGCATAGCTTATCTAAAATTGAGGCAGAGGGCATCAGCAAAATGATGATATTTTGTAATTGATTCTGGTTTGATTAAATTTATAGACCTCTACATTTGCTTCCAGCAATGTCAATGTTGCAATAGCATTTGTTGACACACGAGACTGTAACTTGGGAAATTCAACTCTCCAATCAAAGGATTTGAAAATATTCATATATCCTTGATTCACATCTTTGCTCACACCAACATCAAAGCACAGTCCTACTTTATCCCTACCCGTGAGAGCAACTGTTGAAAAATATCAGTACTGCTGATGAATGAAGAAAATTCTGAAGAGTTGGGAATCCTTGATTTTGAAAGGACTTATTGGCACTTCCAAAGCATTTAGTTTCCCATCTCGCTGTGTTTCCCATTGGATAAAGTCTGTGACTATGGTCTTCATCAGTTAACCCACTGTTTTCCCTCTGTTTGGTCAACATAGTTGAAGGCATCTAGTTTGTTTTACTCTGGACAGTCATTTTGGATTTCTGAATATGGTTGGGGTTGGAGAAGGTGTAAGTGGTTATGCAAACTTCCGACATACACTTCCAGACAAGTCCTGGTCTAATATCATTCAGTGAGTTCAGTGTTCATGTTGTAGGCAGTGACTTAATTCCAGAGCTACTAAACCTCCCTCTTTCATATTATCGCCTTCATGGTCTGCTATCTATTTGGGTTTGGTTGATGAGCCAATTATTGTCAGCCCAGAGATTTATGTGCTCTCATTGTCCGCTTATTTTCTCTTGTTAAAATTGATTTACTTTTAAGAGTTTTGCACACTAAAGACAAATTCTGTGAACTTTGATGCATGGAGCAAGGCTGGGATGCTGTACGAATAGCAGTGGCTGGTGAACTTTATTCAGTAGACGGTACAAATTTGGCTTGGATGACTTGTGGCCTTATAAGGTTAACACTTTTTCTTGAATTCTCAAATGTGTATATTTACCAATATGTTACAATGAAATATTTAAAATAACAAAGGCATTCGACTGGGTAGATGCAGATAAACTATTCCCTCTCGTCGGGGAATTCGGAACAAAAGGGTGTAATTTTAAAATTAGGGCAGACCATTTGGGAGTGAAATCAGGAAGTACTTCTTCACACAAAGGTTAGTGAAAATCTGGAACTCGCTCCCCCAAAATGCTGTTGGATGCCAGGTTAATTGAAATTTTCAAGATTGAGGTCGATAGATTTTTGTTTGCTCAGAGTATCAAGAGATATGGAACAAAGGTAAATGGAGTTGATGTACAGGTCAGCCATGATATAACTGAATAGCAGAACAAGCTCAAGGGTCTGAGTGGCTTGTTGCTGTTCCTATGAGTACATTGATTCATCCAGATTGCTGGGTATGATTTTGATTTCACTGTGAACATTGTAAGTGAAGATACAGAGGCAGCTTGTTTGGCCTTGATTTTGGGGTTGGATTAGGCTGGGGTATAGCGGGCTTACATACGAGTGGACCTGTTGGTTAGCGATGTTGCCTTATGTGCAAGGATTGCTGTGTTGGGGTAGTTGCCCTTCATGGGTGATTTGTTGTGCTTGGAGGTAGGGGTTGATGAATGAGCCTCCAAGAGCATGTGTCAGATTCCAGCATGCGTTAGAGGCTGCAACACATCATTAGTTTTGATTGGCAGAGGTCCCATATGTTTCAGCCAGAATTTTGTCATGGAGAGTGATGCATTTGGATTTTAATAATAGTATGTATTTTGCATTTAGGGATGTTTTGTGTTCACTTCTTAAATAAGTCAGCTGACTACTTCTTTGATGAAAGTGTTTTATTATTTTTTTATTTATTTCGAGATACAGCACTGAAACACGCCCTTCGGCCCACCGAGTCTGTGCCGACCAACAACCACCCATTCATACTAATCCTACATTAATCTCATATTTCCTACTACATCCCCACCATTCTCCTACCACCTACCTACACTAGGGGCAATTTACAATAGCCAATTTACCTATCAACCTGCAAGTCTTTGGCTGTGGGAGGAAACCGGAGCACCCTGCGGAAACCCACGCGGTCACAGGGATAACTTGCAAACGCCACACAGGCAGTACCCAGAACTGATCCCGGGTCGCTGGAGCTGTGAGGCTGTGGTGCTAACCACTGCGCCACTGTGCCGCCCACTGTGTTCTTTGGAAAACTGTTGCTGCACACCTGGGTTTAAGTGATCCAGGAAGGAAAACAAACAATCGTAGGAATTTGTCTTGCCTGATGGTCATACATTTAAGTTCAGTCAATCTTTTCAGCGTTAATCAAGAACGCAACACCTTTGAAAACATGAGGTTTCCTTTTTATCAACCTATGGATAAAAAAGGCATCCAAGAAAACTTGTGTTGGACCCCTGTGACAATCTTGTAATTCATATATTGACCCTACCAAAGCAAATGAAAGCTTTGTAATTCATTTTCTTCTTTGAATGAAGAGGGCGAAAGAGTAATTTTGAAAGGAAGAAATAAAAGTTCTGTTAGTTTACTACTTTACTTCAGGCAAAATCCTTTTAAATTAATGCATATCAATTTACAGTGTTCTAATAAAGCCTAATATTTTACCAATATTTGAAGGGTAAGTAAAGTTGCAGCATCTAATATTTAATGTGTTCATTTCCAGAAAATGAAGAAGTTAAGGAGACAACATTAAGGGAGCTTAAAATGCTCCGTACTCTAAAGCAAGAAAATATTGTTGAACTTAAAGAGGCTTTTCGAAGAAGAGGAAAACTTTATTTAGTGTTTGAATATGTAGAGAAGGTGAGTGATACTGGAACAGCTGCAAAGCTAGAGATTTTTCTGCCTGATTTAAGAGATGGCTTCTCCTTCAACAGCTGCAGATGGGAAGTTTTTCCCAATTGGTCCTTGTGTAAATGCATTGTATGACATGATGGTCAGCTGTACAGACCACAAAAATCCTAGTTTCCATTGTTGATCTGTTGAGTTAGGAAATGTCAGCCAAAGATTTGATTGGAATAAGAAGTTGGCCTCAGTTTGTCTGGGCATAGGATGAGAAAATGAACCCCGGGTTCCTGCTCCTGGTCACCACCCAGTGACCATTGCTGGAAATTTGCAACGGTGTGCACAGGTGAGGATAAGATTGGCAACAACTTGCAGACATCTCATGGTCCTTCACAGGAGCTCTGTCAAACAAAATTTGACACCAAGCTACATAAAGTGTTAGGACAGGTGACCAAAAGTTTGAATAAACAGGCAGGTTTTAAGAAGCATCTTGAGAGAGAGGTGGGAGGTTTAGGGAATGAATTCCAGAGCTTTGGACCTAGCCAGCTGAAGGCATGGCTGCCAATGGACAAGTGATTAAAATCAGAGATGCCGAAGAGACCAGAATGGGATCAGGCTTGGCTCTGATGCCACCCACAGTCAAGTCTTCCTACACTCTGCTGTTGCGGCTAACATGATAAATAGCATTTTAGCCAAAGTACTGTAGAGCTTCAAGCATCTGCAGAATTGTACCTCAACATGACTCTCTGCCTTCAAAAGAGGAGTGGAAAAAAGTAGCTGTGTTAGTGAGGGGCAGGAAATTGCACAAAATAGATATATTGGTTTGGAGATTTCGTAATTATTTGGAACATGTCATCTTAGGTGAATGAATTACTTTATTTTACTGTTTCAGGAATATATGATCATGTCCTGCAATACCGGTGTGACTATTTGAATAATTTGTTTGCTTAATTTGTTGCTGGTAAAAATATCAATAATGCAAGACCTATACTGTGGAACTGACTTTTGATTTTCCTATTTTAAATAAAATCAGTGCGATATCTTTTCAAATGCGGGCAAAATCTAACTATAGTATTTTTAAATTTAATAGCATTTTCTGTTGACCTGCTGTGTGAAGTAATATTCTTTATGATAGTATGGAAAGAATATGTTTGTTTGATTTCCAGAATATGCTTGAATTACTTGAAGAGATGCCAAATGGTGTTCAACCTGAAAAAGTGCGAAACTATATCTACCAATTAATCAAAGCAATTCACTGGTGCCACAAGAATGATATTGTCCATAGAGGTAACCACTGCAAGAGTTATAACTTTGGAATCCTTTATTTCAGCAACGACACGTATATCTTCATTACATCCTTTATTCAGTAAAATACTTAAATTTGCTTTCAAAGGAATTCTGCAAAGAACAGTATGATTCCACTCAGCATTGTGCTACTCTTGTGATGGTCATGAGGAAAAGTCAAACAAGTTACTGGACTGATTTTGCCAGTTACTCAGTTACTTCTCTTTATGCTTGAGCGTGCAGTTGCTCTGGATTAGTATAACAATTGATTGTATATGGAACACAACCTAATGAGGACTGACTGTTTCATCCCATACCATGATAATTAGAGTGCAAGTTATTCTGTGTACATTGATAATAGGATATCCATTTTGTATTTGATGTCTGCTCAGAGCTGAATTCAGTTTTGTTGTTTTCTAATGGAAAATAGATTTGTCGGATCAGGGATACTCCGAGTACTGATTTTAGAGGCATGATCAAGTTTGAAATGAAGCTAATATACTACTAGACTAGATGTTTTTTCAATTTTCCAAGCTTGTATTTCTCCCTCCTGTCCTACTGGGGTTTGGATCATGGTTACTTACTGCATTCTGGTACATTGCCTGTGTGGTTATTCTTTGTCAGTCACGGTGAATGTTGACCAACTATTTGATTTTTGAGGGGTGTGAAAGAGATCACAGGTGAGCTTGATCTTGTCCACGTGCACTTTCGAGCAGGAATCAATAGACAACAATTAGGATAGGCTCATTTTTCCCCCTCCTCTTTTCCCTCCCCCCCCCCCCCCACCCCCCAAAAAGCCCAGGTTCCCTGAGGCCAATCTCAGCACAGATTTAAACCTTTTTGATCTGTATGGATCAATTCCATGTCAGGTAGTATGCTTACAAACTGATCCATGTGGCTCCATTAATGTAAATACTTAAAAATAGAAGCAGGTATTTTAAACTTCTGCCTCACTTCTGAAAGACGCTTCTGTCTGCTCCCTTCCAGCCTCCCGTCCAAAATACTGACTGAGATGAAAGCAAGGCAATGTGCTCTCATGTATCTTGTTGCTACTCCAATAACCGTCTGTTAGGAAATGAGTGTGTGGGGGACAGAGTAACACACAAGTTTTATTTTGCTATGTCATCTGTCCATCTACACTGCCTGGGAATATTGACATGGACTGGGTGGCTACTGTGAGGAGTTGCAACATGCATATTTTAGCTTTAATACAAAGTATTAGCACAGCTAGGCCAGCTAACATAGGCACTTCGATATATAAACGATTGATGTAGAGATGGTTGGCCTTTGTTGGCGAGCAGGTCACAGAGTCGGGTATTCATTTTCTTTGATCATAAGTCTAAGCTTTGTCTAACTCAGATCTGATGAGGATAGATTTGGTAGAAATTGATTTGCACTTCCTGCAAAGTTACTGTATTACTGGCCACATTCTTTTAATTCTTTCTCACTAACTTTTTTGTTAACTAGTTAGTATCAAGTGTCTGAGAAACTTGTACAATTAGGATAATTGGAATGTATTCTAGAGATAATTATTTAAAGCCTATGCTGGTCAGTTAGCCATTGTGAATTCAATTTTCTATAATGTTGGTCATCTCTCGAAACAAATTAATTCCACAATAGTTCAGTTCAATTTGATGGGATTAATTTTTCATAACGGTCAGTCAAATGAGATCCTATTCAAAGTCCTGGTTAGCTAACTGTGATAATATGTTCTTTTTTAGACATCAAACCAGAAAACCTTTTAATCAGCCACAATGATATGTTAAAGTTGTGTGATTTTGGTAAGTCATTCATGAACTATTTTTCTGACATTCCACCATATTTAACAAACCCATTGGTTCAATAATTGGGGAATGCAACTACAAAATTCTGGTTATGATATTGTGGATACTAGATCCAATTGTATATAACAGTTTATTAGATGCAGTTGTGAATTTTACCAGATGCTTTTGCATACTGCAGAGCGAGAGTCCACAGCTCATTTAGAATCATAGCTTCCCATTGTGCTGTATTACTCTATTAGGCCCATCGAGTCTGCGCTGGATCTTTGGAAGAGTAATCCAGTTAGTCCCGCTCCTATGCTCTTTTCCTGTGGTCCTGCAATTTTTTTCTCTTTCAATTATTTATCCAATTCCTTTTTGAAGGCTACCATTGAATCTAGTATTCACTACCCTATCAGGCATTGCATTTCATATCCTAAGCATTCAGTGCTGTGAATCAGTGGATACAGGTTCTGTCTATGGACACAATCTATCAAATCTGTCTTTGAAAACCAATCTGATATTTACCAACTTTAAGGGATTTTCAGTCATAGGACTTGCTCATAAAAGGAGTCTGGATTCAGCAAATTGGGTTGATTTATAAAAAAAATTGAGTTATTTTAAACACTGGATTAATTTGTTTAAAAAAATGTCTTGAAACACTTTATTGTTTGTCAGTGATTATCAACTTCCAAAAACACTAAGCTGCTTCAAGTTTAGTTTAAAGAAATGTTTGTGATAGTGATGTGCACATATGCGCAAACTAATTTTGTGGCAAAATTAAGTGGTAATTTTTGAAAGTCTGCACAACATGCACTGTTGGCATGCTTTATTCATATACACCTTCCTGTTCTGCATTCCCCTACCAGATGGGGTATCTGTATTTACCCCATCAAATCCCTTTATCATTTTGAATACCTCAATTAGATCATCCTTCAACCTTCTAAAAAGGGAATACAAGCCAAGTTTGTACAACCTGTGCTCATAATTTAACCTTTAAACGCTATCATTCTGGGGAATATGTGCCGTACCCTCTCCAAGGCCATTTCTCCAGATGGCGTCTTAACAAAGCTTTGCACAAGTGAAGCATGACTTCCTCCCCTTGTATTCCAGCCCTCTTGAAATAAAGGCCAACATTCCATTAGTCTTTCTGATTACTTTTTTGTCATTTGTACACTAGATTTTAATGATTCGAGTACATGAACACCCAAATCCTTTTTCTCCTGCACAGTTCCTACTCTCACAATTAAAAAATTATTCTGATTTACCTTTCTTATGTCCCAAGTAAATGACCTCACACTTCCCCTTTTGAAATTCCATCTGCCATAGTTATGACAACTCGATTAGTCTGCCTGTGTCCCTCTGTAACTTTGCTGCTCCCATCTACACAATTTACTCCTAATTTGGTGCCATCTGCAAACTTGGATGCACATCTCCCTATTCCCTCATCAGAGTCATTGACATATCTTGTGAAAAACTGAGTCCTCAGTACAGATCTCCAGGGAACACCATGCTTGTAATGTGTAACTCTGTAAATAAATATAAAAGTGTTTAAAGATTGGCCCCAGTTCTATCCTTCACCAACTGGCTTTCTGGACTGGAACATGGTAGCGGAGGATGGTTGCCTAAAGTTGAAGGATAGAACTGGAGCTAATCTTTAAACACTCCTATATTTATTTACAGAGTTAAACATTACAAGCATACACCTCCTAACTCAACAACCACAGTTTCAGTCTCTTTTCTGTTTACAGGGATTGAAGTTCATCCCCCCACCTGCATACAATTAAACACAATTAATATACAATTAACTTGTTACATCCTGTCAGAGAACAATCCCTTTATCCTGATGCATTGCTGTGCTGTCACTATCCTGTACTTATTTATTTGTTGTACAACAGTTATTCATTTACCTTTGAGTTCTAACTGATTCACCTTTAATACAGTTACGATGTAATTACAGTTATGATGGATTTAATTTGATTCATTTCAGTTACTTTTATTGCTTAGTTTATTTAGCCTATTTGCCTTTTGTTAATGTCAGTATTCATTTATTTAACTTTTGTTAACTTAAAGCTCCTGCAAAGTGTTTCAGCCTTGTCTCTTATTTATTAATTCTTACTTTTTATAATTTTGTAACCTGTTATATTAGTAAGTATTAAATGGTGATTAAATAATTTAGCACCTGCTTTTGGATGTTTCTTGGTTAATTTCTTTAGTAGCTCCTTCTCCCTCTGCTCTGAATTTCCACTTACATCAAATTCCTGTTTTAGCAGTCCTCACTGTGTTCCTAGCACACTCCCTTAACCAACTCACTCTGCTGTGCTTTCAGCCTGAGCATGGCTCTCGCAAATATCACTCTTTATATACTTCAGTCGCAGACCAGTTTCAACTGGTGTATCAGCCGCCGACCACACAGTTTTGAATTGGCACCTGCTAGTGGCTTACTTGCAGTGGATTGACAGGTAAATAAGCTAAGCCACAGTTTGCTAAAACATAATTAATGTACTTCTTACCCACTGCTATCCACAATTTCTCTGTTACTCATCACTGAATTCCCACTTTCAACAAATTCCTGTTTGAACAGTCTTCCCTATTCCTGACTCACTTTATTACTGGCCCATTCTGCTCTACTCTCAGCACAAACAGCAAATTATAAAGTATCAAATAATCTGTGTTTAATAGCGTTGGCAGAGGGCTGTGTGTTGGCAAGAGCACCCCCAGAGCTCCCTCCTCTTACTCAAATGGTACTATTAGTATGTTCATGTCCATTTGAGTAAGCAGACAAAGCTTCAACAACAAAAACAGAAAATGCTGGAAATTTTCAGCCGGTCAGGCAGCATCTGTGGAGAGAAAAACAGAGCTGACGTTTTAAGTCTGTAATCTTTCATCAGAACTGGCAAAAGTTGGAAATGTAATAGGTTTTGAGCAAGTGAAAGTGGGGAGGGGGAAGAAGAACAAAAGGGAAAGGTCTGTGATTGGGTAGAGGGCAGGAGAGATTAAATGACAAAAGGATTCGTGGTACAAAGCCAAAGGGGGAGTGGTAACGGGAGAAGTAAAGAAACAAAAGAAGTGTCTGGATGAGGTTTTAATGGCAGGATAGCAGCCATCCGAACACAAAGTAAAAGGATTAAGAAAGAAATGGCGGGGTGGGGGGGGGAATGAACCAGGGAAGAAAAAACATGAAAAAAGATAAAAATGGAGGCAGACATTATGATCAAATATTATTGAACTCTATGTTGAATCCGAAGGCTGTAAAGCGTCCATTCAAAAGAGGAGGGGCTGTTCCTCAAGCTTGCGTTGAGCTTCATTGGAACACTGTAGCAGGCCAAGGACAGAAAGGTCAGGGTGGGAGCAAGGTGGAGAATTGAAATTACAAGTTACAGGAAGCTCGAGGTCGCGCTTATGGATGGAATGGAGGTGTTTTGCAAAACAGTCACTCAGTCTGCGCTTAGTCTCCCCAGTGTAGAGGAGACCGCATTGTGAGCAGTGAATCCAGTATACTAAATTGAAAGAAGTACAAGTAAATCGCTGTTTCACTTGGGAGAAGTGTATGAGGCCCTGGACAGTGAGAAGGAAGGAGGTGAAAAGGCAGGTGTTAGGTCTCCTGTGCTTGCATGGAAAGGTGCCATAGGAAAGGATGGAGCTAAAGGAAAGTGGGGGTGGAGGTGTTGGGGTTGGCTGAGGAGTGGGTCAGGGTGTCGCGGAGGGAACGGTCTCTTTGGAATGTTGAAAGAGGAGGGGGAAGATGTGTTTGGTGGTGGCATCATGTTGGAGGTGGCAGAAATGGTTGAGGATGATCCATTGAATATGGAGGCTGGTGGGATGGAAGGTGAGGACAAGGGGAACCCATCATGGTTCTATGAGGGATGGAAAAGGGTAAAGGCAGAAGTGCATGAAATAGATGGGACACGGTTGACGAGCCTATCAACAATGGTGTTGGCGAATGCTCAGTTTAGGAAAAAGACTGCATCGTCCGAACATATGTGATGGAGCCAAAGAACCTGGGACAATGGAATCGAGTCTTTGCATGAAGTGGGGTGTGAGGAACTGTAATCAAGACAGCTATGGGAGTCCATGGGCTGTAGTGAATATTGTGATAGCCTATCCCCAGAAATGCAGACAGAGAAGTCGAAGAAGGGAAGAGTCGAAGATGGACCATGTGAAGGTGAGAGAAGGGTTGAAATTGGAAACAAAGTCAATGAAATTTTCCAGTTTAGGGCGAGAGTAAGAAATGGCACCAATACAGTCATCAATGTACCGGAAGAAGAGGTGAGGGAGGGGGCCTGAGTAGGATTGGAACCAGGAATGTTCCACGTATTCCACAAAAAAGCAGACATAGCTCGGACTTGTGCGGGTACCCACAGCAACACATTTTATTTGGAGGAAGTGAGTGGAGTTGAAAGGGAAGTTGTTCAGTGTGAACAAGTTCAGCCAGGTGGAGGAGGGTGGTGGTGGATGGGGACGGGTTGGACCTCTGTTCAAGGAAGAAGCTGAGAGCGCTCTGACCATCCTGGTGGGTGATGGAGGTGTAGAGGGATTGGACGTCCATGGTGAATAGGAGATGGTGAGGGCCAGGAAACTGGAAACTTAAAGTGACAAAAGTCATCGGAAGAATCAAAGATGTAGGTGGGAAGAGACTGGACAAGGGGAGTAAAAATAGAGTCAAGAAAAGTAGCCAGACCATGGCTTACAAGGGAAATTAGAGATAGCATTAGATCCAAGGTAGAGGCATACAAATTCGCCAGAAAAAACAACAGACCTGAAGATTGGGAGCAGTTTAGAATTCAGCAAAGGAGGACCAAGGGATTGATAAAGAATGGGAAAATAGAATATGAGAGTAAGCTTGCGGGGAACATAAAAACTGACTGTAAAAGTTTCTTTAGGTATGTGAAGAGAAAAAGATTGGTGAAGACAAATGTTAGGTCCCTTACAGTCAGAAACAGGGGACTTGATTATGGAGAACAAAGAAATGGCTGACCAACTAAATGCATATTTTGGTTCTGTCTTCACAAAGGAGGACACAAATATCATACCAGAAATGTTGGGGAACACAGGGTTAAGTGAGAGGGAGGAACTGAAGAAAATCAGTATTAGTAGAGAAATGGTGTTGGGGAAATTGATGGGATTGAAGGCTGATAAATCCCCAGTGCCTGACAATTTACATCCCAGAGTACTTAAGGAAGTGGCCCTAGAAATAGTAGATGCATTGGTGGTCATCTTCCAAGATTCTATAGACTCTGGAACAGTTCCTACAGATTGGAGGGTAGCTAATGTAACCCCACTATTTAAAAAGGGAGGTAGAGAGAAAACAGGGAATTCTAGACCAGTCAGCCTGGCGTCGGTAGTGGGAAAAATTCTAGAGTCCGTTATCTAAGATTTTATATCAGAGCACTTGGAGAACAGCGGCAGAATCGGACAGTTAGCATGGATTTATGAAAGGGAAATCATGCTTGACAAATATACTAGAATTCTTCGAGGATCTAACTAGTAGAGTTGATGAGGGGGAGCCAGTGGATATGGTTTATTTGGATTTTCAGAAGGCTTTTGGTAAAGTCCCACATAAGAAATTAGCGTGTAAAATTCAAGTGCATGGGATTGGGGATAGTGTATTGCGATGGATAGAAAATTGGTTGGCAGACAGGAAACAGAGTAGGAATAAACGGGTCTTTTTCTGAATGGCAGGCAGTGACTTGTGGGGTACCGCAGGGATTGGTGCTAGGACCCTAGCTATTCACAATATATATTAATGATTTAGATGAGGGCACTAAATGTAATATCTCCAAATTTGCAGATGACACAAAACTGGGTGGGAGGGTGAGTTGTGAGGAGGATGCAGAGAGGTTTCAGGGTGATTTGGACATGTTGAGTGAGTGGGCAAATGCATGGCAGATGCAGTATAATGTGGATAAATGTGAGGTTATCCACTTTGGTAGCAAAAACAGGAAGGCAGATTATTATCTGACTGGCTATAAACTGAGAGAGGGGAATATGCAACAAGACCTGGGTGTTCTCGTACACCAGTTGCGGAAGGTAAGCAACAGGCGGTAAAAAAGGCAGATGGTATGTTGGCCTTCATAGCGAGAGGATTCGAGTACAGGAGCAGGGATGTCTTGCTGCAATTATACAGGGCCTTGGTGAGACCTCTTCTTTTTTGGGCCTCCTTATCTCGAGAGACAATGGATACGCGCCTGGAGGTGGTCAGTGGTTTGTGAAGCAGCGCCTGGAGTGGCTATAAAGGCCAATTCTGGAGTGACAGGCTCTTCCACAGGTGCTGCAGAGAAATTTGTTTGTTGGGGCACACCTGGAATATTTTGTGCAGTTTTGGTCTCCTTATCTGAGGAAGGATGCTCTTGCTATTAGAGGGAATGCAGCGAAGGTTTACCAGACTGATTCCTGGGATGGTGGGACTGACGTATGAGGAGAGATTGAGTCGGTTAGGATTATATTCACTGGAGTTCAGAAGAGTGAGGGGGGATCTCATAGAAACCTATAAAATTCTAACAGGACTTGACAGGGTAGATGCAGGAAGGATGATCCCGATGGTGGGGGAGTCCAGAACCAGGGGTCATAGTCTAAGTATACGGGGTAAACCTTTCAGGACTGAGATGAGGAGAAATTTCTTCACCCAGAGAGTGTTGAGCCTGTGGAATTCGCTACCACAGAAAGCAGTTGAGGCCAAAACATTGCATGTTTTCAAGAAGGAGTTAGATAGAGCTCTTGGGGCGAAAGGAATCAAAGGATATGTGGGGAAAGCGGGAACAGGTTACTGAGTTGGATGATCAGCCATGATCATAATGAATGGCGGAGCAGGCTCGAAGGGCCGAATGGCCTACTCCTGCTCCTATTTTCTATGTTTCTATAGGAAGAAATCAGTTTTGTGGGGCAGGAACAGACTGCAACAATGGGTCTACCTTGGATAGTCTTGTTTGTGGATTTTGGGAAGGAGGTAGAAGCGGGCTGTGCGGGTTTGGGGAACTCTGAGCTTGAATGCCATGAAGGGAAGCTCTCCAGAGCAGATGAGGTCAGTGACAATCCTGGATACAATGGCTTGATGATCAGTAGTGGGGTCGTGGTCCAGGGGGAAGTAGGAGGAAATGTCATAGAGTTGGCTTCAGTCTAAAAGTTGGCACCTTTCACAATGTAGCAATTCCACAGAATGCAATGAAGTGAAGAAGATACCTGTTGCTGTGCAGCAAGCAGAAAGATGAAGTACTTAGTTTCTTCAGTTTTTTGAAGGATCCCGCTTCTAGATTTCACTACTATGTGATTTGAAACTAAGCCAGTTGCAGAGTTATGAGATAGTTTTGTTGTGTCTTTAGAAATTATTTGTTTTGATTGTTGGAGAAAAATAATTTTCTGTTTGCTTTGAATGTAAAGGAGTATACTTGTGCGGCTGATAAATTTGAAATGGATGGTTTCAATTCTAGTCTTGTCCTCAGTTGCTTGAAGCCTCATGCTCTGTTAGAAAAGATACTGGCTGGCCTAACACATTTACATGGTGGCATGCGTTTCTTCATATAAAATGCTTCACCGTATGCTGAAATGACAGCCCTTCATGGATTTGCATCTCTCTGCCTCTCAATCTCCGCAGCCTTTCATCTTTGCAATAATTCATAATGTCAGTAGGGATAACTTAGGATGTGTGTCGAAAGTCGGATATGGAGGGAATGGATTTGAGGCACTTTTCAGCCTAGGAAGCAGTCAGCAGTCACTTGGTAAGATTCCAACATCCTGACTGTTGGATGTCCATGTAACTAAGGGGAGGGAGAAAAGGAGAAAATTTTATTGAGAAAATTTCACAGCTGCACCAGACATCATTGGAAATGCATGCAGCGTGTCAGAAAAGAGCAGCGATTAAAGTTAATTTAGCAAGTTTCCATTTAACATAGGAGCAGGAGTAGGCCATTCAGCCCATTGAGCCTGCTCTGCCATTCATTATGATCATGGCTGATCATCCACTTCGATGCCTTTTCCCACACCGTCCCCATATCCCTTTATGTCGTTAGTATTTAGAAATCTGTCGATCTCTGCTTTAAACATACTCAATGACTGAGCTTCTACAGACCTCTGGGGTAGAGAATTCCAAAGATTCACAACTTTCTGAGTAAAGAAATTTCTCCTCATCTCGGTCCTAAGTGGCTTCCCCCTTATTTTGAAATTGTGTCCCCAGGTTCTAGGCTCCCCAACCAGGGGAAACATCTTACCTGCATCTACCCTGTCTATCCCTTTAAGTATTTTGTAGGTTTCAATGAGATCACCCCTCATTCTTTGAAACTCTGGACAATACAGGTCCAGTTTCCCCATTCTCTCTTCATAGGATAGTCTTGGCATCCCGTAAAGAAGGAAGATATTCAGTGTTCCACGTTAAGGAATAATTTGCTTTTCAGCAATGGCTTAATGTATTTGGCAGCCTGATGAGTTGCTGCTGGTGCTATGGGCACTTTAAAGCATACTTTTTTTCCCTGGCCAGTGCCCAAAACAATTAAATGGCAAGGAATGTGAAATCCTTATAGCAGCAATTTTACTGTGATATTTTATTCCTCTTCATCAATTTTCTCTCTTTCCTTCTCTTGAAGGAATTGACTTTTTGCCAGGTTATGGTTCCATGGTTACTAGGCATCCTTTGTCATTATGCCCAAGTGTCCAGTAATTGAACCTGGAACCTTACTGGTCTGTTTGGCATGGGTATTTGCTAGTTAATCTTGCTGAAATATTAGGGAAGCTCATTCCTTTGTGGCTTAAATCAAAGTATCCTGAGCAGAGTTCGGTACTCATAGTAATTAACCATTTCAATATTTTATTATTTACACTGGATGGACATATAACTGCAAATAGTTATCTTTTACTTTTTCCCCTTTTGCCATGTGTTCATCCTTCCAATTTATTCTTCTGATTAATCTGTAGCTCTGTGCTGTCTTTGGTTGGAGGCAAATTTGGTCAACCCATTCTGCTGACTTCTCCATGGCCATCATTACTACAACCACAGTTACTGATCTGTCAGAGTGAATGATATGTGAATACTTTTCTGCATGTTTCTCCTACAAGTACCTTTTAGTTTCATCCAACTTGAATTTAATTGGTTTGGTGCCTTTGTGACAATATCAGTGCCATTGATGACCTTCATTCTGATTCCAGACATACAAGATTGTCACTATATGCAGAGATGTTCTGTTGGAGTTTAATTAAACTCTTCACTTAGAGCAGAATTGTCAAACCTTTTGGAGCTTTGGCCAGTTCTCCCATCTTCCACCCTACGTAAGCTTTTTTAAAATTCATTCATGGGATGTGGGCATCGCTGGCAAAGCCAGCATTTGTTGCCCATCCCTAATTGCCCTTGAACAACTGAGTGGCTTGATAGGCCATTTCAGAGGGCAGTTAAGAGTCAAACACATTGCTGCGGGTCTGGAGTCACATATAGGCCAGACCAGGGAGGGACGGCAGATTTCCTTCCCTGAAGGACATTAGTGAACCAGTTGGGTTTTTACAACAATTGATAGTTTCATGGCATCATTACTGAGACTAGCTTTCAACTCCAGATTTTTATTAGTGAATTGAATTTAAATTCCAGCTGCTGTGGTAGGATTTACCCCATGTCCCCAGGGCATTAGCCTGGGCTTTGGGATTACTAGTCCAATGGCATTACTACTGTGCCACCATCTCCCCATGAGTTTGTGCTGATCCAAACTCTGCAGTCTGTATCTTAGTTGCTCAAGTCTCATTCATTCATCACATCTGTGCTTGCTGACCTACATTGATTCCTGGTCTAAAAATTTCAGTATCCTTAACTCGTTTGCAAATTCCTCCATGGCCTCTCCTTATTTCTCCTTCAGCCCTACAAGCCATCATGATCTCTGCACTCCTCCAATTTTGGCCCCTTGCACAGCCCCGATCTTAATTGCTCCACCATTGGTGACCATGCTTTCAGCTGCCTTAGCCCTAAACTTTGAAATTCCTTCCCTACGTTTGTCTGTCACTCCACCTGTCCTCCTTTAAGATGCTCTGAAAGACCTACTTTGACCGAGCTTTTGGTCATCTGCCTGATATCTCCTACTGTGGCGCAGTGTCAAAAACTTTTATTGATAACACTCTTGTTAAGCGCCTTGGGATGTTTTTCTACATTGAAGTGCAAGTTATTGTCGACCCCTATACATGTAAAAAAATGAAACCCCCATACATGTAGAAAGTGATTCCATACACAATATGTAGAACCCCCATAATAAAAATTAGATTCTCATATATGCAAAATGTGAGACTCCCAAAAATAAGGCCACCTGTATCGCAACTCCTCTTTCTCTCTTAGCTTCCAATCCTGTCCCACCACACCTCTCATCTGCCCAAAAGAAAGTCAAGTTTTGACTAAAATATATCATATTCAATGAGAGTAAATGCATGAAAAGTGACTTTTGAGAATGAATAAGACTACAAATTCTCTTCAGAAAACTTGTAGGAAAAGGTTTTGCAGTTGGCAACTGCAATTACATTTTACTGAAATCCTAATGACAACCCTAAATTATTTTTTCAGAAAATTGCTTTTATATGGAGGCTTGGAATTTTTAGGCATTAAATATTTTTCTTTGCTAAGACATAATATACTCATGTTTTTGGCTTTCTACAATAACAGGATTTGCTCGGAACTTGTCAGAGGGCAGCAATGCGAATTACACAGAATATGTTGCCACTAGGTGGTATCGTTCACCTGAGCTACTACTTGGGTAAGTTGTTGAGCTGCTACACAGTTGTCAATTGGAAGATTGTTGTAAAATATCAAATTGCTTCAGTGGGCTTGTTAAAAATGAAATGAGCACAAATTGAAATTACCTGAAGTATTTGAAAACCCAGTGAGTTATTCTCAGATTCACTAAAAAGTGAATCCTTTGAGGATTATAATAAAAACAGCAAGTGCTGGTAATATTCAGCAGGTCTGGTAGCATCTGTGGAGAGAGAAACCGAGGTAACATTTCAGGTCGATGATCTTTCATCAGAACTGGCTAAGGTTAGAAATGTAATAGGTTTTGAGCAAGCGAAAGGGGGATGAGGAACAAAAGGGAAGGTTTGTGATAAATGACAAATGTCATGGAATAAATGGCAAAGGGAGTGGTAATAGTTGCAGTAAAAGACAAAGCATTTGTCCAGAGAGAGTGTTAATGGTAGAATAATGAACTACTCTGTCTGAAAGCAAAAACATGCAAAACAAATTTAAGACCAGGTCAAGATCTGAAATTGTTGAACTCAATGTTGAGTTCAGAGGACTGTAAGGTGCCTAATATGAAGATGAGGTGCCGTTCTTAATTTCTCCACTCCTCTAACTCAGTCTAACCTGTCTCCCTCTGAACTTGCTGCACTGCATTCTCTCAGGTCTAACCCTGACATTGTGGTCAAACCTGTTGATAAGGGTGGTGCTGTTGTTGTCTGCAAGGTAGAGGTCGGTACGCCAGACAACAGTTGACAGGGCCATCGACCGTGCCTGTTCCATTTCCCACACTTCTGCTCTCACGCTTTTCCCTTCCTCCCAGAACCGCAACAGGGTTCCCCGAGTCCTCATTTTCCACCCCACCTGTCTCCACATCCAAAGGATCATCCTCCGACATTTCCACTACCTCCAGCATGACGCCACCACCAAACACATTGTCTCCTCCCCTCCCCTGTCAGCATTCCAAAGCGACTGTTCCCTCCACAACAACCTGGTCTACTACTTCATCACCCCAACACCTCGTCCCCTTCCCACAGCATCTTCCCATGCAATCGCAGGAGTTGTAACACCTGCCCTTTTACCTCCTCTTTCCTCACCATCCAAGGCTCCAAACACTCCTTCCAGGTGAAGCAGCGATTTACTTGTACTACTTTCAGTTTATACTGTATTGGTCTCCTCGACACTGGGGAGACCAAACGCAAATTGGGTGACCGTTTGTGGAACACCTCTGCTCAGTTCACAACCATTACCCCAAGCTTCCAGTTGCTTGACATTTCAGTTCACCACCTTGCTCTCATGCCCACATTTCTGTCCTCTGCCTGCTGCAGTGCTCCAGTGAAGCTCAATGCAAGCTCGAGGAACAGCACCTCATCTTCTAGTTAGGCCCCCTACAGCCTATTGGACTCAACATTGAGTTCTACAGTTTCAGCCCATAACCCGATCGTTAACTTGTTATTGATGTTTTTGCTTTTGGACAAAGCAGTTCATTATTCTGCTATTAACACACTCTCTGGACAAATGATTTGTCTTATACTACATTTATTACCTCTGTCTTTGCCATTTGTTCCATGACATCTTTGTCATTTAATCTCTCCTGCCCTCTGCCCTATCACAGACCATCCCCTTTGTTCCTCTTTCCCCCGCCCCCTTTCACTTGCTCCAAGCCTATGACATTTCTAACCTTTGCCAGTTCTGATGAAAGGTCATCGGCCTGCAACATTAACTCTGTTTCTCTCTCCACAGATGCTGTCAGACCTGCTGAATATTTCCAGCACTTTGTTTTTATTTCAGATTTCCAGCATTTGCAGTAGTTTGCTTTTATTTCCTTTGAGGACTATGGTAGACAAGGAAGTCAGCTAATTTTAAGTCCCCAATTAATATCAGAACTCTACTGTTCTTGACAAATCCATCCACACAACATTGGGAAGTGGTTTACTTGGAGGACATTTTCTGTTTTGCTCTGCCAGAACAACAACTCTTTAAAAGAAAAATGGAATAATGGGAATTTTTTATATAAACATTTAAAAAAGATCTATATATCTTGTCTCATTTTGGAAGCCTATGGAACATTACTGTAATTACGTGATGGATAACATAAGTACTATTTTGCAGGTTTTGCTCGTTTAGCTGGATGGCTAAAAACTGTAAACACATTAGAATTGAGGATAACATCAGAATTATTTTGCGACTTAACTGCTCGTACACTGAAAAGCGTCCTCTTAAAATAACACCTTTTTGTTGTTCACTAATCCTAATTCAGGATTTGCTTTGCATGAGATGATACACATGTTACTGCATGGAGGGAGGTCATTGACTGAGTCAGTGCAGTCACACAGGTTTCTGGTACCTTGTTCCAGCAATGAAAGATGTTTGCTGGTATCAAGAAAACAAAGGTTCAGCATCAAATATAGCATTGCTGTACCATTGTGAAGTAGTACTCAACTTTTCCGTCTCCACCAGAACTTCCCCTTTAATGGTGAGCTGCAGCTGGTCTTTCTATGCCCCAGCCATGTGTTCCATACATAAAGCTCTGAGTAAACTTTTTATGCATCCTGTTGTATTTAGGGATCAGTTATTTCAAACAATTTTGACAAAAGACAGGTACACAATAAGGTTGCTGAGAGATGACAGCACTCTTTTATTAAAATAAAACACATATTTTAAAAATATTTGACCAGATGATTCATTAAGGATCAATAATCTCAGTGTAAATATCTATCATTTCTTCACCTTGGCCTTTTGTTGTTTTCCTTTCAGAGCTGCTTTTCCGTGCACTGTTGTGTGGTAGAAGCAAAAGCCCGCTTTTGTTTTGGGCTTAGTGGCATGTTGAGGCCACTGGCTCCAAATGCGTGGGGGTCTAATGCAGCTAACGACAAGCTCTAAAATAACTTCCCAGATTGTCCAAACCCAGAAAAACACTGTTTAAAAAAAAAAATCTTCCACCAGCTAGCTTAATACGTTTAATTTAGAGTTGCCACCAGCTGTGAAAGACAGACATTTCATGAATCAGTGGACCTATCACAACACTAAACCCAATATAAAAACAGGGGAAGAGTGCCAGTTGACTACCAAGCCATTCATTTAATAAAAAATTTTAACATGAGACGAGTCATAAGCAAGCGACTTAACTGAAGGGGAAATAGTACTTGTCCTTATTATGCTTACTATTGCATCAAACTGTAAAGCTGTCCCTCCTCAGCAGTGTGTTGAAGTCACATGACTAATCCTTATATAATTGTGTGTTATTCAAATATACAAAAGTATGAGGATAATACAAAAGGATGCAGTTTATTTCAAATAATGGTAGGTCAGGATGCCATGGTTTGTGTGATTTGACTCCCAGTTTGCAATGACTTTAATGACAAGATACATAAACTTTACTTTTACATGATCAGAATGTTTATATTTACCCATTGAGCACAGCCACAGCTGGTTGCCAGTATTGATTTAAATACAACTGCTGGACAAATTAACTTCTTTTCCACTACTCAGCCGCCACCACCTGGTCGGTTGAAATTGTTAATTTGACTGATTTGGTGTTTACTAATGAGTGGAAATCAGTGTGTCGTATGGATTAGCTGATTTGTATTTGGACTGAGTGTTGCAACCAGATGTATTTTACTGTATATAACTTGGGGGTTCTCTAGCCACACACACTGTTAGAGTGTCATGCTACATTACAGTCAGACACTGTTAATTACCTATCATCAATATCACTTAATATGGCATAGAAATGCTTTTCCTAAAAAAAGTTTGAAATAGTTAAGTAAAAATGGCAGTTAGTTATGAATTTAAAAATTTACAAGCAGAACTTACTAGGTTTCAGAATTGTACATTTCAGAAGTTGTTGCCATGTTTACTATCTTGCTTGACTCCTATTTCCCCCCCCCCCCCTCAAAAAAAGTGGGAAAAGCTGTCTTTTTGTAAGATGACACAAAATGCATCATTCTGTATGTAATTTGTTTTCCATCTGGTCCTTTGTAGCGCTCCATATGGAAAGGCTGTCGACATGTGGTCTGTTGGCTGCATTCTTGGAGAACTAAGTGATGGACAACCACTTTTTCCAGGAGAGAGTGAAATAGATCAGCTTTACACAATCCAGAGAGTATTGGGACCACTACCACCTGAGCAGATGAAGCTCTTTTATAGTAATCCTCGCTTTCACGGCCTGCGGGTACTGTGTTTAAAAATATTGAAGTCAAATTAAGATTCAAGATACACTCAAAGTTCCCTCATCCAAAGATTGCCATAAGTATGTTTATTAAGACTATAAGCTAGACTGTTCTGAAAAAATACTTCAAATTCAAGGTACAATTTTCAAACTGCAAATTGGAGAGAGTTAGATTACATTCATTGGCCTTGTAATATTGCACAAACATCATTGAAACTACAATATATATTTATGGACATGTTATTAAACAAAATTATGCTTTTTTAAATCAATTGCAATTAATCAATTAAAATTTTAATCTATTAATCTTGGTTTTAATTGCACATTTAATTGTTACAGTTGCTGCATCCATCTTATTCAAATTTGTATTATTACTGATTCTGTTATTGTCGTCATCATCCAAAAAAAACCCCACAAAAACTTGAACTGTTTATTGTGGAAGAGAACGTCAAAAACTATTTTGAATTATTGTATCAGAAAACTCATTTTTTAAAAAAAAGTTTGTAGCTTTTCCATAGCTAAATGCAAAAAAATTATTGCAACCTAATTATTGTCAAATTCCTATTTTTAAAAAAAAGCAAAATAAAGGGTGGTACAGCTGACCTGAGGCCCAAACAACTTTTTGGGTTTATTTCCATCATTTAGCGTCTGCATTTATGTGTCTGCAGCCACGGCATGCGATAAGTCCATTGAGGTGAAGAAGGAGCTGCGGGACCCGAGAGAAGTCCTGTGAAAAGGTGCCCCGAACACCCAAAACATCCACGAGCGGCCCCCCCGGCCGCAATTTCAAAGCGCCCGCGGGAGATGGCTCGGAGAGCATCTGCAGCGCACTGTCGGCAATGCTGCATGCCTTTATTTAAACCACTGCAAAAAAAAAAACCCTTAGCAAATGTAATCACCTCTAAGTCTGCCAAATGATGCTTCACCTCCCGAAGGACGTAGATGAGCTTTCCGGACGTCGATGGTGGGCACTGAGGAAATGGCTTATTACCTGCACCAGATTCCACCCCCCCTCCCCCCCCCTTTACCCCCCTTCCACCCCCCCCCCACCCCCGTCCCCTTCCCTGCTCCACCCTCTCAGCTCACCCCCTCACAACCCCGTCCCAGCCCGCCCCCCCCCCGCACCATCTTCACCCCGCACCCCCTTCCCCTGCACCCCCCCCCCACCCCCTCCCTCTACCCCTCCCCCTTGCATCCCCTCCTCCCACCGGCACCATCCTACACCTGTGTAGGGGCCCCAACAACCCCACTGCCTTGTGGGCGTCTCGGGAGAGACCAAGGCTAAGGGAGTAAACCCTAACAGAAAATCCGGAGCGGAACCCCGTAGGCGGTCATGTGTCACCTTTGGCATGTTTCCGGCAGTTCCTGCAGCCATACTGGTGCCAAACGTCGTGTCCTGCACTCCTTTGGACCCCACCAGAAAGGCCGAGAGGGGGGTTTTGACGACTGGGCAACTCTCAACCTCCATAAATTTGCCCAGGCATGCGCCATGGAGAGGTCACTCCATAGTTGCCTCACAGCGACTGAAACAACACGGAAGGCAGCAGTTACGGGTTATAAGTCCAGATAAATTGGCGTAGAAACTGGGCGCCACGGGTTGCCTTTGTCGGTGGGAGAGGTCATTGCACCTCACTGGACAGCTACCGCCCGCCTCAAACCGGGCAGCCCCCGGTCAATAAGGTTCTGTCCCGCCACAGTCTGCCTGCTTCAATGGGTGCTTGGAGCTCAGGGTCATTGCCCGAAAGGTGGACTGATACACCGTACCAAACAACATGAAAAAAGGAAAGAAGGTACCAGCCCTTCGCTTTGCAAGCTGGAACGTCAGAACTATGTGTCCTGGCCTCTCGGAAGACCTTACACAAATCAACGATTCTCGGAAGACCGCCATCATTAACAACGAGCTCAGTAGACTCAATGTGGACATTGCAGCACTTCAGGAGACTCGCCTCCCCGCGAGTGGCTCTCTAGCAGAGCAAGACTACACCTTCTTCTGGCAGGGCAGGGATCCTGAAGAACCAAGACAGCATGGAGTGGGCTTCGCCATCAGAAACTCCTTGCTCAGCATGATAGAGCCTCCCTCAAATGGCTCGGAACGCATACTGTCCATCCGACTGCTCACCACCTCTGGTCCAGTACACCTACTCAGCATCTATGCTCCAACACTCTGTTCCGCACCTGAAGCTAAAGACCAGTTCTATGAACAACTCCATAACATCATTAGCAGCATCCCCAACACCGAACACCTATTCCTGCTGGGGGACTTTAATGCCAGGGTTGGGGCCGACCATGACTCATGGCCCTCCTGCCTTGGGCGCTATGGCGTTGGAAGGATGAATGAGAACGGGCAGAGACTGCTTGAGTTGTGTACCTATCATAACCTCTGCATCACCAACTCGTTCTTTCACACTAAACCCTGTCACCAGGTTTCATGGAGGCACCCAAGATCACGTCGTTGGCACCAGCTAGACCTCATTGTCACAAGGCGAGCCGCCTTAAACAGTGTTCAAATCACACGCAGCTTCCACAGTGCGGACTGCGACACCGACCACTCCCTGGTGTGCAGCAAGGTTAGACTCAGACCAAAGAAGTTGCATCATTCCAAGCAGAAGGGCCACCCGCGCATCAACACGAGCAGAATTTCTCACCCACAGCTGTTACAAAAATTTCTAAATTCACTTGTAACAGCCCTTCAAAACACTCCCACAGGGGATGCTGAGACCAAGTGAGCCCACATCAGAGACGCCATCTATGAGTCAGCTTTGACCACCTACGGAAAAGTGCGAAGAGAAATGCAGACTGGTTTCAATCTCATAATGAAGAGCTGGAACCTGTCATAGCCGCTAAGCGCATTGCACTTTTGAACTACAAGAAAGCCCCCAGCGATTTAACATCCGCAGCACTTAAAGCAGCCAGAAGTACTGCACAAAGAACAGCTAGGCGTTGCGCAAACGACTACTGGCAACACCTATGCAGCCATATTCAGCTGGCCTCAGACACCGGAAACATCAGAGGAATGTATGATGGCATGAAGAGAGCTCTTGGGCCAACCATCAAGAAGATCACCCCCCTCAAATCTAAATCGGGGGACATAATCACTGACCAACGCAAACAGATGGACCGCTGGGTTGAGCACTACCTAGAACTGTACTCCAGGGAGAATGCTGTCACTGAGACTGCCCTCAATGCAGCCCAGCCTCTACCAGTCATGGATGAGCTGGACATACAGCCAACCAAATCGGAACTCAGTGATGCCATTGATTCCCTAGCCAGCGGAAAAGCCCCTGGGAAGGACAGCATTACCCCTGAAATAATCAAGAGTGCCAAGCCTGCTATACTCTCAGCACTACATGAACTGCTATGCCTGTGCTGGGACGAGGGAGCAGTACCCCAGGACATGCGCGATGCCAACATCATCACCCTCTATAAAAACAAAGGTGACCGCGGTGACTGCAACAACTACCGTGGAATCTCCCTGCTCAGCATAGTGGGGAAAGTCTTTGCTCGAGTCGCTCTGAACAGGCTCCAGAAGCTGGCCGAGCGCGTCTACCCTGAGGCACAGTGTGGCTTTCGTGCAGAGAGATCGACTATTGACATGCTGTTCTCCCTTCGTCAGATACAGGAGAAATGCCGTGAACAACAGATGCCCCTCTACATTGCTTTCATTGATCTCACCAAAGCCTTTGACCTCGTCAGCAGACGTGGTCTCTTCAGACTACTAGAAAAGATCGGATGTCCACCAAAGCTACTAAGTATCATCACCTCATTCCATGACAATATGAAAGGCACAATTCAACATGGTGGCTCCTCATCAGAGCCCTTTCCTATCCTGAGTGGTGTGAAACAGGGCTGTGTTCTCGCACCCACACTTTTTGGAATTTTCTTCTCCCTGCTGCTTTCACATGCGTTCAAATCCTCTGAAGAAGGAATTTTCCTCCACACAAGATCAGGGGGCAGGTTGTTCAACCTTGCCCGTCTAAGAGCGAAGTCCAAAGTACGGAAAGTCCTCATCAGAGAACTCCTCTTTGCTGACGATGCTGCTTTAACATCTCACACTGAAGAATGCCTGCAGAGTCTCATCGACAGGTTTGCGTCTGCCTGCAATGAATTTGGCCTAACCATCAGCCTCAAGAAAACGAACATCATGGGGCAGGATGTCAGAAATGCTCCATCCATCAATATTGGCGACCACGCTCTGGAAGTGGTTCAAGAGTTCACCTACCTAGGCTCAACTATCACCAGTAACCTGTCTCTAGATGCAGAAATCAACAGGCGCATGGGTAAGGCTTCCACTGCTATGTCCAGACTGGCCAAGAGAGTGTGGGAAAATGGCGCACTGACACGGAACACAAAAGTCCGAGTGTATCAGGCCTGTGTCCTCAGTACCTTGCTCTACGGCAGCGAGGCCTGGACAACGTATGCCAGCCAAGAGCGACGTCTCAATTCATTCCATCTTCGCTGCTTTCGGAGAATACTTGGCATCAGGTGGCAGGACTATATCTCCAACACAGAAGTCCTTGAAGCGGCCAACACCCCCAGCTTATACACACTACTGAGTCAGCGGCGCTTGAGATGGCTTGGCCATGTGAGCCGCATGGAAGATGGCAGGATCCCCAAAGACACATTGTACAGCGAGCTCGCCACTGGTATCAGACCCACCGGCCGTCCATGTCTCCGTTATAAAGACGTCTGCAAACGCGACATGAAATCGTGTGACATTGATCACAAGTCGTGGGAGTCAGTTGCCAGCATTCGCCAGAGCTGGCGGGCAGCCATAAAGACAGGGCTAAATTGTGGCGAGTCGAAGAGACTTAGTAGTTGGCAGGAAAAAAGACAGAGGCGCAAGGGGAGAGCCAACTGTGCAACAGCCCCAACAAACAAATTTCTCTGCAGCACCTGTGGAAGAGCCTGTCACTCCAGAATTGGCCTTTATAGCCACTCCAGGCGCTGCTTCACAAACCACTGACCACCTCCAGGCGCGTATCCATTGTCTCTCGAGATAAGGAGGCCCAAAAAGAAAAAAGAAAAAAAGATTTATGTGCATCATAAATATACATGCACCAAAGTAGTAGTAATACTCACTTTTAAAGGATGTTGTGGCCAATACTCCCACAGCTGTGCTCTGTTCTGTTGGGGATCATAGAGCACAATAATACATTCTGGCAAATACTTTCATACTAAAAGAACAAGTTTAAACTTCTTTCAGTCCAGTTTGCCATCATCTGGCTCTGGAATACACCATATTACACATGCTGGCAAAAGTCTGGTTGGAAAACATCCTTTTATTGTCTTTCCTACTAGTATTTGCAACAACATATATAGAGATGCAAATATTTGCTGTAGCCTCCAGCCCCATGTTATGCAACTAATGTGAGGCAAGTCCTGTTATTTACAGACAGACGCCAGCTGACAGCTCACTTAGAGGAATAGCAGGTTAAATGTCAAGGTGTGTATCTGAAAAGCAAGCACAGACAATTATACACCATGAAGATTTAGTACAGTCTGTACATTGACTTATTAATTAACAATACATTTTAATCATTTATTTTTTCAAATGAAGTGAGAAAGAAGTGGATTTTAAAAAAAATGTATTTATCGAGTAACATGCAACATTTAAAAAAAAAAGATACTGTTTGTCAGCTGGTGTTTTACAGTACCGCTCCTTTACCCTGTGTTGCCTCCTATATTGAGCGTAAACCCGGATTCAGTGTTAAAACATGAGTTTGTTAAAAGTTAACTGCTTCAGATGAGAGATATCCTAGGTTGCTGAGGGAAGCAAGTGTGGAATTGGCCTCCTTGGGGGTGATGCCAGAAAACTGGAGGGTTACAATTGTTACACCCCTGTTCAAAAAAGGGGCGAGGCTCATAGGCTAACATCAGTGGTGGGCAAACCTCAAGACCATAATCCAGGACCAAATTAATTGTCACTTGGAAGAATGAGTTAATAAATGACAGCCAATGTGGATTTGTTGAAGGCAAATAATGTTTAACAAACTTGACTGAGTTCTCCATTGGAAGTAATGAAAAGGGTTGATGAAGCTAGTCAAGTTCAAGTTATTTGTATGAACTTTCAAAACTCATTTGATGAAGTGCCACGTAATAGATGTGTTAGCAAAATTGAAGCCCATGAGATTAAAAGGCATTGGCAGCGTGGAAACAAAAATGGCTAACACACAGAAAGCAGAGTAGTGGGCCTAAGGCGGATGAAATATAATGTAGAGAAGTGTGAAGTGAGACATGTTGGAAGGAAGGATGAGAAGCAATGTAAACTAAATGGTACAATTTTAAAGGAGGTGCAGGAATAGTGTGTACTGACGGTATATATACACGAATCTTTGAAGGTGGTAGGATAAGTTGCTGATGCTGTTAAAAAGCATATGGGATCCTGGGTTTTATAGAGACAAAGGGTACAAAAGCAAGAAAGTTAAACTTTTATATATCACCGGTTATCCCTGAGCTTGAATATTGTATTTTTTTTATTCATTCATGGGCTGTGGGCATTGCTGGCTATCCAGCATTTATTGTCCATCCCTAATTGCCCTTCAGAAGGTGGTGGTGAGCTGCCTTCTTGAACCGCTGCAGTCCTTGGGGTGAAGGTACACCCACAGTGCTGTTGGGAAGGGAGTTCCAGGATTTTGACCCAGTGACAGTAAAAGAACAGCGATATAATTTCAAGTCAGAATGATGTGTGAGGTGAACTTGCAGGTGGTGGTGTTTCCATGCATCTGCTGCCCTTGTCCTTCCAGGTGGTAGAGTTCACGGGTTTGGAAGGTGCTGTCTAAGGAGCCTTGGTGCGTTGGTGCAGTGCATCTTGTAGATGGTACACACTGCTGCCATTATGTGTTGGTGGTGGAGGGTGTGAAGGTTTGTGGATGGGGTGACAGTCAAGCGGGCTGATTAATCCTGATGGGTGTCGAGCTACGAGTGTTGTTGGAGCTGCGCCTATCCAGACAAGTGGAGAGTATTCCATCGCACTCCTGACTTGTGCCTTGTAGATGGTGGACATGCTTTGGGGAGTCAGGAGGTGAGTTACTCACTGCAGGATTCCTAGTCTCTGACCTGCTCTTGTAGCCACGGTATTTATATGGCTACTCCAACTCAGTTTCTGGTCAATGGTAACCCCTAGGATGTTGATAGTGGGGGATTCAGCGATGGTAATGCCGTTGAATGTCAAGGGGAGATGGTTAGATTCTCTCCTGTTGGAGATGGTCATTGCCTGGCACTTGTGTGGCGCAAATATTACTTGCCACTTATCAGTCCAAGCCTGGATGTTGTCCAGGTCTTGCTGCATTTCTGCACGGACTGCTTCACTATCTGAGGAGTCGTGAATGGTGCTAAACATTGTGCAATCATCAGTGAACATCCCCACTTCTGACCTTATGATTGAAGGAAGATCATTGATGAAGCAGCTGAAGGTGCTTGGGTCTGGGACACTACCCTGAGGAACTCCTGCAGTGATGTCCTGGAGCTGAGATGATTGACCTCCAACAACCACGACCATCTTCCTTTGTGCTAGGTATAACTCCAACCAGCAGACAGTTTTCCCCCTGATTCCCAGTGACTTCAGTTTTGCTAAGGCTCCTGGATGCCATACTCGGTCAAATGTTGCCTTGATGTCAAGGGCAGTCACTCTCACCTCAGTTTAGCTCTTTTATCCATGCTTGAACCAAGGCAGTAATGAGGTCAGGAGCTGAGTGGCCCTGGTGGAACCCAAACTGAGCGTCACTGAGCAGATTATTGCTAAGCAAGTGCTGCTTGATAACACCTTCCATCACTTTGCTGATGATTGGGAGTAGACTGATGGGGCGGTAATTGGCCGGGTTGGACTTAACCTGCTTTTTGTGTACAGGACATACCAGGGCAATGTTCCACATTGCCGGGTAGATGCCAGTGTTGTAGCTGTACTGGAACAGCTTGGCTAGGGGCACGGCAAGTTCTGGAGCACAGGTCTGCAGTGCTGTTGCCGGAATATTGTCAGGGCCCCATAGCCTTTGCAGTATCCAGGGCTTTCAGTCGTTGCTTGATATCATGTGGAGTGAATCAAATTGGCTGAAGACTGACATCCGTGATGCTGGGGACTTCAGGAGGAGGCCGAGATGGATCATCAACTCGGCACTTCTGGCTGAAGATTGTTGCAAATGCTTCAGCCTTATCTTTCGCACTGATGTGCTGGGCTCCCGCATCATTGGGGATGGGGATATTTGTGGAGCCACCTCCTCCAGTTAGTTGTTTAATTGTCCACCACCATTCATGGCTGAATGTGGCAGGACTGCAGAGCTTAGATGTAATCCGTTGGTTATGGGATCGCTCAGCTCTCTATCACATGCTGCTTACGCAGTTTGGCATGCAAGTAGTCCTGTGTTGTAGCTTCACTAGGTTGACACCTCATTTTGAGGTATGCCTGGTGCTGCTCCTGGCGTGCCCTCCTGCACTCTTCATTGAACCAGGGTTGGTCTCTTGGCTTGATGGTAATGGTAGAGTGGGGAATATACCGGGCCATGAAATTATAGATTGTGGTTGAGTACAATTCTGCTGCTGCCCCACAGTGCCTCATGGATGCCCAGTTTTGCATTGCTAGATCTGTTTGAAATCTATCCCTTTTAGCATGGGATAACACGATGGAGAGTATCCTCAATGTGAAAGCGGGACTGTGTAGTGATCACTCCTACCACTACTGTCTTGGATAGATGCACCTGCGGCAGGCAGATTGGTGAGGACAAGGTCAAGTATGTTTTTCCCTCTTGTTGGTTCCCTGCTGCATACTCAGTCCAGCAGCTATGTCCTTTAGGACTCAGCCAGCTCGGTCAGTAATGGTGCTGCCAAGCCACTCTTGGTGATGGGCATGGAAGTCCCCCACCCAGAGTACATTCTGCACCCTTGCCACCCTCCGTGATCAACGTGGAAGAGTACTGACTCATCAGCTGAGGGAGGGCGGTAGGTGGTAATCAGCAGGAGCTTTCCTTGCCCATATTTGACCTGATGCCATGACAGCAACTCCCTCCCGACTGTATACCACAGTACCGCCACCTCTGCTGGATCTGTCCTGCCAGTGGGACAGGACATACCCAGGGGTGGTGATGGCAGTGTCTGAGACATTGTCTCTGAGGTATGATACCGTGAGTATGACTGTCAGGTTGTTACTTGACTAGTCTGTGGGACAGCTCTCCCAACTTTGGCACAAGCGCCCAGATGTTAGTAAGGAGGATTTTGCAGGGTCGAAAGGGCTGGGTTTGCCGTTATCATTTTCGGTGCCGAGGTTGATGCCAGGTGGTCCGTCCGGTTTCATTCTGTTTTTATTGACTTCATAGCGGTGAGATATAACTGAGTGGCTTGCTAGGCCATTTCAGAGGGCATTTAAGAATCAACCACATTGCTGTGGGTCTGGAGTCACATGTAGGCCAGACCAGGTAAGGACAGCAGATTTCCTTCCCTAAAGGAAGGCAGCAGATTTCCTTCCCTAAAGTACGTTCGTGAACCAGATGGGTTTTAAAACAATCGACAATGGTTTCATGGCCATCATTAGACTAGCTTTTAATTCCAGATTTATGAATTGAATTCAAATTCTACCTTCTGCTGTGGTGGGATTTGAACCCATGTCCCCAGAGAAATACCCTGGGTCTCTGGGTTACTAGTCCAGTGACAATACCACTACGCCACCACCTTCCCTCGTAGAATTATATCCAATTCAAAGCATCACACTTCAGGAAGTATGTTAAGCTCTGGAGAAGGGGCAGAGGAGATTTATTAGAATGGTACAAGGGATAAGGGACTTCAGTTATGGGAGAAACTAGAGGAACTATGGTTGTTCTCCCAAGAGAAAATAAGGTTCAGTGTGGATTTAATAGAGGTGCTCAAAATTGAGTGTTTTTAATAGAGTAGATAGGGAGTAACTGTTTCCACCAGCAAGAGGGTGATGAGCAGAAATCGTTTTACACAGTGAGTTGCTATAATCTGGACTGGACTGCATTAAAGGTTGGTATAAGTAGATTCAGTAGTAACTTTTATAAGTGAATTGGATATATATTTGAAAAAGGAACAATTTGCAGGGCTGTGGGGAAAGAGCAGGGAGTGGGATTAACTGGAAAGCTCTTTCAAAGACATGATGGAAAATATGGCCACCTTCTGTGCTGATTCCATGAAGAAAGAAAAGTTCTGAATACAAGTCTGTTCTTAGACACCAGCAGCCCTCTTCTACTTGCAGTCTCACTCTTCCCAACACTGATGTCGCTGTTAACATGGGAGAGTGCTGCATGATGGGAATCATTGCCAGCTGGCATATTAATTATATATTTGATACCCTAATTAGTAGGGTATATTGTATATGTTATATTTTATATGATTTACACTTCTATCATCGATCAGAATAACTTGGCCTGATGTTTTCCAGTGAACATTTGAAGTAAACAGCTGTGCAAGCTGTTTCCATAAAGTGATTGAGCATGAGCAAGAATTCAGAAATTTGGAACATGTAACATTTGATTAGCAAAACAATCATGCCTCCTGGAAAAACACAAGAATTTGTGAATTCTATCAGTAGGAGCTTAAAGTTTACTCTCTGCATATATTCTGTATTAATGCAAGTAAAAATTAATCTTAAAAAATTAAGTTAACTTTGATTAATTGACTGCTATTACAGGTAGTTGTTAGATTATGAAATTATTGAAAGCCTATTTTAGGGAGTTTTCTAGTTTTTAACAAGTAGTGAAATGCACTAAGATGTTTAGATCCAATTTAAAATATACATATTTGGCTGTTTTTTTTTAATGTATTCCTTGCACAAATCTGATTAGTTGACCCTTCTGCTTATAGTTCCCTGCTGTAAACCACCCTCAGACTCTGGAGAGAAGATATCTGGGCGTTATTAGTGGAGTTATGCTAGACCTTATGAAGGTATGAAACTTTGTTGTGACATTTGATTAAATATTTTGCAGTGGATATAGTTCTGGCCAAACTTATAGCATAATGATTCTAAGGAATGTGGGAATGTGACCCTTGCTTTCCAGTTTATCTTTGCATATTCTGTTTGTTTCTTCATTAATGGATACTAAGGTAATCTGTTCCTAAGGTCTCTTGTAAGTGGTGTGTATTTTTCAATTAAACATCAAATGATATCTCTGTGTATATACCATGGACAAATGATAAAAAAAACTACCTCTGTTAATTACACTGTGTGGATAAATTTGTATTATCAATTTTGTTTTTTTCTCTTTGAAGAATTTGCTGAAACTGAATCCATCTGAAAGGTATTTAACAGAACAGTGCTTAAACCACAGTGTATTCCAGACTCAGAGACTTTTGGACAGATCTAGTGGCACTTCCCCTACACGGTTAGCTAAAAGAAAACCTCATCACGTAGAAAACAGGTAAAAATAATATGTGGTTATAGAAATGCTTGTTAAATTCCAGAAAGTTTGTTATAGAAAGATGATGCTGGAGCTTGTATTTACTCAGTTTCACATTTATTGTGCTGTGTAAAAGGATTACAAACATGTAGCTCCTCACTCGAAACTTTCCCAGTCCTCTATTAAGTCACCCATTACCAATGTTTTCTGCACCATCTCATGCACCATCAGGCCTCACTCTGTTTTGTCAAAATTGGCCATTGCTCTGGAATTGGCTTGGAGAGCAAGGATAATTCTAGCTTCCAACAATTGTGAGAAAATCATGGATTTCTTTTCACTAAATTGAGATCCGTTCAGCTGTTTATTTCCCACTCCCCTTGTCAAACCTCTCCCAAGGCACTCCCCTGCCCTAACCCTGAACCAGATAATTCTTCACTTTTTATCCATTCTCTCCTAACGCTCTCTGCGAGCAGAATTTGTCAATGAACCCCAATTCCTGCTCCTTTGACCCCATTCTCACTAAAAGTGCTCACATCCCAACTTCACCTTTTGGCCAACTGATGGTGTAAATGATTCCCTCTCCTCAGGTGCTGCCCTTGACTTCTGTTTCCTACTTCTGGAGTCGCCCAAGATTTATCCTTGACTCTTACTTCCCCAGCTACACGCTGGCCCTTGGCAATGTTATCTGAAAACATGGGCAGAATTTTCCAATTGCGCGGAGGAAGGAGGGCTGGAAAATTGGCGTCGGAGAGCAGCAAACTGGCACATTCCCACCTCCAGCCCATTTTGGTAGAGGCACGTTCGAGGTGTGTGTGATGGCAACCTGCTTGCAAGTGGTGGGTAGCCTATTAAGGCAATTAAAGGGCCTATTCAGGCCAACGTTCTGAGGCTGACTGGAATCTTCCAGTGGGCCGTACATGGCTGTCAAAGCCCGGCTGAAGAATGGAGCCGGCCTCCCGGCGGCAGACTGGAGGGCCAGCACTCCAGCATAGTTTTAAAAACCCCACCCCGCAACTGACATGCTGAGATGGTCACAGCTGCGGCCACAGGCCACCCTGTGAAGGGGGATCCCTCTCCACGACGGTAGCCCCGCAGATGTGGCCACTTTTTGTTTTGAGGCGCCCTTTCTCTCCTACCTACGTCAGCAGCAGCCACCTCTGATGGTAGGGCTGCCTCTCCTGAATGCTGGAGACCCTGCTTCTGGCTCTCCAGGGTCGGGGGCCCACCTGCTGTCTTTAATTGGATGGTGAGCAAGCCTTCTGGCCACTGATCGGCCATCTCTTTCAAAATTACATCATGCGTCTGCTGCTGACATGGTATGGGGTCAGGGCTCGGAATGCTCCCAATGCTTGGGTCCCAACCCCAAAATGAAAATTCAGCCCATGGGGCCAACTTCCACATGTACTGTTAACAACACCCAGCTGTACCTCTCCACCACCTCTTGACCACTTCACTGCTGGGAAGATCAAAGCCATCGTCTTTGGCCCATGCTTCAAACTTCTTTATCCTTGCCACATATTCCATCAACCCTCCCAGCTACTGTCTGACTGAACCAACTTGTTCACAACCTTGCCTTCCAATTCAACCCCAAGCTGAGCTTTCATCACAATGCACTTTCCACCATAAAGTCAGCCTACTTACACCTCTGTAAAATCACGTCCCACCTCAGTTTGTCTGCTGCGGAAACCCTCATCCATGCCTTTCTCAGCTCCACACCTGACTATTTAGAAACATAGCAAGATTTACAGCACACAACGTGGCCTTTCGGCTCATCATGTCCCTGCTGGCTGAAAAAGAGCTATCCAGGCTAATCCCACCTTCCAGCTCTTAGTTCGTAGCCTTGTAGGTTACGCACCTCAAGTGCATATCCAAGTGTTTTTTAAAATGCGATGAGGGTTCCTGCCTAAACCACCCTTTCAGGTAGTGAGTTCCAGACCACCATCATCCTTTGGGTGGAAACATTTCTTCTCAATTCCCCTCTGATCCATATACCAATTACTTTAAATCTAAACCCTCAGTTATTGACCTCTCTGCTAACGGAAATAGGTTATTCCTATCCACTCGATTGAGACCCCTCATAATTTTATACACCTCAATGAAATATCCCCTCAGCTTCCGCTGTTCCAAAGAAAACAACCCCAGCCTATCCAATCTTTTTTCATAGCTAAAATTCTCCATTCCTGGCAACATCCTCATAAATCTCTTCTATAGGCTCTCTAGAGTGATCACATCTTATGCAGAGACCAGAACTCCACGCAGTACTGTAGCTGTGATCTGAATAGTATTGCCCATGGTTCTAGCATAACCTCCCTACTCTTGTACTCTAGGCCTCAGCCAGTAAAGGAAAGTATTCATATGTCTTATTAACCACCTTATCTGCCTGTCCTGCTACTTCAAGGATCTGTACACATATACTCTAAGATCCCTCTGTTCCTCTACACTTTTCAGAATCCTACCATTCAGTGTGTATTCCCTTGCCTCATTTGCCCTTCCCCAATGCATTTATTTTTATTTATTTAGAGATACAGCACTGAAACAGGCCCTTCGGCCCACCGAGTCTGTGCCGACCAAGAACCACCCATTTATACTAACCCTACAGTAATCCCATATTCCCTACCACCTACCTACACTAGGGGCAATTTACAATGGCCAATTTACCTATCACCTGCAAGTCTTCGGTGGTGGGAGGAAACCGGAGCACCCGGTGAAAACCCACGCGGTCACAGGGAGAACTTGCAAACTCCGCACAGACAGTACCCAGAATTGAACCTGGGTCCCTGGAGCTGTGAGGCTGCGGTGCTAACCACTGTGCCACTGTGCTGCCCATTACCTCACACTTCTCCAGATTGAATTCCATTTGCCACTTTTCTGCCAACCTGACCAATCTATTGATATCTTCCTGCAATCTACAGCTTTCTACCTCACTAACAACCACACAGCCAATTTCCGTATCATCTGCAAACTTAATCAGGATCGACATTTAAGTCTAAATCATTGATTATATACCACAATCAGCAAGAGACTCAATACTGATCCCTGCGGAACCCCACTGGAAACCACCTTCCAGTTACAAAAACACCTGTCGACCACAACCCTTTGCTTTCTGCCACTGAGACAGTTTTGGATTCGACTTACTGCTTGCCTATGATATTTAATTTACTGATCAGTCTGCTGTGGTGGAACCTTGTCAAAAGCTTTCCTAAAATCCATGTGGACTACATCAACCTCGCTACTCTCGTTGACCTTCCATATTACCTCAAAATATTAAATCATGTTAGTCAGACACGACATTCCCATAACAAATCCATGCTGCCTACCCTTGATTAATCCATGCCTCTCTAAATGATGATTTATACCATCTCTCAGAATTTTTCTCAATTATTTGCCCAACACTGAGGTTTAATCAAGCTGTAATTTAATCAAGTTAACGTTTCGGGTCAGTGACCCTTCTTCGGAAGTCACCGAAGAAGGGTCACTGACCCGAAACGTTAACTCTGCTTCTCTTTCCACAGATGTTGCCAGACCTGCTGAGTGATTCCAGCATTTCTTGTTTTTGTTTCAGATTTCCAGCATCCGCAGTATTTTGCTTTTATGTAATTTAATCAAGCTGTCTCTCCCTCCCGTTTTAAACAATGGTACAACATGAACAGTCCTCCAGTCTTTCACCATCATGCCTGTAGCCAGAGAGGAATGGGAAATGATGGTCAGAGCCTCTGCTATTTGTTCCCTTGCTTCCCTTAGCAGCCTGGGATACATTTCATCCAGGCCTGGTGATTTATTCACTTTCAAGGGTGCTAAACACTTCAATATTTCCTCCCTCACAGTTATCCCATCCTTTATTTCACACTCCTCCTCCTTAACTAAAATGTCTGCTTTGTCCCTCTCTTTCATGAAAACAGATGCAGAGTATTAATTAAGAACTAGGTGCCCAAGTCTTGCACCTCCACACACAAGTTACCTTTTTGGTTGCTAATTGGCCCTACTCTTTCTTCAGTTACCCTCTTGCTTTTTATGTATTTATAGAACATTTTTGTGTTCTCCTTGATTTTACTTGCCGATACTTTTTCGTGCCATCTATTTGCTTTCCTAATTTCCGTTTTAATTTCATCCCTGCATTTTCTATACTCCTGTCCGAGTATAGTTTTCTGCACTATTGAGCTCTTGGCATCTGACATGAGCTTTCTTTTTTTGCCTTATCCTATTCTGTATGCTCCAGGGGGTGTTTAGATTTGTGAGTTCTACTTTTTTTCCTTTGTGGGAACATATTTGTTCTGGATCCTCTTTAGATTGATCTTGACTGCCTCCCACTGCTGTGATACTGATTTACTTTCAAGCAGCTGTTTCTAGTGCACTTTTGCCAAATCACATCTCAGCTTCGTGAACTTCGCCTTTCCCCATTTAAAAGTTTTACACTTGGACCTTCTTTATCCTTTTCCATAACTCGTCTAAATCTAACTGAATTATGATCTTTACCACTTAAATGCTCTCCCACTGATAGTCCTTCCACCTTCCCAGAATTGTTTCTTGAAATTAAGTCCAGAACTGCCCCAGATTCAGTACTCTGATGCCTGTATCCAAACATACGAATTAGAACCAGGAGTAGGGCATTCGACTCCTCAAGCCTGCTCCGCCATTCAACAAGTTCATGGATGATCTAATTGTAATCTCAGCTCCATATTCCTGCCTATCCCGATAACCTTTCATCCCTTATCAAGAATCTACCTACCTCTGCCTTAAAAATATTCAAAGATTCTGCTTCCACCGTGTTTTGAGAAAGTGAGTTCCAAAGACTCATGACCCTCTGAGAGGAAAACATTTCTCCTCGTCTCTGTCTTAAATGGGCTACCCCTTATTTTTAAACAGTGACCCCTAGTTATAGATTTTCCCTCGAGGAAACATCCTTTCCACATCCACCCTGTCAAGACCCCTCAAGATCTTATACATTTCAGTCATGCTGCCTCTTACTCTTCTAAACTCCAGCGGATACAAGCTTAGTCTGTCCAACCTTATTTCACAAGACAGCCCACCCATTCCAGATGTTAGTCTAGTAAACCTTCTCTGAACTGTTTCCAATGCATTTACATCCTTCCTAAATAAGGAGACCAGTGCTGTACATAGTACTCCAGATGTGGTCTCACCAATGCCCTTCTAACTGAAGCATAACCTCCCGACTTTTGTATTCAATTCTCCTCGCAATAAACAATTACATTGTATTAGCGTTCCTAGTTACTTGTGTTACGACCGAGGCTGGAGGAGTGTACTGTCTTTCTCTAGTTCCACTTCTCCACGGGTCACAACATATATTTAAATGTTACGGCCAATTATGTACTCTCTTTATTCAGAATAAAATTCACTAACCAGGTTTCTTTAATAAACAACAAAATTATTAATTTATTATAAAACAAAACTTCTTCAGTAAAGATGCAAAGCTTATTAACACACAGTTTGAAATATGAAAGTTCCCTTCTAAATTAACCCACCATGCATGCGCAAACATACACTCGTTAAAGAAAAAATAAAGATGTTTTTTCTGCAGAGATCTCTTTACAAAAAAGGCAAAAAAAAACTTTGGCCAAATACTTGTTAATTCTTGAAGGAAAAGGATAAGATATGGAGTTCTAGATAGTTCTTTAGTCTGGTATCCAGGAACACATAGATGGGTCTCGCTAGACACATGAGGTGGTCTAAGTGATCTTTCCAGAAGCAGTTCGTTTAGAAGATGTCAAGAAGCTTCCCAGGAGAAATGTTGCCTCAGTTTCTCCAGTTCCCTCACTGGATTCTCAGGGTTTTTTTCAAAGAGATGCACTAGGATGAGCTGGTTGCCTCTCTCTCTGAGCAGGCTTACACCCCAACTGAACCAAAACAATATCCAAAACGAGACCACCATAAATCTTGACATGCCACTTCTCTGTAAACAACTCCCCTAGTCAGAAGGGTGCTACTGTTTACTTAGCTGAAGACATGTGACTTCCAATAAGTGTGTTTTTAAACCAAGTCCCAAAGTCCTCTGTGACCTTTTTTAAAAAAATAAGTCCAGCATCTATGGAATCTCTTCAGTCTTTCAAATGAATCAATTTCCACAATTTTTACACACGAATCCTCAAAACATATTCAAAAAAAGGAAGCACTTTCATAATTACTTGTTGTACCAGCATACTAAACACATGTGATTCATGCACTAGGACACCCAGATCCCTCTGCATCTCCGAGTTCTGCAATCTCACCAATTAGATAATATGCTTTTTTATTCTTCCTGCCAAAATGGACAATTGCACATTTTCCCACATTATGCTTCCATTTGCCAGATCTTTGTCCACTCACTTAACATATCTGTATCCCTTGGTAGCTTCCTTATGTCTTGTTCACAACTTACTTTACTACCTATCTTTGTGTCATCAGCAAATATAGCAGCCATACCTTCAGTCCCTCCATCTAAGTCATTTACATGAATTGTAAAAAGTTGAGACCCCAGCACTGATCTCTGTTGCACACCACTTGTTAAATCTTGCCAACCAGAAAATGACCCATTTATGCCTACTCTGTTTCCTGTTAGCTAGCCAATCTTCTATCCATGCCAATATGTTACCCTCTACAGCATGAGCTTTTATTTTCCGCAATAACCTTTGATGTGACACGTTATCAAATACCTTCTGTAAATCTAAGTACAGTACATCCACCGGTTCCCCTTTATCCACAGCACATGTTAGTTCTTCAAAGAACTCCAATAAATTGGTTAGACATGATTTTCCTTTCACAAAACCATGTTGACTCTGCCTGATTACCTTGAATTTTTCTAAGTGCCCTGCTAGAACGTTTTTAATAATGGCTTCTAACATTTTCTCTATGACAGATGTTAAGTTAACTGGCCTGTAGTTTCCTGCTTTCTGTCTCCCTCCCGTTTTGAATAAAGGAATTACATTCGCTATCTTCTAATCTAATGGAACCTTCCCCAAATCTAGGGAATCTTGGAAAATTAAAACCAATGCATCAATTATCCTACTAGCCACTTCTTTTAAGCTCCTAGGATGAAGTGCTTCAGGACCCTGGGACTTGTCAGCCTGCAGCTCTAACAATTTGTTCAGTACCACTTCCCTGGTGATTGTAATTTTCTTGAGTTCCTCCCTCCTTTCCATTTCCTGATTTACAGCTAATACTGGGATGTTACTTGTATCCTCAATAGTGAAGCCCAATGCAAAATACCTGTTCAATTCATCCTTATTTTCCATTATTAATTCCCCAGACTCACTTTCCATAGGACCACCGCTCACTTTGTTAACTTTTCTTTTCTAAATATCTATAGAAACTATTACTATCTGTTTTTATATTTCTAGCTAGCTTTCTCTCGTACTGTAATTTTTCCCTCCTTATTAATCTTTTAGTCATTCTTTGCTGTTTTTTTATATTCTGTCCAATCTTCTGACCTGCCACCCATCTTTGCGCAATTATAGGCTTTTTCTTTATGTTTGATGCTATCTGTAACTTTTTTAGTTAAGCCTGGATGGTCGGTCCTCCCCTTGGAATTTTTCTTTTTCGTTGGAATGTATCTATTCTGTGTATTCTGAAATATCCCCTTAAATGTCTGCCACTACATCTCTATTGACCTATCCCTTAACCTAATTTGCCAGTTCATTTTAGCTAGCTCTGTTTTCATGCCTTCATAATTGCCCTGATTTAAGTTTAAAATACTAATCTTAGACCCACTCTTCTCCCTCAAACTGAATGTAAAATTCAATCATATTATGATCGCTGTTGCCTTGGAGCGACTTCACTATGAGGTCATTAGTCGTTGCACAATACCAGGTCTAGTATAGCCTACTCTCTGGTTGGCTCCAGAACGTGCTGTTCTAAGAAACTATCCCAAAAACATTCTCTAAACTCCTCATCTAGGCTACCCATGCCCATCTGATTTCTCCAGTCTATGTAGATTAAAATCTCCCATGATTATTGCTGTACCTTTCTGACAAACTGCCATTATTTCTTTCTTTATACCCCGTCCTACAGTGTGGTTACTGTTAGGGGGCCTGTACACCACTCCTACAAGTGACTTCTTGCCTTTATCATTATTCATCTCTAACCAAACCTACCTGGGAGTCGGAGCAGACCTGCGGGAGACCGTCAGAAGCAGCGGAGCACACCATTTCAGCTCCATTTTACGCCAACCACCACACCCCGCCCCCCGGCCACCATCCAGCTCATTGGGGTGGCAGAAAATTCTGGCCGCGGAGTCTGATCCAGGAAATATAAGTTAGAATATTTAATTTATTGTAAAAGCATGTACAGAGAAAAATAAAGTGAAGGAAAGAAAGATGGAATTAAGAGAGAGATGAGACAAAGAAAAATTTTTTAAAAGGCAAGTTTTAATGTCTTTGAAACCTCTAGCAATAATGACATTCTGAAGGAATTAGACTCTGTAAAATTCAGTGCCAAGAGATTGTTTGGCAGTAATTAAGACTTACCACACCATTAAAAATTCACTTGCACCTGACTGCACCAACCTGAACTTTTTCTTGCATGGTTATTGGGTAACTAGTGGGTATGTACAGCAACTTGATGCCCTTGCATGGATTTCAAAACTGAGTATATTGTCAAGATACCAGTGTATCATAGCTTGTGGAGGAGCGGTGCAAATCGGCCAGCAGCTTCTTGATTTCTTTATTTCGCCGCTGAAAGTGGCCACAAGTTGGGAGCTGGAAGTTGTAGCTCTGCAACTTGTGCAAAATTGAATAGATAAGTAAGTACTGAGGTTAATTACTACTAGAAAAATTATTTGGGCTTGATTGGCACCCCATCTGCAAACATTCACTCCCTCCACCACCAATGCACAATGGCAGCAGTGTGTACCATCTACAAGATGCACTGCAGCACCAAGGCTCCTTAAACAGCACCTTCCAAACCCGCGACCTCTACCAACTAGAAGGACAAGGGCAGAAAATGCATGGGAACACCACCACCTGCAAGTCACACACCACCCTGACTTGGAACTATATCGCCATTCCTTCACTGTCGCTGGGTCAAAATCCTGGAACTCCCTTCCTAACAGCACTGTGGGTGTACCTACCCCAAATGGACTGCAGCGGTTCAAGAAGGCAGTTCACCACCACCTTCTCAAGGGCAATTAGGGATGGGCAATAAATGCTGGCCTAGCCAGCGATGCCCACATCCCTGAATAAATTAAAAAAAAATTTCTTCAGTAATAAAAGATATTGTTTTTGTTTTGCAGAAATCATGGCAGCAAAAGTACATCTCTGTCAACTCGATCAGATACCCGAGACCAGCAGAATCTTAGTGTCAATTTTAAGCGAGGAGATGATAATAGTCAGCATGATGGCTTTTCTAATGAAAGTTCAGCTCCACTCAGCCCAACCCTCATTCCCATGCCAGACTATCAACAGACTAAACAGAATCTCTCTGGTAACAAGGATTTAACCAACACCAATTTACCACTTCTTCCCAGCCCACGACTAACCTCCAAAGAAGCACACTCTAAGACTAAAACTGATTTCCAGGCTGATCAAAAAGTTGCAGAAGGCCCAGGTGCGAAATATTTAAAACCTAATGCAAAGGCTCAGCAGAACCGACACTCATTTGTAGAAATGCCACAAAATAAAACTGGAACTCTGCCAATTGAAAAACCCAACCGTCACAGTTACATAGAACCAATACAAGGCTCTGTATCTCAGCAGTCAAAGAACCCAGCAGTTTTAACACCATCCAAAACGTACAGGACATTGAGTGATTCAAGGTCAGTTGGAAACCTTAGTGACATGAAAATGCATGGGGAGGATCAGACATCCAGGTATTTCCCTTCAAGCTGCCTGGAACTCAATGCTTCAAACAATACTGTATCAACTGGATCCAATGAAAACAGGCCAGCGCAAAATCCACCTGCTGCCACTGCCTCCATAAGTAAAAGCCTGGAAACTCGCAAACCAGCCACAAGACACTCAACAAATGAAGAGGAGCTAAAGGTTCCTGCTAGCCTTGAAGGGGGTCATTCACATTCAGTATCTGCTCCACATGAGTCTTTTCCTTATGACCTAAATTATCCCAGTCCTTATGCCTCCAAACCACGTTCGCAGAGACACTCTATGTATATCCCAAGGAAACAAGTATCTGAAATTGCCTCTGGAGGTGTGGGACAGGGAATGCCTACTAGGACAAATAGCTTACAGATGTTATCTCCTCAGATGCAACATGGTCGGACGTCTCTTACTAGAGGTTCTGTGGGCTCCTCTCGTGAGGACTGTACAGATCCCCCTGGGGTCAGTGTTAACTTTGTTCTGGCAGCTTTTGAATTGGAATAACAATTATTTTGATCTTTTTTAATTGTAAGTAGAAGAACTGAAAAAATTCAGATTAGCAAATGTTTTCATTTGAATTCTGCATACTGGAAGAGCCAGGCTTTAGCACTTGGTAACAAAATATTTAGCAGAATTCTTAAGTTTTATTGGTGACATAAAGGGGTTTTATTTTCATTGCCAACTGAATTGATATCATTGCTGCTATTCCTGGACATGATCAGTGATTGTGAACAGTTGAAAGAATCAGTCTCTTCCATCTCAAAATTTGTCGCTGATTTAGTGGAATAATCCTTAGCCGTTGGATCTGATATGCTGTAGAAATACTTAAATTGCTAAAAGAAATACAATTGTGGAAAAGTGCACAGACAACACTATATTCTCCAGACTGAAGGAGGTTGCTTGACAATAAGTCTATCTTCGTGACAGAGTGAAAGTGCAAAAATAAATTCTTGGCACCATGGTGATGTGAAACATTGGAGCACTGATATTCAGTGCCTTGGGGTGGGAAAATGCAGCTTTGATCTCCCACTTTACTCAACTCCTGGCCTGAACTGAGATGTGTTGAGTGGGGAGATCCCAAGCAAAAGTTGTGGTGACTCACTGCCAAAGAGAAAATTAAAGTGGGTGGTCCAACTTGGATGGTTTATCTTGCCTTTTAGCATTTGGTCAAGGGGAGCGTAAGCAGAGTTGTGGGCCTTGGCCTCTTGGCAACAGAAAGCATCAAATTTGGATAGACTGCAGAAATGGGGTATGAACCTGAAAAAAATCAACAAATATAAAATAAATTGATTTTTAGAAAGAGTTATGTTCATTAAACTAATTTTCTAGATAATGTTGTGATTAAAAAGATTTTGCATCTTAGAAATTGTGAAAACTGAGCAGTGCAGTTTTTTGTGAAACATACATTCCAAGTACATCATTAATTCTTCCAAATGAGTTTGAGGGTCACTGACCTGAAACGTTAACTCTGCTTCTCTCTCCACAGATGCTGCCAGACCTGCTGAGTATTTCCAGCATTTCTTGTTTTTATTTGTGTCTTTAGCCCACCAGCTATTGTTAGTTGTTTGTGTCTTGTCTGAAGTGATCTCAACTTGTTAATTCTCAAGGTAGGTAGGTAGGTGGTAGGGAAATATAGGGACAGGTGGGGATGTTTGGTAGGAATATGGGATTAGTGTAGGATTAGTATAAATGGGTGGTTGATGTTCGGCACAGACTCGGTGGGCCGAAGGGCCTGTTTCAGTGCTGTATCTCTAATCATAATCATAATCAAACTGCTGTTTTATCTTAAATGATCCATAGCAAAGTTGATGGGGATAGTCTTAAGGGACGATACCATTAATTTTTTTCATGACATTTTTCTGACACAGGAAATGTATAGCTGTGGCAGTGGGAACAGTCTAAACTTTATTTATGTACTTATGATATCATGGCTGTGAGTTATCACAATTAAGTATGTAAGTAAGCCAAAGATTTGCCCTTTTGTTTCAGTACCTCTTATTAACATTTTGAAACTAATCTCAACCTTGTCACTTGAATTTTTTTACATAATGGGCTTGCTAGAAAAAAATGACAGTACATATATTGCTATGTTCAGGCATATAGTAATCCTCTGAAATTGCAGCTAAGTTTCAATCATTATGTAGATCACAATGAATAGCGTATCTAATATATGAATTCAAATCCTTAATAATTCATATTAAATTTCCACTATGGAAATCAAAGAAAAGTAATTGATTAAAAATTTTTGAACTAAATTGAAGAAACTGTTGGCTTCTCTGGAAGTGGATGCTATAATGCCTATTGTGTGCATGGCCAGCAGCAGTTTCTTTTACTTAGTGTTTTTGGCTGGGCATTCTGCTTCTTCCCAGATGAGGTCAGCTTATTAGGAGGTCCGTTCCTACAGTGCTTTTCCAGGTTATTGACGTTTACTTCCCTCTTCCTTTTGACTGATAATTTCAGTGCTTGTTACTGTATTCTGGAATGCTGCATTCTGAGTAAGTTTCCTAATCAGTTTGTATTTTTGGTTTGAGGTTATTTACTGGTAGTTACTTTGTTCTTTGTCTTGTCTGTCTTGCTCTTCGCTTTATCTTGAGTGTTCTGCGCAGGTGTTTGTTATTAGAAACTTCACCTTTCTTTTCTGTAACCTTTGTCATTGGCCAAGTTTAGCAGTACACAACAAGATGAATGTGACTTTGCAGTTGCTTTATTTTGAGATGTGCAATATTTCTGTAGATGTTCTTTAAAAGCACTAACAGCTAGAGCTGGCAAAGCAGGCAACTGTCTACCAATATTAGCATTGTTTCATACTGCACTTTGGAGAAAGATGAAGTGGCATGTTTTGTAGAATCTTCTCTGAACTTAGCTAGATTTGGTATCCTCTATTCCATCTACATATCATCTTTGTTCTCCAAGAGGTATTTAGTTTGCTTATTTTCTAATCTTGTCTTTTCCATTGTATTGTTTCTTGAGTTTTTCCCATTGTGCTGTAATCCCTACGAAGTCTGGATCTTGGACTGTTTGTCCTCCATCTCAGTTTGCCGCCTCCTCTTGTTTGTTAGCATTATTTAGGCGACTGCTAGGTAAAATAATAGAGGTAACAAAGCACACTCCTGCTGACACCAGTTTTTATTTCAAACAAATGTATTTCATTCTCCACTTGCAACATTCCATTCCATCACAAGTTCCTCAATGTTACATTTAAATCCATAATAGTGTAAAATTTGCCGCAATATAAACCTATCTTGGCTATCACATGTTCTTCTCAAAATTATCAAGTTAATAAAACTTTATTCATATCTTGCATTACCATGTGAGAGTACAAAACTTTGGTCTATATATTATTTTCCATTTCTAAATCTAGCCTGATTACACATTCTCTTGTATGCAGCATTGTTTGATCCCTTTTCTGGAATTGATAGAAAGTCACCCCATTTCGGTTATTGTCTGAATCTCTCCATTCTTTGCTTTTTCCTTCTCTCCAGTATTCTCTTCCTGTACCCATACCAAATTTGATAAATGCATTGATCAGAACTTGCTGAATTTTCAGCCTACTGTTTGATTTTTAGGAGTGATTCCTGATGCTGATCCAGAATTTTTACTTACTTCTGTCAAAGCCAACTTTTTCCTTTCTGGGATCTGTATCTGTCTGAAGATTTTTTTTTTAAAGTCTGATGTGTATATGTAGTTTCAGAGTCTACATTCTCTCGCCCGACTCCATCTGTTGCCTCTTAAGCTTTGCTGTCTCCAGTGCTTTTTGTAATTTCTTGAACTTCCTTTGTCTCCTTTATCCTCATTTCTGTTTTCTTTTTTAAATTTTGTTTCATTTTTTCTAGGAAGTGACACCTTTCAGCTTCATTTTTGTAACCTTCATTCTACCAGATTCTATGTCTATCAGTGATCCATTTTTCTTCCTGCACTGTTTTGCAACCAGTAGTTCCCTTTTCTGTTTTAATTGTCTGTATAACCAGGTTTTCCTTGTTTTCAGCATTTTCAAGTTCGGCCATTCCTTGAAAGCGGTTCACTATTTCTCCAACAAAACTACAAAATTCAAGATACTTTCACCTCTGTCCAGCAATTTGTTCCTTGTTCTGTTTTTTCTGTTTGTACGTACTGAGTTTTACTTTGAGTTATTGATTGCTTGTCATCAGTTTCTATAACTGCAGTTCTGTACCAACTGACCTTGATTGTTTTTGATCATCTCCTGTTAACTAAAATGTATTTTATTTCTTTCAGCAGTTGATTCACCATTTTCTTATATTAAAAAAACAGACATTTCAGCCTGTAACTTAAATTTTCTTTGCTGTCATGAACTTCCACGAGCCAAGTGCTTTCAAATGGCTTTCACTTAGATATTGTGTTCCAAAATCTCAAACAAGTCTATGTTTTTAAGATTTTATTGGATTTTGTAGCCAGTTTTTTATCACAATGATGGGTATTAATCTGTCATTAGCTATCCTGCTGCTTAGACTGCTCTTCTACAAAATGCAGGTGTGCTAACAACCCTATGACTGGGCACCCTCCCTTTGGTCTATGGTACAAAGTCCTGTCTTATGAACATAAGAATGAGTGTTCAGTTAATTCAAGGTACTGGATAGTGGTCTTTTACAAGACTTGATCGAGCTTTGCATTCAAACCTTTCAGTGCTTTTCCATTCGGATTATACTCCCATTCCTTATTTTTCCTCCCAAAATGTAATACCTCTTAAGTAGGAGAAACTTTTAAACTTAAATCTAGGGTGGTCTATGGTTCTGTGCAAGTTTCAAACTCATCTTTTGGCCTTCTCAGGAATTTTCAGACATTTATTCTATTGTTGCATATGAAAAATGTACATTTTTTCATGAAAGCCCGAAAAGATTTTCATTATCTTTTTACATTAAGAATATTTAATTTTGTCTGCAGTGTTAGTAGTGCAGACCTGTCCAATTCAGTGATCTTTTAACCGATTGTGATAGACAGGTGTATAGATATTGAAGAATGATTGCTCAGCAATTAAGATCCTAAACGGTGGATTGTATTGGGTGCATTAAAGATTATATTTTAAATGAGCATAAAACACTTTTTTTTTGGACGAGTGGCCACTTAATTTCCATTTGCTCCGCAAGACCATGGATATGATATTGTTGCTATAACAGAAACTTGGCTTAAGAAGGGGCAAGAATGGCAACTCTACATCCCTGGATATAAGAGCTTTCAGGCGGAATAGAGAGGGAGATAAAAAAAGGAGGGGGTGTAGCATTATTAGTTAAGGAATCAATAACAGCTTTGAGGAGGGATAATATGCGAAATGAATCATCAAATGAGGCCATATGGGTGGAGTTCAGAAATAAAAAAGGGGCAGCCACGCTATTAGGAGTGCACTATAGACCGCCAAATAGTGTGAGGGAGGTAGAAGAACAAATATATAGACAAATTTATGACTGCAAAAGCTATAGGGCAATAATAGTCGGGGATTTCAATTACCCCAAAATCAACTGGGATACAAACAGTGTGAAGGGCACAGAGGGGAAAAAATTCTTGAACTGTGTTCAAGAGAACTGTTTTAGCCAGCATGTAACAAGAGAGGGGGCGCAATTCTAGATTTAGTCTTCAAGTAATGAAGCTGGGCAGGTGAGGAAGTAACAGTGGGTGACCATTTTGGAGATAGTGACCATAATACAGTAAGTTTCAGCATAATCATGGAAAAGGACAAAGATAAAAACAGGAGTAAGAGTTCTAAATTGGGGGAAGGTGAATTTTAAGAAGCTGAGGGGTGATCTGGCGAAAGTGAACTGGATACAGCTACTTGAAGGAAAATCAGTGACAAACCAGTGGGAGGCATTCAAAAGTGAGATTCTGCAGGCACAGTGTAGGCATGTCCCCACAAAGTTGAAGGGTGGTACTGCCAAATCTAGAACCCCCTGGTTATCTAGAAGCTAATAGGGTAAGTTAAAGCAGAAAAAGAAAGCTAATGACAATCATAAAAATCTTAATACTTTAGAAAGCCTAGAGGAGTATAGAAAGTGCAGGGGGAAGTAAAAAAGGAAATTAGAAAAGCAAAGAGAGGAGGACATGAAACATTATCGGCAGGTAAAATCAAGGAAAACCCAAAGATGTTTTATCAGTATGTTAAGAGCAAGAGGATAACTAAGGAAAGGGTAGGGTCTATCAGAGATGTACAAGGGAACTTATGCGTGCTTGCAGAGATGTGGGCAGGTTTCTTAATGTGTTTTTTGTCTCTATCTTCACATAGGAGAGGGTTGATGTAGACATTGTAGTTAAAGAGAAGTGTGAAATATTAGATACGCTAAGCATTATGAGAGAGGAAGTATGAGAGGGTCTGACATCCTTGAAAGTGTACAAATCGCCAGAGCCAGATGGATTCATCCCAGGTTGTTAAAGGAAGCCAGGGAGGAAATAGTGGATGCGCTGAGTATCATCATCAAATTCTGACTAGATACAGGAGAGGTACCAGACAATTGGAGGTCTGCGAACGTTGTACCATTGTTTAATAAGGGGGCGAGGGATATGCCAAATAATTATAGGCAGGTCAGTCTGACCTCGGTGGTGGGTAAATGGTTAGAATCTATTCTGAGGGACAGGATAAACTGCCACTTAGAAAGGCACAGATTAATCAGGGATAGTCTGCATGGATTTGTTAAGGGAAGGTCATGTCTTACTAACTTAATTGAGTTTTTTGAGGAAGTAACAAGAAGGATTGATGAGGGAAGCGCAGAGGATGTGGTCTACATGGATTTTAGTAAGGCATTTGACAAGGTCTCACATGGCAAACTGGTCAGTAAAATGAAAGCCCAAGGGATACAGGGGAATGTGGCAGCTGGGATACAGGGGAATGTGGCAGCTTGGATCCAGAATTGGCTCAGGGCCAGGAAACAAAGGGTGGTAGTCGACGGATGTTTTTGTGAATGGAAAGCTGTTTCCAATGGCGTTCCACAGTGTTGAGTATTGGGTCCGTTGCTGTTTGTGGTGTATATTAATAATTTAGACTTAAATGTGGGAGGCATGATTGCTGATGACACAAAAATTGGCTGTGTAATTGATAGTGAAGAGGATAGCTGTAGACTCCAGAAAGATATCAATGGTTTGGTTGAGTGGGTGGAAAAGTGGCAAATGGAATTCAATCCAGAGAAGTGTGAGGTAATGCATTTGGGAAGGGCAAATAAAGCGAGGGAATACACAATAAACGGGAGGATATTGAGAGGGTTAGAAGAAGCGAGAGACCTTGGAGTGCATGTCCACAAGTCCCTGAAGGTGGCAGGACAGGTAGATAGAGTGGTGAAGAAGGCATATGGAATGCTTTCCTTTATTGGCCGAGGTATAGAATTCAAAAGCAGGGATGTAATGCTGGAACTGTATAAACCACTGGTTAGGCCACAGTTGGAGTATTGCATACAGTTCTGGTCACCACATTAGAGAAAAGACGTAATTGCTCTGGAGAGAATACAGAGGAGATTTACAAGAATGTTGCCAGGGCTCGAAAGTTGCAGCTATGAGGAAAGATTGGATAGGCTAGGGTTGTTTTCCTTAGAGCAGAGGAGGCTGAGGGATGACTTAATAGAGGTGTACAAAATTATAAGGGGCCTAGATAGAGTAGACAGGAAGGACCTGTTTCTCCTAGAGGAGAGGTCATTGACCAGGAGGCACAGATTTACGGTGATTGGTAGAAGGATTAGAGGGGACATGAGGAATAGCTTTTCACCCAGAGGGTGGTGGGTGTCTGGAATTCACTGCCAGGAATGGTGGTGGAGGCAGAAACCCTCAATTCTTTTAAAAAGGTACCTGGACATACACCTGAAGTGCTGTAGTCAGCAAGGCCATGGACCAGGTGCTGGAAAGTGGGATTAGATTGGGTGACTAGTTTTTTTGGCCAGCGTGAACATGACTGGCTGAATGGCCTCCTTCTGTGCTGAAATTTTTCTATGGTTCTAACTAGCTGGAAAATGGTTCCAAAATCACTAGCAGCCCTTCAGTACATTGCCCAAGTTCTCTTCCTTAAATCAGGTACAGCAAGATCATTTATAGTGCCCCCACAACTACCCTGGTTGAGGCTTAAATATTTTGTCCTCATCCTTCCCCACATCTCTGCCTAAACTGACACAGTATAGAACTTGTATGAGAAACCAGGAACCTTTTATTTGTAGAAAAAAGAGAATTTAATCCCATTATTTGGACAAAGTTTGATTTCTGTGGTTAAGGGGACACTTGCTAATTTAAAGAGCCACCCAAGGGACAACTCCACTCTTTCCACTATCTACCTGTGCCTATGCAGGAAATGAGCAATTGAATAGATAAAGGGAATGTAGTACACATAGTGTAAATGAATTTTCAGAAGACAATAAGATGTATCCTAACAATCTTGTTAGAAAATATCAGACATACATTTTAAGAGGAAATATAGTAGCGTAGAAATTTGGTCTATGGACAAAAAATAGAGTTAGGATAACTGGGTGTTGCTTAGATTGGAGAAGGATTGCATGCGGTGAACCTCGGGGTCACTGTTTGGTACTCGCTAATTTCGACTTGGCATAAAGAGTGCAATATCAAAATTTACTGATGTCATAAAAGTGAGGGTATGTAACTTATCGAACCATTGTACCACCAAGCATTTTAAATGCTGGAAAAGAGAATATTTTAAATGTATGATTAAATAATCAATGAATGAATTGCAGCTACGCTGAGACCCTGGTTGATCTTGGATGCCAGTATGCTTTTGTGACTCTTAACACGTGTACTGGCTGACTCAGAATTGTCTGGGATTGCATATACATTAAATTAATACTGCAGTCCATTACTCGATACGTAACAGCACATGTTGTAAAAATGAAAAGGGTAGAGCAATTAAATAACACAGAAGAATATCCTCTTAATGGCTACAGTAAATTCAGTGTAAAAGGATGTTGGGAAGGGTCGGGTTATATTGCAATCTGTTATACTTTCTAAATGACTTTTCATGTTATACATCCCATTATCATGCCTCTTGAACCCCATGAAAGTGACTTCATTTTTATGACTCAAAATAGTTTTCAGAGCTGTTCAAGATCCACAAAGATATGCAGTTATTGTGTAGGCTACAACTGAAGATAAACTGCATTCATTTTGATTACATTTTTGCTATTTGAATAATTTTTATATCATGTTTGCAGATGGAACAATCCTTACCTGATGGAAAGCATAGCAGACCACCAATCAAAGATTCTACCAGGGATAATGCAATGTCATTCCACAACCATCAACATCAGATTGAGGTCAGAATTAATTAAATTTTCACTGCCTTAACTCACAGGTTAGGTTGGCAGGCATGCTTTCTGTTGTTGAGCTTCAATTTTTGCTCCCTGAAATTTGACAAATTTTTAATTTATTTATTCGTTCGGGAGATGTGGGCATTGCTGGCTAGACCAGCATTTATTGCCCATCCCTGATTGCCCTTGAGAAGGTGGTAATGAGCTGCCTTCTTGAACCGCTGCAGTCCTTGAGGTGAAGGTATACCAATAGTGCGGTGAGGAAGGGAGTTCCACGATTTTGACCCAGCGACAGTGAAGTAACGGCTATATAGTTCCAAGTCAGGATGGTGTGTGACTTGGAGGGGAACTTGCAGGTGGTGGTGTTCCCATGCATCTGCTGCCCTTGTCCTTCCAGGTGGTAGAGGTCGCGAGTTTGGAAGTTGCTTTCAAAGGAGCCTTGGTGAGTTGCTGCAGTGCATCTTGTAGATGGTACACACTGGTGCCACTGTGCGTCGGTGGTGGAGGGAGTAAATGTTGAAGGTGGTGGATGGGGTGACAATCAAGTGGGCTGCTTTGTCCTCCTGTACTCTTTGAACCAGGGTTGATCCCCTGGCTTGATGGTAATGGTAGAGTGAGGGATATGCTGGGCCATGAGGTTACATATTGTGGTTGAATACAATTCTGCTGCTGTTGATGGCCCACAGCACCTCATGGATGCCCAGTTTTGAGTTGCTAGATCTGTTCAAAATCTATCCCATTTAGCACGGTGGTACTGCAACCTGATGGTGGGTACCCTCAGTGTGAAGACGGCATTTCGTCTCCACAAGGACTGTGCGGTGGTCATTCCTACCTCATGGACAGATGTAGATTGGTGAGGACGAGGTCAAGTATGTTTTTTCCCTCTTGGTTCCCTCACCACCTGCCGCAGACCCAGTCTCACAGATATGTCCTTTAGGACTTGGCCAGCTTGGTCAGTAGTGGTGCTACCGAACCACTCTTGGTGATGGACATTGAAGTCCCCCCACCCAGTGTTGAAGGCCTGCTACCCAACCTGAACTCAACAGGACCCGACGACTTAAGTCGGGTTCGGGTCTGGTTGGGCTGCTCTTCCGGGTCTGTCTTTTGGGCTCGGGTCAGGTCGGGCCAGGTCCAACACGCACCAGTCTTGTATTTTGCTCTGTTGGGAGTTCAGGACGTCAAGGAGGAAAACTGAGTCTGCGCAGTGAGCGGGTGAGCTAAGACGTCATCACGCTCCTGCTGCAGCTTCCTGAATCCATCCATCCAAAAGTGGGTAAGTAAGTAAGTGCACTATGGAGGTAAAACGAATGCTGTCACTGGAGTATGTTTAGCAGTGGAAAGTTTGTACGTGGAAAAGGTAAATCTCCTGTTTGGAAACATTTCAATCCTGTTGTTTTCCGTGATAGTAAAAGTTCAACTGGATTTGTACAATGCAAATTTTGCAAACATCTACTAAAATATGACAGCAAAAAGACAGGAAATTCATCATTGCAGCAGCACACTGATAAAGGTTGTACTCGACCCGCAGCAGGGCCAAGTCAGTCGTCCATAACTCCGTTAGTACAGATGAGCGGATAAAACCATACCCACTCACAGGAAATCACAAATTACAGACAAATGCGTGAGTCTCTGTTGCAAGGATATTCGACCTTTACAAACTGTCTCTGGTGAAGGATTTGTTGAGCTAGCACAAGAGCTGATCAATGTGGGTGCTGCATACGGTTGAGTAGCAACATCAAGTGTGTTACCAAATCCAATTACAGTTTCAAGAAGGTGTCGTATGCGGCTGAAGAAAAGAGAAAACAACTAATTTCTCAGATTACTGACATACTGAAGGATGTGAATGTGAGAATGACAACTGACATGTGAACGGACGACTACCGTAAAATCCATTATATGTCGATAACTTGTCATTACATCACAGTAGATTTTAAACTTAATGCCAAAGTTTTAACAAGAGCAATGTTTCCACTGGAGGGCATCACAACTGGCAAAAACATCAGTTGTGAGATTTTAAAGCTACTCATGAATACTTTTGGATTCGACCCAGCAAATTTAAATAAATTAGTCTGGGTGACAGATCACGGCGCTAACATTAGTGCTTGCACTTAGACCATATCAACATCGGGATTGTCAGGACCATGTATATAACACGCTGCTTCGACATTCACTTGATCCAAAGGAATTCGCTTCCAAAGCTCCGGATGTTGTAGAAACGATACATCATGCCAAAGCCTTGGTGACATATGTTAAGCAGTCTGGTCTTGCTGCACAGTTGTCTAAAACTTTAAATCCAATGGCAGAAACGAGGTACAGTACTGTGTATCTGACACTGAATTCAATTCAGGATATTTATCATGAGCTGCGCGAGAAACTGGAACAGTGTGGGGAAAGCTACTGGCTGGAAATCATCGTCCCCGATGTCTTGCAGTTTTTGGTTGACTTTCTCCGACCATTTTATGAAGCTCAGAGGGAATTCGAGGGAGACCAGTATCCTACATTGAACCTGGTAATTCCGTGGTTTGAGAAACTTAAATGACTCTGTATGTCACTTTCTTCAGATACTCCAATGCAAGCAGTTGTCAGGCAACAGCACAGAGAGTGACTTGTGAAGAAAGTTGAAGTAAATGACATGCACGAGATAGCAACATTTCTCTGACCCAGATTTAATCAGCTGCAAATGTTGTCCAGCCATTTTAGGGACGAAGTTCATTCTGAAGTGCGCAGTCGTATCAGCAACTTCGAAACAGAAGACCCTGTGAAGGAAACAAAAGTGGTTGACGATGAACCTATAGCTGCCAAAAAAGCACTGACTGAATTTGCTGAAAGAGAGAATGTTCATGAAGAAATGGATACAATTGATGTAGTGCACAGCACAGAGGCCTGCTGTGTTGGCGATGGCAAGCAAGCATGATCTGTTGGGAAGGTGGAAGGAGCACAATGTTGCATACCCTAAATTGGCCAGGCTGGCTAGAAGTATACTTTGCATTCCGGCGAGCAGTAGCAGTAGTGAGAGGAACTTCAGCATAACTGGAAGGACAAATGACCAGCGGAGGACTACCCTTAAGCCTTCCACTGTTGACTCTATTCTTTTTTTACATGACAATTTATAACACCTTTTGTTCTTTTTTTTTGCCATGTCTGTAACTGAGACTACTTACTTGTTATGTCTGTAACTGAGACTACTAAATCAAATTGTTCACCTAATTGCCTCTTGGGTGCTTCATTGGAGTAGGCTATTTGTTTTCTTTTCAATCTACGTTTTGACATGATTTGTTTCTGTTTTATCTGGTTATTATCACAGTGTTGTTTGTGGGAGCTTGCTGTGGGCAGTGCTGCGTTTCCTTCTTTACAACGGTGACTACAATTCACAAAGACCTTCACTGGGTGGAAAGTGGTTTGGGACGTCCTGAGGTTATGAAAGGTGCCAGAGAAGAGCAAGTCTTTCTTTGTAGAGAGAAAATGGATAATCTCATGAGAAGACTGCTTAAAATTCATGAGGGAGTCGAGATGTTGTTTGAAAGTCTCGGAAGAGACTGGTTGATATTTCTGACAGAAAAGAGAAATACTGTGTGTATTTGAAAGTTATCTACAAAAACTTAGTTCGGCTCCTAGAGGTGGGATCTTTAAGGAGATGGAAGAAAGCTGTTCAATAAATACATAACTATTTGATCACTGTTACATTATTTGTTTTGCATTTTAATACTTCAAATCAGGGCTTCTGGGATGCTTTATCTTGTCTAAGACTGAACTGTAACCTTACAGAGGAACAAGAAAGTCCAGTGTGTAAAAGCAATTAACAAGCAGCGCTTGCTGATTGTAAGTTTTTGTAGCACTGCCAGATGAACAAAGATCTCAAAGAATAGATGGACACTCAAAGCTTTGGAGGGTTGAGATTCATCCATGACATCAAATAATCTAGGGTAAGAATTTTTTTTTAAAGTGATACTAACCTTTATGAAAAATTGTATTAAATGTCAATGCTAGAAATTGTTTAACATACTTTTTCAACATTAACATTTTTTTTTGCTTTGTAGGCTATTTGAGGTGCTGGTGGTGTGTATGCTGATGAACCACCAGAAGTCTTCAATCAAACAGTACAGATCTGCACTTTCAGTAAAGGCCTGCTCGGCTCTGCAAAGGAAAACCGATCCTAGCCCGACAGAACCACATCCGGCCCGAACCCTTTCATTTTTTCCCGCACCCGACCCGACTGCCTGGAATGTTCACTTTACCTACCTTCCGTTTTTCACTTTTTCAGTTTGTGCAGGTAAGTAACAAAAACTGTAGTTGGACTTGAAAGGTTGTTTAAAAAGATGAAGATTAGAGTCATAGAGTCAGTGATTGTTTAGTCACGTGTTAAACAGAAACCCATGGAATTGTGCTCAGACAGGTTGTGCCACACTGTACCAGTATTGCTTAAAATAAACACAATTGCCTGAAGGCTCAGAAAATATACATTAGCTAGACTCCTGCTTTACAGGTTGAAATACTTGCTGCAAGTTTATCCAGTGAGTAGCTGAGATGCAGAGACCAGGAGGAAGGTCCTGGGTGATTCAATATGATAAAATATTGAATATTTATATAAAAAATATAAAATAATCACTGTCAGGACTCTAGTCTACACACACAAGAGTACTGTATGTATGTGTGTAGACTAGAGTCCCGATAGTGATCATTTTATATTTTTTATATAAATACTGTATATTTTATAATGAATCACTCAGGACTACCTTCCTGGTCTCTGCATCTCAGCTGCTCACTGGATAAACTTGCAGCAAGGATTTCAACCTGTAAAGCAGGAGTCTAGGAGGTAATGTATATTTTCTGAGCCTTGGGGCAATTGTGTTTATTTTAAGCAATACTGGTACTATACGTCGCTCTTGGCTGACATACGTGTCCTCAGTACCTTGCTCTATGGCAGCGAGGCCTGGACAACGTATGTCAGCCAAGAGCGACGTCTCAATTCATTCCATCTGCACTGCCTCCAGAGAATACTTGGCATCAGGTGGCAGGACCGTATCTCCAACACAGAAGTCCTCGAGGCGGCCAACATCCCCAGCTTATACACACTACTGAGTCAGCGGCGCTTGAGATGGCTTGGCCATGTGAGCCGCATGGAAGTTGGCAGGATCCCCAAAGACACATTGTACAGTGAGCTCGCCACTGGTATCAGACCCATCAGCCGTCCATGTCTCCACTTGAAAGACGTCTGCAAACGCGACATGAAATCCTGTGACATTGATCACAAGTCGTGGGAGTCAGTTGCCAGCGTGCGCCAGAGCTGGCGGGCAGCCATAAAGACGGGGCTAAAGTGTGGCGAGTCGAAGAGACTTAGTAGTTGGCAGGAAAAAAGACAGAGGCGCAAGGGGAGAGCCAACTGTGTAACAGCCCCGACAAACAAATTTCTCTGCAGTACCTGTGGAAGAGCCTGTCACTCTAGAATTGGCCTTTATAGCCACTCCAGGCGCTGCTTCACAAACCACTGACCACCTCCAGGCGCTTATCCATTGTCTCTCGAGATAAGGAGGCCAAAGAAGACTGGTATTATATGACACAACCTGTCTGGGCACAACTCCATAGATTTCTGTTTAACTCGTGACTAAACAATCACTGACTCCGTGGGTCTAATCTTCATCTTTTTAAGCAACCTTTCAAGTCCAATTGCAGGTTTTGTTGCTTATCTGCACTAAGTGAAAAACGGAAGGTAGGTGGTAAAGTGAGCATTCCGGACCCGGTGGTCAGGTTGGGTGCGGAAGAAAAATGGCGGGGCTCGGGTCCGATGTTGTTTGGGTCAGGTTTTTATCTCCTGACCTGAGCAGGCCTTTACCCAGCGTACATTTTGTGCCCTCGCTCCCCCTAGTACTTCTTCCAGTTGATGTTCAACATGGAGAAGCACTGATTCATCAGCCGAAGCGGGGGCGGTAGGTGGTAATCAGCAGGAGGTTTCCTTGCCCATGTTTGACCTGATGCCATGAGACTTCATGGGGTCCGCAGTCAATGTGGAGGACTCCCAGGGCACCTTCCTCCCAATTGTGTGCCACTGTATCGGTGGACAAACCCAGGGTGGTGATTGTAGTGTCTAGGACATTGTCTGCAGGGTATTATTCTAGTGTATTACTGAGCATTTGACTGGTCTGTGGGACAGCTCTCCCAATTTTGGCACAAGCCCCCAGATGTTAGTAAGGAGGACTTTGCAGGGTCAACAGGGCAGGGTCCAGTGCCTAGGTTGATGCTGGGTGGTCTGTCTAATTTCATTCATTTTCTTGGACTTTGTTTGATACAATTGAGTGGCTTGCTCGACCATTTCAGAGGGTATTTAAGAGTCAACCACATTACTGTGGGTTTCGAGTCACAGGTAAGGATATTAGTGGACCAGATGAGCTTTTACAACAATCGACAATGGTTTCATGATCATCACTAGACTAGCTTTTTTAATTTCAGATTTATTAATTGAATTCAAATTCCACTATCCGCTGTGATGGGATTTGAACCCATGTCCCCAGAGCATTAGCCTGGTGTTCTGGGTTACTAGTCTAGTGACGTTACCACTACGCCACTGCCTCCCCTTTCCTAAACCATGCTTTGTCCACCTTTCTCACTTATAGCACCAGAACAATTTATTGTGTGTTACATGGTAAAATACTGCTATCCTTATAAAAGTTTAATATCCTCCTACTTACTGTGAACAATGCCATAAGAGATCCATTGGACCTTTTTTTAAAACAAAAAAGGAAAAATAACTCTCAATTTACATGGAAGCTGAAAGTTATAACTTATTTTTCCATCTGCAAGGTTTCCTCACCCAATACTAATTAAACTGTGACCTAAGACTTTGTTTCCTTACAAATTAGACCTGTGGTCTCAAAATCACATTGCTCCTCCTTGGGAGCACAATAATATGCGTTATCTGATATAACACTGTGCAAGCCGAATAAAACAGTGTTATTTGACTTGTGAGCATTACCACAAGCAATTCAATATACACACATATAATTCTCGAATGGCAGTCTGCTATCCACATCAGGCTTACATGTAATTAGCAGTGTGACGTCACTTTATTTTATCTATTATACCTGTCCAGCCTCACAATGTCCCAATTACCAGACCTAGATGAAGGCTAAATAGATGCTGTTTTATGGCAATCTTTTTTTTAATTTGTTCATGAGATGTGAGCATTGCTGGCAAGTCCAGCATTTGTTACCTATCCCTAGTTGCTTTTGAGAATGTGGTGATGAGCCACCTTCTTGAACAGCTGCAGTCCACATGGTATAAGTACACCACAGTGCTGTTCACAGGGGAGTTCTAGGTTTTTCACCCAACAACAGTGAAGGAACGGCGGTATAGTTGCAAACCAGAATGCTGTGTGGCTTGGAGGGGAACTTGCAGGTGGTGGGTGGTGTTCCCATCCGTCTGCTGCCCTTGTCCTACTAGGTGGTAGAGGTCCCCGGTTTGGAAGGTGCTGTCGGAGGGGGCCTCACCTTTCTATCTCTAGTTTCCTCCGAGATATCTCCATTTCTCCACTTCTGCCCTCTTGAGCATCCCTGATTTTAATCATTCCACCGGTAGCGGCCATGTCTTCAGCTACCATGGTCCTAAGCTCTGCAATTCCCTCCCGAGACCTCCCAGCCTCGTTTCCTCACTTTACTCTTTTAAGACGCTTCTTAAAACCGATATCTTGACCAAGCTTTTGGTCATCTGCCCTCATATCTCTTTATGTGGCTCGAAGTCAAATTTTGTTTGAGGATGCTCCTATGAAGTGCCTTTTGATGTTTTACTACTATTTCACACAATGGGGAGGAGTCATCTGGATTTCTCTGTCAGAAATGACTGTGAATGCTTTCAAATCTACAATCAGTAGAATTTTGTTAAGGAAAGGTATTGAGGATATGGAGCTAAGGTGGGTAAGTGGGCTTGAGGTACAGCTCAGCCACAATCTAACTGAATGGTGGAGCAAACTCGAGAGGCTGAATGGCCTCCTGCTGATCTGTGTTCCATTATCATTCAACTTGCCATCAGCATTAGAACTGGAAATTTGCTGTTTTGTATGTGTCTCGGTGTTTTACTTATTTTCTACCATGTTAAACTCCAGAAAGCTTGTAATGTAAGGATGATGCCAAATTTACTCAGTTTCACATTTATTGTGCAGTGTAAGAAGATTACAAACGTAGCTCGTCACTCAAAACCCTCTCCCAGTCCCAGTGAGTGTCTGCTTTAAGCGTTCAACTAAAACCCCAATTAACTCCCTTCACCTGCATATAATCACACAATTAACAGATTCCTTTCTTTCTTTTACAATACAACTTAGATTAATACGCTCAAACAATATTTCTTTAAATTCCATATTATGCGCAAAGTATTAACATGTTCAAAGAATATTTCAAAATAAATCAAAATTAAATTCCATATTGGGCACAAAGTTTTTATATTGAGAGACGACCCTCATCCAGCACCTCCAACAATTTCTTTGCACTCGCATCTCTCTTTATGAAACAATCGGATAGCTGATGACTTGTATCTACCCATTTAAGTTTGGAGATTTACTTTCTCTCCAACATTTGTTTCAATTCAGCGAGGACAATACGTAGTCTTTTCTCACTCACACTTTTTGTAGATTGTATATTGTCCCACAAAGAACGATTATCCACATAACATTCAATGGGTATCCTATGTTCAGAATTTCACCCAAAATATTTGACAAATAGAACCCCATGTCCGCTGCCTCCACAAGACCCAGTGTTTCCGCAGCTAACGTGCTTTTAACAACCCGTTTTATTTTCTTAGCCTTCCAAGCTAAAAGACAACATTTCTCATTTGCACCCATCAGAAATATTATGAAGCCAGCTGCACTCGAATACCCATCAGCAAGATTAGCATGTGAAGCATCACTAAAAATTATTAGCTTCATGTTCTTTGGGTTACCTAAGGATGGGAACTTCAGTACACATTTCTCTGGATTTAGATTTTTCAATGTTTTATTTGCCCTTACAACATTCTCAACTTTTGGATGTTTCATCATCGTGCTTAACTCCAGCACTTCAAAACTAACATCAGGCCTAGTCTGACAGCCCAGGCAGTTTAATTGACCCACCAGGCTACGCAATTGCTCAATCCCTGCTTTAGATCGATCGATCATCTTTCTGTGATGACCTAACACGCTTAACCGGGATAGGAGTAACACTCTCAATAGGATTGTTAATTCAAACTTATTCCAGACTTGGTCTGCTTCATATCCAAACCAATATATTTATATATATATATGACTCCCAATCTTAAATTCTGCCCTAATCTTATTAAGAACATATTTCTTAAAATCTGCAGTACCACCCCATAAGAAATCATCAACGTGCATCATGAAGATGCCTGAAAGTTTCCCTTTTTAATACCAATAGAATATTGCAGGATCTGCTTTTAGTTGAACACAACCAATTTTCATCAAAACATCTCACCAAGAATTACCACGCCCTGGAAGCATCGTTAAGGCCATAGACGCAGATGTTCAGTTTCCATAATTTTCCTTCTGCCTCTTTAGGTGGTTTCAGATACACTTCTCTCTGAAAAGTATCACCTTGCAGACATGCAGCTTTTATGTCAATGGATCTACATTTCCTTGAATATGTGGCCAAAAGAGCCAAAAAGATTTTCAAGATTACTTTTCCAGCAGTAGGAGAGTCCACTTTAACATTGGAATCCCCCAGTCGCTCTTTAAAACCTCTCACAACTAACCTTGCTTTAGCCTTATAAGTTCCATCAGGAAGGACTTTTTCAATACAAATCCATCTATGTGACAAAGCCAGCTGTCCCCTATCTGGTACCTCAGAATAGACTCCAAACTCTCTCCAACTCTCTAATTCCTTATGTTTTGCTTCTCTTATTAGTTTATCCTCAAGTTTATTGGCAGCCACTAAAACTTCCCAATCATGAGGACTTCTGCTTCTAGTTCTGTTCCGAGGCTGCCCTCTAGCCTTCGTTTCATTGTGGAACCTGTTCATACTACGGCCTCTATTAGCACTTTGATGTCTTTCAGAACTACTGCTAGAAGATCTCCCCTCACACTTTATCGGAGGCTTTTTCTCCAGTACGTGATCGCTTCCTCACACAAGAGTCACTTCCTGACCCACTATCAAAACTTGCACTGCACTTTCTTACCCTCCACTCTTTCACCCCATTCTGCCAGTCCATGACTCTGGCTTCTTGGCCATCATCTTGAACATTTAACCAATATTTAAACTTGCCTGTAGATTTTCCTGTATGGTCCACAATTGTCGCATCCTTCCATTTACCAGACATCTCTGGGATATCTGTCACCCGAGTACCTACTCGAGGCAATTGGCCTTTGGATGCGATAGCTCTTTCCTGAGCATCATGATTGGTTACATTGCTATCCAACTCTTGATCTACCTGTGCCTCAGGACCTTCATCACAAAACTCATGAGTATTTGAGGTACAAGGTGCCTCTTTTCCCTCCATCAGCTACTCAGATTCCGAGATTTTATAATCAGCCCCAATTAATCATGAAGAATGAATCTTAACAGTTTGATTTCCATGCTTGATAACTACTGTTTTACCATCCCAACCGATTTCCTTACCAGGGTCCTTCCATTCCCTATGGCCCTCTCTTTTATAATAGACCAAATTTCCTGAACTAAATTCCGCCTCAGATGGCCTCATACGATGCCTCAGAGTTCTGCGAATTTTCTCTCAGACCTCAGCCTTGATGAAAGCCTGTCTCCCCGCATGTAAAGCATTCAAATGTATAGAAAAAATTGAACTAATTGTAATACCTTCTAGAGCAGGATGACTGTTGCACAGTACAGAAGGCAATTTGGGATTCCAGCCATAGACCAATTGATAGGGACTATATCCTCTAACCATCTGGAACGAATTCTTCGCATGAACTGCCCATGCCAGGGCAGTTGTCAACTTGCAGTTTGCCTGGTTAGCCAAGATTTTATGTACATTTCATCAGCCACAGCGTGATTCCTTTCACAAAGCCCATTGCTGAAACTGCAGTATTCATAACTGTCATGTTCATGTTTTCACACATATCCCTGAACTCGTCATTGGTAAATTTCCCTCCATTATCAGTCAGAAACTTAGCTGGTGCCCCAAGCCCAGTCCCTATCCATTGCTCCATAATTTTGTCTATAATCACTCTTTTGTCCTTACTATTTATTATTGTAGAAAGACTAAATCTAATTGGTAGGTCTATAAAATGTAGAATGAAAATATTCTTGTCTTTGTCCCATACCTTTAAATTCATGGCAACTACCTCATTAAAGTCACGTGCCAGTGCAAGGCTTACAATAGGACTTGATGTTGTCCTCTGATACTTGTACAACTTTCACACTTTTCATTAATCTCTTCTATTTCCTCATACTCTTCATCAATCACACCTGCATCTTTTAGTAGGGTTTTTAATCTCTGACAAGTAGGATGAGCAAATTGACTGTGTAACTTTAAGATAATTTGCCTTTTATCTCTCTGATTTGTAACACCTGATGCCATCAACATTTCTCTAACACTCTGACTAGAAATTTCATGTTATGTTAAGGGTATACAATAATGCCCTGACTGGGTAAATTGCAAATTCACTAGCTTCCTAAAAACAATTGCCTTGTTATGCTCCATATCAAGTTTCATCCGTGCCTTTTTCATTGAAGGCTTATTCGAGAGTAAAGGTATCACACTTGAGACTACATCAGTACTGATCAAGTGGCTTACCCCAGCTATTTTACTTGGGATTGCTACTGTCTTCAGACTTTAATGTGCTGTCATCACAACCTAAAGCTAGTAGTACTTTTATACTCCTTAACCTTATGTCGGTCCTCACTAGAGTGAATCCAGGTAACACTGTAACTAATCAGTTCCACATACTGTTGACTGACAAGCATTATCTAGTACCGCACAGTTGAACAAATCCATAACCAACACCTTCACATAGGATTAAAACTCCTTGTGACTAGTAGAGTTCGTTCAGATCCATGAGTATCTTCCTCTTCTGCCTCAGAATTCCCTGCGTCATGCGTTATTTCGAAGACTCTGCCCCTCCGCTTAGGGTAGTTCATTGCATAATGATACTTTGAGTCACATCTGAAGCACCTATTAACTGTTCCTTGGGCATTCCTGGGATTCATTCACCTATGATTGCTGTTCAAACTCGGTCTTCCACTGTAATATTCAGACCTGCTGAAGTGCTTTCATCCTCATTCCTCATGTCTTTAATTCTTTCAATGTACTTATGCCTGCTTCCAGTAGCTGGATTATTTTTAAATCTTGTAAACATTGAGTCCTCCATTCTTTGTGTCACCGCAGAGCGCCCTGCTTGTTTTACCAGGTCTGTGGGAAATGACTGTTACCCCAGGAATTTTTTTCAGGCCGCAGATATTTGGTCCAACAGGGAGTCTTTGTCTAAGAACTGAACCCCAGTTAGAACCAGGAGCCTGTCCATATGCGACACCCTAGCACAATCTAGCAATTTAAAAGCTAGCACTGAACCAGGGATCGCCAGATTGAATTTCTTTAATCTTTTATACAGTCTGTTAAAGTCCATGACATATTCCATTGAATAACCATCTGTTTTCCGAAATCTGTCAAAGTATGACCATGCCTCATACGCATTCAATAGGTCATCTTTCTTGTAAATTTCATCCAAGAATTCTAACACAAAATCCAACCGTTCATCAGTATCCAACTGACGATCATCCAGTTCAGAAAACACTTGACGTCTGATTTTACTTTTGGTAGGAAGTGACAATGCCAAAGCCATACCTTTTTTTCCTTTTTGGTAGAAATGTAACCCGTGTCCACATATCCACTTCATTCTTCCACTGGTCATATGGTTTAGACTCCAAAGGGTAATCATGCCCTGACAATTTGCACTTGCTTTCTGCCATATCTTTCACAATGGCCCTTGAGACTTTTGTTTTCTATTCAAAAACAAAATTCCTATTTTCCAACCTTCAGCTTTAGGCAACCATCCTCTGCTACCATGTTAAACTCCAGAAAGCTTGTTATGCAAGGATAATGTTCGAGCCTATATTTACTCAGTTTCACATTTATTGTGCAGAATAAAAGGATTACAAACCTGTAGCTGCTCACTCAAAACCCTCTCCCAGTCCCAGTGTCTGCTTTTAAGTGCTCAACTGAAACCCCAATTGACTCCGTTCACCTGCATATAATCACACAATTAACGTACTGTACCATTATTTCTGGTAAATTGGAGGTTTATGCTATTTCTTACCATGAAATGCACTATGTGTCATCAAGATCACTGATTTATGATGGTGATTAATTATAAAAATGGGGGTTCTGGGATTTTTACTGTTTTTGGCATCAAATTCTGCTGTTTTGTTGTTTTGTGTGAAAACTACACATCATTGGCTTTGGCAGGTTCCTTCACATATGTGTGTAATATTTTTATGGCAACTGTATTTCCAGTCCAGCATATACAACAAAGATGATAAGCAGTTATGGGATGCCTCCTGCCATATTCCACAGTGCTGCCAGAGCCTAGAATTTCCCCACAAAGCTACCAAAGGCCCACAGGTGGAATGAGGAGTGATTTGGGAGTAAATCACTATTGCAGAGGTGAAAACTAGGGTTTGGTAACACTAGTTGGAATATTGTGTTTGTCCTTTCGGTTTATTCCTGAGGATGGGGATGGCATGGTGTTCAAAAGGCTGGCAACAGTAGAAAGTTCCTGGCTTTGGGGGAAAGAAGTCTGACAGGCTGGCAACAGTGGGTGCTGATGGAATGTGGAGCACTGAGATGTGCAGGGATTGTGAGAGGGATTCCTTGGATATGGTAGGACTGAGGGAGGTAGGGCACTGTTTTCTGGGTGCATGGAGTGGCTAGGCTTAGAGCACTAAGGTGGTGCTAGGGTGTGTCAGAACTGGGAGGTAGATCCATTTCTGACCTGTTCCTGGCCTCTATAGTAGCATGTACAATGTTAACATTTATTTAAGTTAACAGTGCTTTGATCGCAGTTGATAGTCTCATCCTCAAAGAAAATGTAGCTTTTGTTTACGCTGAATAACATTCTAGAGAATTTGTTTGAGAGCTTTTAGAAGATTCCAAAATACTTAAGTTCCATGCAGGGGGCTTTTAGAGAAGTTTTTCTTTTTTAAAAACCCCATGAAGTTATTTTCTGGTGAAGAAAGAAGTAGTCATAGCAGATTGATCTTGACTTGATATTGTATGTATAATAATGTTGCCTTGTGCTGTAGAATGTACTGCCTAGTTCTGATGCTTCCCTTGGCCTCCCTTTGCTTTTGTTCCGTGACATGTTTGTTATTTTATCTCTCTGCCCTCTGCCCTATAACACACCTCTTTTGTTCTTCTTCCCCTGCCTTTTCACTTGCTCAAAGCCTGTTACATTTCTAACCTTTGCCAGTTCTGATGAAAGGTCACAGACCTGAAACATTAACTCTATTTCTCTCTCCACAGATGCTGCCAGATCTGCTGAGTATTTCCAGCACTTTCTGCTTTTATTTCAGATTTCCAGCATCCGCAGTATTTTACTTTTATTCTGATGCTTCGTTGTTGAATTTATAAACCAACATGGAAGCAATTTTAGCCTGAACAAGTCTGGTGTTCCAAGTGATATTTCTGCATTCAAATTGATGGGCGATTTAGTATGAATATTATGTTGTTCATTATTTCTGCAGGTTAAGAGTGTTTAATCCAGGCTGTGCAGTCTAAACGATGCATACACAAGGGCCATGAGTCAGTCCTGAAATCTAGTACAACCCTTGAATGAAAAGTAGTCTTTAAAAAGCCTTTTCTGTTACATTAAAAGTTCCTTGAGATATAATTGTTTGCTTATTCATGTATTTTCAAGAGAATGAGTCAGTCATTTACAGCACAGCAAGAGGCCATTCGGTCCATCGCGTCCATGCCGGCTCTCCACGAAGCGTCCAGTCAGTCCCATTTCCCCTGCTCGATCCCCGTAGCCCTGGTAGTTTATTTCCTTCAAGTACCCATCCAGTTTCCTTTTGAAATCATTGTTTCCGCTTCCACCACTCTCGTGGATAGAGAGTTCCAGGTCATTACCACTTGCTGCGTAAAAAAAAGTTCTTCGTCAAATTTCCCCTGCATCTCTTGCCCAAAACCTTCAATCTGTGTCCGCTAGTCCTTGTACCATCAGTTAATAGGAACAATTTTTCCTTGTTTACCTTATCCAAAACCTGTCATAATCAAGTACACCTCTATTAGATCTCCCCTCAATCTCCTTTGCTCCAAGGAGAACAGCCCCAGCTTTTCCAACATAACCTTGTGACTAAAATTCCTCATCCTTGGAACCATTCTTTTAAGTCTCAGCCCCATGATGCTTGAATTTTTACTCGGTATTACAAACAGATTCTGATCTAATATATTACTTACCAAGCAGGGTGTGCAAGAAGTAAAATCATTCTACTGTGTTTATTTTTTAGCCTGGAGGATATCATGACATACACTTAGAAGATGGTATATCCACAAAAGAAAATAAGTATGTATTTTCTGATACAATGCCCAGGGATAGACGAGTGCGAAGCTACTATGAAGGTAAATGTAGAGCTAGTTGATCAGTGGATGTTGATTTAGTGTAAGATGATGATGCAACATTTAATAATGTTATTGTTTGTACAGACTATTCTTCACTGGAGGGAACATTCAGTGAGAGAGTTCCAATTAATGTACCAATGACGAATAACACAAAGTCAAAACATTCCAAAAGGCATACTGCTTTTGATCTTTGGTAAGTAAAGTTACCTTTCACTTTGTTTTCTATCTTAAAAGTAATAATTTTGAAAGAAGCTTGCACGTTTGCAAAAATAAATGTGATACCACTCTGGTAAGTGGGCTGTCTGAATTTGAGCAGCCTTCAGGAAAAGAAAAACTATCTCTTCACTTAAGTAGACTTTAAGTAATATGTGCAGAGTGAATACAGAATTTCATTATGTGCTGTAGTGCAGTTTCATGTGTGAAATTCCATCTTAAAACATCTTTCTGCAAACAAGTGCTATATAAATGCACCTTGGGATAAAAGGGTTTTAATTTTAAAATTGTCATTACAATTTGATTTTAACTTTAATCTGTTTAAATGTGAGTCTAAAGAGATTTTGGACATTGTACATAAATGAACAATTCTAATCATCTGAAAATTAAGTTTGTTTGTCATTTCAAGAAGCTTAGTTTGTATTCTGAGAACATTCAAGTCCTTCAGTGTTGCATTTAGTGATGGTAATTTGTAACATTGTTCTGAAATATTGCAATTGCAACATTTGACGTGCATTCAATGTTGCACCAATGTGGTGTTTCCAATCCTCATTTTGATTGACGAGTATGTCAACTGTCTACAGAAAATTTGATTTTATATGTTTCTCTGAAAAATACAGAAAAATATTTGTGAATTACTCAATACTGGTTTTAAAATGAAAAAAATTCATACATGGACTTCATTTGTGTTTAATTCATGTGTGATATCGATACAATTTCCATTCTATTGTGTATGATTCGGTAAAATGTATTACTTTGACATTTTTAAACAAATGTAGAGTTCTTATTTTTGGTAATTTTCAGTGTTTAGGGTATGATGTCACAAATGTAGAAAAGTTGATTCGGAAAATATAGTCAAACCTACTTTAGGTTTGAAAAGATCAGTTAAATTGGATAAAATGCATTTTATTAAAAATTATTAATTTCTATACACAAAATGTCATTTAATGGAATTGTAAAATATTGCAACCCAAATATTTGTCATTTTCATTCTCATTGGCATTTCCATTAATTTAAATATTGAGCAAATGAGTTATGAAATCAGGCTCTTGGGATATTGATTCCTAACAAATTCTCTTTTTGGGATTAATCAGTTCAAATATAATTGTGCAAAAGAAAAAGTTTAGAAATTGACAGTTAAGATGTAATTTACTTTATAGAAAACATAATATATACAACTGTTGAATACAATGTTTGTTTGAGAAGCAAGTAGATGATAGCACAACTTAAGCGGTGTATTGGAGCACTAAGGTTTAGTGCCGTGAATGGGAAGATGCAGATTCAAGTCATGCCATTTTGCTCATTTCCCAGCCTTAGTCATAGTTACTAGAATTCACAGCATGTGCCTGCAAGGGGAGAAAAAAGTGGATGACAGATTCCTGATTGAATGATAGCTGGCCATCCAAAGATGTATTGTTGGAAGTTTATCCGGCTGTCTCTTTACTTTTGGAATGTAGGTATGAGTTCAGGCAGACTACAAAAAATATATAGGGGATAGCTTTTGAGGATATGAAAAGTTTTTTTTTAAACTCAGCCTTGTATGCAATGTTTAACTAATGTCATTTGCACACCTCTCATATTAACAGAGAAGCATAAAACCTGTGTGTTGTACAGAGTATTTTCATTTAGTTTAGTGTTTTTGTTCATGGTAATATTTGGAAGCATTTATGATGCTGGTGCTCATATGTCATTAATCTCAACATCATGTGGATGTAAGAAAAGGAGGGTGTGCGTGCACGTGCACTCAACTAATACGATAAGTTGCGAAATATAATTTTAATTCTAGCATCTCGTGGTTTATTACTGTTAAAATATAAAAATGCCACAATTTAATTACTTTAAAAAAAAAAGAGTTGTGAAGTCTTTACGGCTGAAATTGGTCTATGCAAGCAGCACGAAATGGGCTCATAGTGAAACGGCAACCTTTTTTTCATTGTGCCAGTTTTTATTTTCCATTAACTTGGAAAATATTGCCAAGATTTTTCATTTGAAACCAAATAAAAACAGCAGTGAGATCAGGAAACGAGTCTCCAAAAAGAGTTTGAATTATTGTTTGTAATTTTTGTCAACTTCCGTGGAAAGAAGATCGGGTGCAATGAAAAGTCAACTGCCAAATTGCTGCGAACCCATTTCGCACTGCTGGCGGAGATCAGTTTCACCCCCGTTAACTCTTAAGATCGTCCCATCTGTCATCTCCTAAAGTAATATCAAGAGATTTATCCAACTCACTTGGCATCATTAAGTTTCTTGTAACTGTGAACATGAAGATTAATATATTACTCTTAATTTTAGGAAAAGTACAGAGAATCTTAACATAAACCCTCCTGAACAAACTAAGGAAAAGGGAAAGGGTTTCTTCAGAGCAATAAAAAAGAAAAAGAAGAAATCACAAACTGTAAGTTTTGACTACCCTCAATAGATTGTGGAGTTGGGGGGATAGATTGTGGAGTTGGGGGGGAGTCTCATAGATTTATCGCTTGACAATATTTTCCAAATGTTTATTTTATGTGGAATTAACTCCAGATCTAATTGCTTTTTGGCAGTTCTCCAAAGGGGGAACTGATAATACAGCCAGTGGAACAAAAGTAATACAAAAGGTCTTCATCTGAGGGCCCATGGTGGAACTGTCCATTTTATGCATTTCCCTGGAGCTGTTTAATGTGCTAGAGAAAACTTCAGTTTTTAAATTATAGTTAAAGTATTTTTAGTTTGAAAATGCATATCCAAACTTGTGACTAGATTTTCAGACCAGTAGAGTTATTATGTTGAATTATTTTCAGGGGTTCCTACATATTTTGGCAAGGACATTGTCACACCAACTTGCTTTGTTAAAAGATAACTTTCTTTAATTCACTGACTGGAGATCTGAATTTATATATATATTTTTTAAGAAATTAAAAAAAGATAAAAGATGACTTTGCTAGCAGCTTAAGATGGCTACCTAATTTGCAACACTGTATCCTACATTGCAAAACCTGTGAGGAGGGAGGTGATATGTCTGTTCATCCCAGCAAGAACCAAGACCCAGGAAGTTAAGGGAACTGCTGGTTCTTTTTCTTTTAGCACGAAGAAATACTGCTAACTACTATGCTTGAATCACTGAGTGACTGTCATGTGACAAGCCCCTCCCCATCTGTGGTTTTAAGCCTGTGTTTCTGTGCAACAACAAGGAGAAGCATCTGGACTCTGACACCTGCAGACCCAAGTGGGGGGTCCCTCTCTCGCGCTCTCTCGCTCTCTCTCTCTCCCTCTCTCTCCATTCCAGCTTGTAAGCTTCAAATCCTGCCTGTTGACTGACCACCAGAAACCCCGTTGGAGGAAATTATCCACATCGCTGTCTCCAAGAGACCCACTGGATCCATCATCTATCTTCAAGCTAAAAGCCTTAGGACCACTGAATTCAGCTCGAAGCCAGCCGAATCACCAAACTCCACAGACTGTGCGCCTTTTTTTTCTATGAACTCTAATTCATGCCAATCTACCCTTCCCCACTCTGTAACATATTTGTGTGTGTGAGAGTGAAGGTTGGCACATAGTTTATTATTTTCATTTGTTCGGTTTAGGTGCAATAAAGCTAACCTCTTTCTTTGTTAAACTCAAGAAAACCTGTCCAATTGGTTCTTGTTACAACAAGTAAGTAATCAAACACCTATTGAATTGGCCAGGACATCTACTTTAAGAAAGAATTAAACCTGTTGTGATCAAACAAGGAGAGGGAAGCCCTAAGACCCCTCCTCATTTGACCGTAACAACATGAAGATCTGTAAATAGGAAAAGCCGATCTCGCCTCCTTTATGTTGAAATGTCCTTGACTGAGAGTTTTGCAATTGATAAATTGATGCAGCTTTCCTCATTTAAGTCATTATATCAGCATGAAAATGCAACTTCCTACATGAACCATGACTACAGTCAAAAATGAAGAGGTCCAGCTTCTTTGCCAGACCAACTTTAACTAAAAATTGTTTAATGTTTATAATGAGAAAGGTAGAACCCCCATTTTAAATCACTCAAGCATATTGAATATAACTACTAGATGATATTTGAAATTCAAATATGTAAGACATCACTCCTGAAACCTCACTTACTTAAGTTTGATCTCGAGAATTATGAGATATTGACTAACCATTTAGACAGGAATTCTGCTTAAAGTGGTAAATTTACTAAAGCAGATTCAAGACCACAGAGTTTACATGAATAGACTGACAAAGAATCTTGCAAAAGTTATGCACAGAGTCTCACAAAAAGTTATGCATACAATCTGCCCGAGTCAAACGGCTTGGTAGTTGAATTTTCAGTTTTAGCTGTTTGATCAGATCACTCTCTATCCCAACTGCAGTGCCGAAGCTTCACAGTCACTGTCTTTTATACTGTTAACTTTACATCTGCTTAGGCTGCTAGGGGTCGCTTCCTTACCCTCCGATGTTCAGCTGGAGTCAGCTGCTTTGGCATTCTTCCAAATGAGTTTGAGGGTCACTGACCTGAAACGTTAACTCTGCTTCTCTCTCCACAGATGCTGCCAGACCTGCTGAGTATTTCCAGCATTTCTTGTTTTTATTTGTGTCTTTAGCCCACCAGCTATTGTTAGTTGTTTGTGTCTTATCTGAAGTGATCTCAACTTGTTAATTCTCAAGGTAGGTAGGTAGGTGGTAGGGAAATATAGGGACAGGTGGGGATGTTTGGTAGGAATATGGGATTAGTGTAGGATTAGTATAAATGGGTGGTTGATGTTCGGCACAGACTCGGTGGGCCGAAGGGCCTGTTTCAGTGCTGTATCTCTAATCATAATCATAATCAAGGTCTGTCCCCTCATTTCAAACATAGATGTTTCATTGCTGAACACTTTGGATCTATTCAATTTGAAAACAAGATTACTACAAAATACTACAAATACTTTAGCAAGTTTTAACAGAAATTAGTTGTTTTCCCTTTCAACTATCCTCAGCCTCGCAAGGCGCGATTTGGGCAATAATTTGCGACTGAAAACAGCACTTTCTTATAGATGCCTTTGAGAGAAAAAGAAGGCATTTGTAGCATGAAGGATCTTTGCTGTGAAATTGATTATCTTCGATGGTTCTGTGTTTCTGTGCTCAATAGAAATATTTTTCCTGATAGGAACTGTAAGATTTTGGAAGTGCAAATTGATGTTTCATTTCTTAATGCATGCTTTATGTGAAATAAGCAGAATATGTAGTCTTTTCCTACAGTATTTTGTACGTTTGACTTTTTCTTGTAACTTTGTGTATGGAAACTTTATTACTTCCTCAGTCAACTTTCACACACAAATAAGAAACTGCTGATTCCTAAATGGGGATGGGGGAGCAGTGGGTGAGGTGGGGCTCAGAATACACTGAGATGTTGTTTATATGAGAAGTTTGCCTTTATGGGCTGTGATTTTGGTCTGGTGATTTTCAGCATTCTTATCCGCATCCATTAGTTCTTACCATTCTTAACCATATGATTTTGTTGTTGCTGCTGATCAACTGTGAATTTGTGTATCTTTGTAGCAAGAGGTTACACATAGATCGTTTTCTAGCTTTTAGAAAAGATTAAGCAAAGTTTCATATTTACTAATTCATAAGCATCACCATAGCAGGTCCCACACTTGGGTATTGGTCTGTCAAGTTACCAGCTGCCAGTCCTGTTTTAAGATTTGTGACATTGATCGGGATTTTACCATTGGTGGACGGGAGCCGGCCACCGACTAAAAAGTTGGTGCCGAACCCGCTTCCGCCTCACCTGAGGATCTGACCCATATTTTGTGGGTCGGCAGGTTTAAATTGGTGTGAGGCGGGACTTCTACCCGCTTGAGGTAGGAAGTCCCGCTTAATAGAGTTGCCAGCCAATCAGCGGGCTGGCAGCTCTTAGTCCCAGCAGTGCCACCGGGAGCAGTGGCCACTGCTGGGATTGCAGCCCAGCATGAAGAAAAGACGTCAGGGTGCCTGGAGCAATGTTAAGTTTTGGTTGCCTCACCGGGGGTAATCGGTTAGGCCCCAGCGAGGCAAGGGTGGTTGGTTGGGAGCAAGTGGGGTGCCCGATCATGAGGGACCCCCCCGGGATGTTTGAGAGCCGCCTGCTTTTGCCAAGCATCTTCTCTCGGGTCTAGGACGCCAGCTTGCCACGCGTAAAATCCACGTGGAGGCGGGCGAAGTCCGTTAAGTGGCCACTTAAGGGCCTTGATTGGCCTGTGGTGGGCCGGCCGTTTTTCGCCTCCGCTACCCTGCGTGAAGTGGAGGCGGGAGCGGGTTGGGAAGTGCCCCTGGAGCCTCCCGCTCCATTTTACGCCACACGCCCGCCACCGTCCCGCTCTTAGGGGTGGTGTAAAATTCAGCCCATTATCTTTTTTTGTGGCTGTTTTTTTTGGCCAGTGCAGACACAATGGGCTGAATGGCCTCTTTCTGTGCTGTAACTTTTCTATGGTTCTATGACAAAAACGCACACTGTCTTCCTACCACATACAACTTTTAGGAGTGATATGGAAAATCATATTGGGCCTGTACACCTGATCAAATTGATATCACAAAGAAACAATGTCCTTAAGTCGAGCTTCTTTACAAGAATGAGAATAAACACATATGATTGGTAATCTTACATTGTTACTGCAAAATTTGCATTTCAGTAAAAATGTCCCTGAATGTAAACTTTTTGATGATTATTTGAAGAAATCAAAAGGCACAGGAATATAGCTGCTTGTGTTGCAATTCTATGCACTTGGTATACTTGTATCTTATATTACAGACCGAAAACAGCGATGGAGAAAATCCAAGTATCAGAAAATCCCTCTTTCCTCTTTTTAGTGCAAAGAGTCATTTAAAACATATCTCTTCCTCAAAAGAACTGCCTGTAGTCAATCTTCCCATGGTATTCATTTTTAAATACTGTATTCCTAACAAACAACTATAATGCTTCAATGCAAATAACTGCTATAGCATGCACATAACTGAGTATAAATTTCTTTGAAATGAGTTTAAGCTTGGGTCTTCCCATGTATCCTCATAAATAATGTTGGGAATGCATTCAGGAGCATAACGTGATCATTACTAGTTATTCTCAATTTTGTTTCTGGGCAAAAAGGAACTTTCCTTTCTTACTGCTATGGAACTAACAGCATGTACAAAAATCGGAAGGTTCCAGATTTGGAAAGCAGCAAGACACAGCTGCATGCAATCGGGGAATGCTGAATTATGCATATAATCTAGCTATGGTGCTTTTTAGAGGAGAGAAAATCTGATGCGTATTTTGCATGCTCATTGGCTTATGACCATTTCAGAGTTACACCTAAAGATGAAAGTTATAAACTAGACCACATAGATAAAAAACTGTCCTCATAACTGTTTTCTCACTAAAGGTAGTCGACTGTTTGAAGTGGAATTCAAGTGCTTTTGCACATGGCTGCAGACTTGTGTTGCTGCTGATCTGCTCCTCATGTGAGAGTTTATTCATAGCAATAACATGGACTTTCTTGAAAGGTTTTATTTATTTCTTGCCGTAGCATATATTTTTGCATAGTCACAATTTATGCTACATTATAATTGAGCTATTTGTGAAAAATCTACAGTATTGCTTACTGGATTTTTATTTTCCGATTTGGATCAAATATGGTTCATGGCGTTGGAACACAAGCTTTCTGTGCTTTGTGTTAAAGTACAAGGTGGCTGCCTAGTTGTTTAATTGGCTTCTGGACAACCATTACAAAATAGGATGAAACTCTCTTGTTTTCTAATCACTTACCCACAACAGTAACTTGCATTTCCGTGCATAACCCCTTGCAAGAACAGAGACAATACCTTCTTAGCATTTAATTTCTTATAATGTGTGATTATAACAAGTAGCTATTTCCCAAAAGGTTGTTATACTATTAATCTTTGCATAAATGTTCATGGGAACTGTTCATATTTTAATTGTGTACCTCCTCCTCTAAAGGACACCATAGAGATTAAGGCAACTTTTAGGACAAAGCTATGTAATCTTTTATTTTAGCGTATCATCTTGACTATCTGGCATATTACCATACTCTATCCACTGTTTCCAGGCTGTGATCAGCCGAAACACTAAAGAATGCATGTCCTTACTAAAGCTGAAATCCAAGTGCTTTAGATTATTTTGCTCGGTTTACTTTGCTAATTTACATCTCTTCATTGTAGATGCCTAGTAGTGATGGCCATGATCGCCTGGCATTACAAAAGGCCATACATTCCAGTCAAAACAGAGGGAGAGACTGGCCTACAGATAAGATGGCAGATGTTCAGCCTCAGGTATTTTATTTACAGAATGTACCTTTAAAAATTCTGCCATATGAAAAACTACAGTCTTCATCCCAAATAGAGTAGTTGCCAGTTGAGAGTTCTAATATTTAAGCCTATTTTCTACTTCGTGCCCTGTATGCATTTTTTTCAGCTTCATCAACTTGTCTACCTGTTTCTAAAGATTTGTGTATCTTTTCAAGTTCCTTACACTCCTCCTCACAATATCCGCACGCCCTATTTTTAAATCATCTGCAAATTTTGATATTGTCTGGTCCATCAGATCATTTTATCTGTGTATATGTATGTGCATATATTTGTTTATATTTATTGTTGAGACCGCTAACTTTAAAACAAGAATATGAACTTCCCAATGACCAATTAAAGAATCTCATGACAAGATTTCACGTTTTAAGACTTTTACTATAATAACTAAACTTAAAAAAAATTAACTAAACAGTAATTAATAGGTGGCTAATGCACTAAATTACAGAGAAAGGTACTTCCCAGTAATTCGTTAACACACTCGAAAACCCCACACCATATTTATACATTACAAGGTGTTCACATCAAAACGGTAGCCATGCAGTTAAAAGTCCCAAGCTCCTCCCAGCTGCAATAGGTTGGATCTCTCAGTGTCCTTCTCAAAGCCAATGTCCTCTTCGCTCACTTCTTCCGAGCACCTTCGACTGGGCTTCCATTAATAAGGCAATCTCTGGTGACCCCATTGGTCTTTCTCTTCCACAAACGTCAAGCATTTGAACCAGGTTCATATCTTAGCGGCCTTTTGCTGTATCGGTGATCTGAGAGAAGTTGGTTCCCAGAAACAGCCCACTGGTGCTTCTCTCTCTCTTTAGGCTGCCACTGACTGCTGGGCTTCCTTTCTACCTTTACAGCCCCCAGACCTAGGAAAGCCTCTCAAATTTATCCAGATCAAAAATCAATAGTCATTTGCCGTTAACAATTCTCAGAGACCATGGGCTGGATTTTAAAACCCCTCCACTGTCGGGAACGGTGGCGGGGGGGGCAATGAAGATTGGTATGGTGGAGGCCCGTCACTGACCCCAACGGTGGCAGGCCCCGTACCGATCTCAGCGGTGAGGTTTTGTGGCAGCCGCCCTTCCACTCAGCGACGGGACCTCCATTTAAATATGTAAACTAATTTACATACCTGATTTAATGAGGGTCCCGTCGCCTCCTTAATCGCCACACCGATCTTCATTCGGGCGGCCAACAATGCCGCGCCTTTGAATCCCCATTCGGGGAAATGTGGTGCGACACCTGTGGGGAGGGGTGGGAGGAGGATTTTTTCTCTGTGTGGGAGGGGGGGAGCAGGGTGACAACGATGCGGGTTGGTCGGGGTGGGGGGGGACGGTGATGGGAAGGGGTAAAGGGCAAAGTTACCGAACTTCGAGGGGAGCGGGAAATGTCAAATGCTCAATATTCGAATTCAGTGGGGAGTGGGGTAGAAGGGCAGGAATGTTTGGAAATGCCATTGTGGGGGGTGGGAAAATGCATGGAAAGTTTTGCGAAATTTTAACTTACCTGGCCCTTTAAATTTTAAATCTCCATTGAGGGCTATAAGCCCTTTAAAAATGGCGCCTGCGCATTGGCGCTGGATGACGGTGACGGCTAACCCGCCCCCTCCACGCTGTCACAGGGGGCGGGTGCCGAGGCCATACAAATGAGCCGTCGCGTTTGAAATCGCGATGGCTCCGTGAAGCGGTGGCCGTGCGGGCGGACCGCATTTTGTTACGTCCGCTGCCTACTTTGGAGGCGGACTCTTAGAATGCAGCCCCATAAGTCTGACCATGGCAAAACCACTTGGGCCTTCCTTTGTTTCCAGGTGTTAAAATTTGCAACTCAAATCTGCATCTTAAAGCCCCTGGCTCCCTGTTGGCAATTTAAGAGTCTGGGAAAACAAAACTTATTGTCCTTTAGGTGTTACAGTCTTACACCCTGCTTTCAAAAGGGTCTTTAATCTGGGTTCCTTGTCTTATGGTAACCAAGACCCTGGCCTAGTCTCTGGGTAGAATTTGTCTGAGGTCACGTGTTTCCTCTGAATGTCCATTTTACACTGCATTAAAGATCACAGTAGTTAAAACATAACCATACTAGAAAGTCCAGTGTTCGTTACGAAAGTACCTCTGTGTTTTGTTAAATATATTTTTTAAGGATTCATTTTTGAAAGATTGAAGAAATGTTAAATTTTGGGGCTTTCAAAGGCGGGTGGGGGTGGGGGGGAGAGTCATGTAAAGGCCACTTGAATTTGAAAATCAGCCCCGGAAATGTTTTTTAAAAGGATCACTGAGAGGTCTTGTGAGGAAAACAAGCCTTTGCGGGAGACCACCTGACTTCAGCTCAATAAATAACAGAAAACTTTGGACACCTGGAGAAATTGTTTACAAAGAAGTGGCAGGTTAAGATTGGAGATCAGAAGGTTGACCTGTTGTTGGTTTCGCTTTTGAATTGTTTTGAGTTGGGATTGAACTGTATAAAAAAGGAGAGAACTTCCAAGGAGAGAAGACCACAACCCAACTCAGCTTTCCAGCCCCTCTCTAAACGACCCTGAGAAGTCCACTGTGTCAACTCATTTCGTCTCCTGTCTTTGAAGAAAAGCTTGCTAAATTAATTCTCAATGCCGCCTGTAAAGAGCTGTTCTAAAAGATCCCAGTGACCCATCTTCATGCACTCGGAGGCCAGTCTGTATGCCAGTTTTGGAACACAGCATATCTCATCTGCTCTTTCTCCAAGAATGAGCAAGCATTCAGCCCAGGTGTTTTTTCTGTCTGCAATAGAGCTCTAAAACAAAAATCCCTTTATTTTTCCAGTTAACCCGTGTATATAATATGTGTGTGTGTGTGTGTGTTTGGGGCTAAGGTAAAAAGGGAACTTTTATATTTTGATCTATTTGTTTATGGTTTACTTCATTACTGGTTAAGACTTGTTTTATAATAAACTGATAATTTTGCTGTTTGTTAAAGAAACCTGGTTGGTGTGTTTTATTCTGGGATAAATAGAGTCTATGACTGACCATATCGGTAAATGGGAAAAAATTTAAATATATGTTGTGACCCGTAGAGAAGTGGACCTAGAATAAACAGTGCACTCCTCCCGCCTCGGTCATAACAATAAATATATATATGTGTGTGGGTGGGGGGGCGGGGGCGGAATCTCAGGCGGACAGTGAATCACATCCTTCCAGTCTGTAGCCACTGTTCTGTTAGCTATCTGTTTAGCTAACTTCCTATCCGTACTGCCGCATTCTTTAATATTGTCTCACATGTGGCACTTTATCAATTGCCTTTTGAAAATATATATACATACCATGCATCACATTTTTTCTGGCAATACGATTTGTTATTTCCTTAAAGAACAAGGTTAAATTTGTTAGATATGAATCGCCTTTTACAATTCCAGATGGCAATGCCTCTGCTTCTTGCTCTTTGACTTCCTTCCTTCCTTCTAGGTTGAATGCCATCAGGATCTGGTGTCTCTTCCATCTTTAATATCCACCAGGTTTTTCAATACTACTTAATGTTAACTTATCTGATTGTTTCAGTCCCTCCTCTTGCAGACTTTGATTCCCACTGTCACATTTTTCTGTGACAACTGAGACATAGTGCTCATTCAACATCTGTCCTGTGCACATCTTGCATGAGATATCCTTTTCTGTCTCTAAATCGGCCTTACTCGTTCTTTAACTATTCATTAACTTTTTAGATATTTAGAAAATTCTTTATTTTCCTTTTAAGTTTGTAAATTAGTCTTTCTTCATTTCCTCTCTTAGCATGTCTAAACTTTCTTTTGTCACGGACCTGTAATTATTCTTCTCCTCGGATTAAAAAGTGTGTGTGCCTTTGAGACTCTGTTAAAACAGTACACCTTTAAGGGAGAGAAGGTTCTGGAGACACTGTGTGCCACAGCTGCATTTTTGTAACCCTGGGCAACATTAGGAGAGAGAGAGGTCACATGGTAATGTTTCTCCCTAGCTGTGTGTGGAACAGGCAGAAACTGGCTGAAACGGTTAGTTCTGAGAGACTTTCCAGTGAGGCAAACTGAAGAGAAAGGAGCTGTTTCTTCTCTCAGCAAAAATTCTGCAATGAGCTACAAGCCAAGTTAATTCCCTAAGTAAAGAAGAAAAGGCTTTTTCAAGAAATCATTTTTATTGCTGTGCTCATTGTTCAAAGAACTGTTTGATGCTTGCTGCAACCAAAGAGTTGAATGCCTATCTACTGAAGAACTATTTTCATCACATCCACATGAAGACTTTGAGTGGCCTTTGATTATTTTTCACATTAGAAGGCCTCATCCATCAGGAGCATAACCTACAAAAACTTACTTATTTTATTTATTCTTAAGAGACAGTTAATTTTAAAAGCTCCACTTTTAAAACTGGTTAACTGTTAGTTTTTGGGTGTATGTGTGTGAATGCGGGAGTTAAGTTAAAATAAGTTATAAGGTCTTTAGACATCGGTTTATCTTAATAGTGTTTACGATTTAATTTGTCTAATAAATAGTTAATTTGTTGTTGTCTAAAGATACCTGGCTTGGTCTGTTTCATTCTAGGGACACTAGAGTGTTTAATTTGGCTGTTTTCCGATTCGGTGTGGAAGCTTAATAATTTGCTGCGACCTGTGGAGTGACGGGACTGAATTGACAGTGCAATGCTCCCGCCATGGTCGTAACACCTTCCTTCTGCTTTCTGTATGCCACTTGATTTTCTTTTGTATTATTCCAAGGCAGGAGTAATGCACTGTTAATTCATTCCCACTACTCCACTGTCATAGCATATTGGTAAAGTTTCTCACCTACTGGAAAAGAGCCAAATTAAACACTCTTTGTCCCCCAGAATAAAGCACACCAAACCAGGTTTCTTTAAACAACAACAAAATTAACTGTTTATTAAAAAATTAAGTCTTACACAATAATGAGATAACTCTATATGTGAAAAGATTCTTTTCAAACTTCTTATTCTTCCTAACCCTCATGTACACACACATAAATTCAAAAAAACAGTTAACCGGTTTTAAAAGGATGTTTTTGGATTACAACTGGTCCTTAAGAATAATAAAACAATTAGGTAGGATATTTCTGGGTTGGTGAGGTGTCCCAGAGTCGAATAGTCAGATGTCACTTGAAGTCTCTCCAGACGAGGTTGATGAACAGTCTGTGATGGGTTGGCATTACGGCGTTTTGCCTGCAACAGGCGTCACACAGATCTTTCAGCAAAGGGTGTAGCAACAGATCTACTTAGGTTTTGAAATAGCAGTCTAGCAATAGACGCTTTCTTGAGCTTTCAGGATCTCCCAAAACACAAGAGGCAACAAGAATCACTCCTGAGACAGATTCTTTCAGAGACTGGAGGCAATAAGAATTTTCTACCTTTAAAATTGCAGAGCTTCCTCTCAGCAAAAGAGCCTTTCTCTATAGAGTGTAGCAACATCTATTTTCCTGGCTCCTTTCTCTCTCCAGGCAAACCATAGCCACCACCTCAAATGTAGGAGTTCTTTCCAAGAAAAGCAAATCTGCTTTTCAGAGAGTAGGTCTTTTCTCTGGTCTGCAAACATAGGCCCCAGCCAGCTCATTGCGAGCTGCTTCCAACTCCCTGATTTTTTCACACTGCAAAATTGAAACGAAAACCCACAATCAAGTCATGTGACCTGTCATTTTTCTTGCTGTTGTTTGGAACAAGTGTCTTGCAGTCTGTCCCACTCAGTTCAAGCACCAAGTTTCAGCATTCAATGTTCACAGAAAATAATTTTTCTCAGTCTTTAAAATACACATACAATTCTCAGCTTTCGATAAAAAGCAAAACTTTTGTGACACTTCTGCCCTTGGCGAAATGAAACGCCATTCTTGAATACATTTCATTACAATGTAAAACAGAAATTGAAAAAACATTTTAAACATATTTTCACATTCATGCCCATCATTCGCTCCACTGGTAGTTAACACAATTTTGCTTTGTACCATCGTTATTCATGTAACTCAATAAATTCGTGACAAAGCTTCAGCAATAACATTGTATACATTTCAGGAAAAATCAATCTTCAAGTGATAAGGCTGTAACAATAAACTCCATCTGAATATTCTGGAATTCTGGGTTTTAAATGTTTCCACAAAGGTTCTCCCAATCAGCCAGTTGCAACCTTCCAAACATCATCTCCCTTTTGTTTCATGTGTTCCAAGTGTCCCTCTAGACCAGCACTTCAGCAAGGTGAACTGTACAGTTAGGAACACGGGTACTACTGGGTTCGCTAGTCTCCAAGAAGTTTCTCAAGTATCCATTAACCTTTGTGGTATCACTTGACACTGGAAAATGCCATCCAGTGTGACCAAAGCTGATTCATCCTTAGCTTGGGGTGTCAAAGAAATTTGCCAGTATCCCTTTAACAAATCTATCTTTGTAAGAAACATGGCACTGCCTATTCTGTCAATACAGTCTTCCAATTGAGGAATTGGGTAGGAGTCCGTCTTCGTTACTGCATTGACTTTTCTGTAGTCTATGCAAAGTCGGGTTGACCCATCAGTTTAGGCCCTAATACTACTGGTGAACTCCAGCTGCTTTGACTAGGTTCAATTAAGTTGTTTTCCAGCATGTATTGGATTTCTGCTTTTACTTGGTCCTGTTTGTCTGGACTTAAGCGGTAAGGATGCTATTTTAAAGGAACAGACTCCCCTACATCCACATCATGTGTGTCTAAGGTTGTACATCCTGGCTTATCCCTACAGACTCTTTTAAATGCTGTGAGTAGCCTTGTTAGGTCTTTTCGTTGTTCTGCATCGAAGTACAAAAGAATGTTGTCCAATTTTCCTAGCCATTCTGTATTAACTAACCGGATAGTTGAGGTTCAATCTGAGAATTGTCTAGGCCTCCTTCTGCCTCATCCTCACTATTCTTTTCCTTCTCAACAGTCCCCTTTACCTGATATACCTGTACTGGCTTATTCTCCTCCCTGTGATAATATTGCTTTAACATATTGATATGACACAGTCAATTCTTTTTCCAGCAATCGGGTGTCAATCAAGTCATTTACTTTACCTACTCTTTTGTTAACTTTATATGGACCACTGAGCCGTGCTTTTAATGGTTCAGCCTGTAAAGGTAATAATACTAATAATTCATGCCCTGGTTGAAAATTTCAGGTCTTTGCATTCTGCCCATTTTTTCATATTGGCTTGGGATGCTTTAAGGTATTCCTGAGCCACATTGCAAGCTTTCGTGAGCCTTTCCCGGAACACAGATACATAGTCTAGTATCGAAGATTCATTCTTTTGTTCTAAGAACCTGTCTTTGGGTTTTAGAGGACCTCTTATTTCATGTTCGTAAACCAGTTCAAAAGGACTAAAACCTGTAGACTCATTTGGTGAATCTCTAGGGGAAAATAAAAGAAAGTCTATCCCTTTACCCCAATCATGGGGATATTCGTGACAGTATGCTCTAATCATTGTTTTGAGAGTTTGGTGGTACTTTTCTAAAGCTCCCTGTGTCTGTGGTGATATGCTGAAGATTTTAACTATTTGATGCCCAAATTACCCATGACTTCTTAAACATGAAATTGGAACCTTGATTGGATTGAACTTCAAGTGGTATTCCACATCTCGTAAAGAATTGGGTTAACTTCTCTACTATTACGTTAGCAGCAATTGTCCTCAAAGGAATGGCTTCTGGAAATCAAGTAGCCATATCCATGATATTGATCTTTTGTTTTCGGCAAGGGTCCTACGCAGTCTACCAATACCCTACTAAATGGTTCCTCAATAACTGGTACGGGAGTTAGAGGTGCTGGTTTTATGGTAGATTGAGGTTTTCCCACCATTTTCTACATATGGCATGCCCTACAAAACTGCCTCACGTCCTTTGTATGGCCTGGCCAGTAATAATGTTGACTTATGCATGATTTGGTCTTCCGGATCCCCGTATGTCCTGCTAGAGGAATTTCATGTGCTAACCTTAATAATTCCTGGCGATATTTAGATGGTACCACTACCTGTCGAACAACTGTCCAGTCTTCGTCCGCAGGTCTTTGAGGCAGTCTCCATTTCCTCCACAGAACCCCTTCTTCAACATAATAGCCTTCTGGAGCTCCTTTTGCCTCATCTTCTGTCAGAGCCAACTGTCCAATTCTGTGTAACTCTGGATCAGCTTGCTGTGCTGCAATTATAGACGATTTGTTAAACATCTCATTTGGATTATCTGAATCCCCAAGGAAAGTTTCAGATACTCGGCTATCTGTTTGTGGTGCCAATTTCACCTCCGACAATGGAACTTGCTTTGCCATTGCTCAGGTTACTACACACGCAGGAAATATTCCTGAAACTTTTTCCTGTAATTGTTCCATTTCTTTAACTTCACTTGTTTTCTCTGTGACGACAGGAGAAACTGATACTTGTGCTCCAGCCAAATCATTCCCTAGGAGTAGGTCAATTCCCTCTACCAGCAAACTATGGACAACTCCCAAGGTTACCATCCAAGACATTAGGGAGGTGCACTCAATACAAAGTTACATAGAAAGATAGAAAAATAGGAGCAGGAGTAGGACATTCGGCCCTTCCAGCCTGCACCACCATTCAATACGATCATGGCTGATCATCCAAACTCCGTATCCTGTTCCCGCTTTCTCCCCATATCCCTTGATCCCTTTAGCCCTAATAACTATATCTAACTCTTTCTTGAATATATTTAATGATTTGGCCTCAACTGAGAGAATTCCACAGGTTCACCACTCTCTGGGCGAAGAAATCCCTCCTCATCTCAGTCCTAAATGGCTTCACCCTTATCCTTCGACTGTGACCCCTAGTCCTGGACTGTCCCGCCATCGGGAACATCCTTCCTGCATCTAGTCCGTCCAGTCCTGTTAGAATTTTGCAGGTTTCTGGGAGATCCCCTCTCATTCTTCTAAACTCTAGCCAATACAAGCCTAATCGACCCAATCTCTCTTCATACGTCAGTCCTGCCATCCCAGGGATCAGTCTGGTGAACCTTCGCTGCACTCCCTCCATAGCAAGAACATCCTTCCTCAGATAAGTAGGCCAAAACTGCACACAGCACTCCAGATGTGGTCTCACCAAGGCCTTGTATAATTGCAGCAAGACCTCCTTGCTCCTGTACTCGAATCCTCTCACTATGAAGGCCAACATACCATTTGCCTTCTTAACTGCCTGCTTCACCTGCATGCTTACTTTCAAAGACTGGTGCATAAGGACACCCAGGTCTCGCTGCACCTCCCCCTTTCCTAATCTATCGCCATTCAGATAATCTGCCTTTCTGTTTTTGCCACCAAAATGGATAACCTCACATTTATTGACATTTTACTGCATCTGCCATGTATTTGCCCACTCACTCAACCTGTCCAAATCACACTGGAGCTTCTCTGCATCCTCCTCACAGCTCACTCTCCCACCCAGCTTTGTGTCGTCTGCAAACTTGGATATATTACATATAATTCCCTCATCTATATCATTAATATATATTGTGAATAGCTGGGGTCCTAGCACTGATCCCTGCGGTACTCCACTAGTCACTGCCTGCCACTCAGAAAAAGATCCGTTTATTCATACTCTTTGTTTCCTGTCTGCCAACCAGTTCTCTATCAATGTCAGTACCTTACCCCTAATTCCATGTGCTTTAATTTTGCACGATAATCTCTTATGTGGGACCTTATCGAAAGCCTTCTGAAAGTCCAAATATACCACATCCACTGGTTCTCCCTTATCTATTCTACTAGTTACATCCTCAAAAAATTCCAGTAAATTTGTCGAGCATGATTTCCCTTTCGTAAATCCATGTTGACTTTGTCCGATCCTGTAATAAAAACAAGAAATGCTGTAATCACTCAGCAGGTCTGGCAGCATCTGTGGAAAGAGAAGCAGAGTTAACGTTTCGGGTCAGTGACCCTTCATCGGCTACTTCATCCCAACATTTCTGAGAGGTAATTTGTATCGTCCTTTGTGAAGACAGAACCAAAGTATACAAAGGTACAGGTATGAACTCCCCGCCAATACCATTCACTAAAACTTGAGCGTTCCGTGCGCTCTCTGGTGGAAACGTTATACCTTTCCCCTGCAAAAGAGTTTGGGTTGCTCCTAAATCCCTAAGTATAATGATAGGTTTGCCTGCCTCACTTGAGGGATATGGAGTTACTTTTCCTTTTGACAAGAATTCATTATAACTTTCAGGTATCTTATTCTCAACCTCTACACTCACTTTTTAGTTTTTGTATCTGGTTTTACAGCTGCCGTTAAAGCTACAGCCTGGTCTGCTGTACCTTCAGTCAGAGCCCCCTTCTCTTAGTTTTGTGTATACCACAAGTCCCATGGGTTTACCTCGTAACTGCCAGCATTCTGCACCAAGATGTCCCACCTTGTGGCAATGATAACACTTCGGCATGCGGACTTAACTTCTACCCTCAGCACCTTCCTTTCTGGCCTAAGGAGGGGATCCTGGGGCGTTCCCAGCTGTTCCTTCTTGTCCCCGGCTACTTACCTTCCTTTTTCTCTCCCATTTTCTTATCCTTCTCGGGTTTGTGGGGGTGATGGACAAAAGGTTTTGGCTTATTCACAAGCTCAAAATCATCAGCGATTTCTGCTGCTTACCTGGCTTTTAAAACTTTCAGGTTTGCTACATGAGTTCTCACTACTGGAGGGATTGAATTTTTAAACACTTCCAGGAGAATCAACCCTCTAAGGTTCTCATACATGGCTTCCATCTTTACTGCCCATATCCAACATTCAGAATTAATTTGCTTTACCCTCTCAAATTCTACTTAAGTCTGCCCAGCCAATCTCCGGAGGTTCTGAAACTTCTGTCTGTAGGCTTCAGGGACTAACTCATACGCAGCGAGAATAGCCTTTTTTGCCATCTCATAATCTGCATAAGCCTCATTCAGGAAGCATGGCATAAACTTCATGAGCTCTGCCCAACAACCTGCTTTGCATAAGCAGTGTCCAGCTTTCCATAGTCATTTCATTTGTTTGGTTATTTTTTCAAAAGAAATGAAAAATGCCTCTATGTCCCTTTCCTCAAACGTAGGGAGAGTTTGTATAAATTTAAACAGCTTTTTGCTGCTTAGTGGGCTGGATTCAGATTCTTCCAGACCAGAATTGTCCCTGGAGTCAAGATTACCCCTTTGTCTTAGTTCCATCTCTTAATTTGAATTCCCTTTCTTCTTTTTCTTTCTGAAATGCTCTTTCTCCCATTCCTCTTTTTCCAATTCAAATTTTCTTTATTGCTATTTCCGCCTCAAGTTTTTTCATTTCTATTGCTTTTTCTTTTCCCTGTTGAGCTCCAGTTCCTTCAACTGTAACTGAATTTTAGCCAATTCTACTGCATCACCATCTGATTTACTATCATCTTCCAATTTTAGATGATGGGATATAACGTCAATTATTCTGCTTTCTTAGGACCTGATTTCAATTCTAACCCCAATTGTGCTGCCAACTCCTTTAGTTTAATCTTCGTTAAGCTTTTCAAGTCACTGAGGGACACATTCCCCTTTCGCAGAAAAACTGCTGCAACTGCTAATACCATTCCGATGGTACGACATTTACCCTTATACACAAGAAACGTGGTTCTTTTATTTTCTTTCAATTATTTACTCCCCTTACAATTAATGTAATTAGCATTGGAAACGATCCCGGACGAGCCCTCAATTAATATGTTAGTGGGGAGTAATGCACTGTTAATTCAGTCCCATTACTCTACAGGTCATAGCATTGGTAAAGTTTCCCACCTACCAGAAAGTAGCCAAATTAAACACTTTATTTATCCCCCAGAATAAAGCACACCAAACCAGGTTTCTTTAAACAACAACAAAATTAACTATTTATTAATAACTAAGTCTTAACAATAATATAACTCTATATGTGAAAAGATTTATTTAAAACTTCCTATTCTTCCTAATCCACACATACATTCAAAAAATTCAGTTTACTGGTTTTAAAAGGATGTTTTTGGATTACAACTGGTCCTTAGGAATAATAAAATAATTAAGTTGTCATGTTCTGGTCAGCTATTTCCGGGTCGGTGATGTGTCCCAGAGTAGAATAGTCAGATGCCACTCGAAGTCTCTCCAGGCGAGCTTGTTGAACAGTCTGTGATAGGTAGGCATTCACTGCTCTTTGTCTGCAGCAGGTGTCACACAGATCTTTCAGAAAAGGGTGTAACAACAGTTCTGCTTGGGTTTTGAAATAGCAGTCCAGCAATAAAAGCTTTCTTGAGCTTTCAGGATCTCCCAAGACACATGAGGCAACAGGAATCATTCCTGAGGCAGAGATTTTTCAGAGACTGGAGGCAATAGGAATTTGCTACCCTTTAAAATGCAGGGCTTCCTCTCAGCAAAAGAGCCTTTCTCCACAGAGTGTAGCAATGCGTATTTTCCTGGGTCTTTTCTCTCTCCAGGCAAACCACAGCCACCTCCTCAAATGTAGGAGTTCTTTCCAAGAGAGGCAAATCTGCTTTTCAGAGAGTAGGTCTTTGGTCTGCAAACACAGGTCCCAGCCAGTTCACTGTCAGCTGCTTCCAGCTACAAGGTCTTTTCACACTGCACAACTGAAACTAAAACCCACAATCAAGTCATGTGACCTGTCATTTCCCTTGCTGTTGTTTGGAACAGGTGTCTTGCAGTCTGTCCCACTCAGTTCAAACACCAAGTTTCAGGATTCAATGTTCATGGAAAATCCTTTTTCTCAGTCTTTAAAACATGCAGAATTCTCAGCTTTCAATAAGAAACAAAACTCTTGTGACATTGCCCTACTCATCAAAAGTGTAATCTTCTTCAGTTTGTAAGTTTCGAATTGTCTACAGTCTTGCTAGTTTTTTCCCCCAGTTTATTTGGGCACATTCCCTTATTATCCTGTTGCAATATGCTTTTTTCCAGTGAAGTATCTTTATCTTTGATTTTTCTTTTCAACTCTTACATTACTTTTTAAAGGATTACAGCAATCCTATCAGGCAATTAATCTATCTTTTTCAGCCAGTACTAAATTTTAAAGTCACTGTTCAGTGGATGTAGGGAACAAAATGGATGTCAGTCATTGCTAAATCTATGGAGCTACTCACTGAGAAATTGGCATTCAATAACCATATTGCTCCTTTCAAACCAAAAATATGGCAGCAACAGGAAGATCTCACTGGTTTGAGTTTTTAAAAGATATTAAATTTATATAAATGACTTGGGCGAAGAGACCAAAGGTATGGTTGCTAAATTTGTTGATGAGACAAAGATAGGTAGGAAAGTAACTTGTGAAAAGAACATAAGGAGGCTACAAAGGGATATAGATAGGTTAAGTGAATGGGCAAAGACCTGGCAAATGGAGTACTATGTGGGAAAGTGTGAAATTGTCCACTTTGGCAGGAAGAATACAAAAGAAGCATATTATCGAAATGGTGAGAGATTGCAGAGCTCTGAGATGCAGTGGGATCTGGGTGTCCTAGTGCATGAATCGCAAAAGGTTAGTCTGCAGGTACAGCACGTAATTAGGAAAGCTAATAGAATGTTATTGTTTATCGCAAGGGGAATTGAATACAAAAGTAGGGAGGTTATGTTTCAGCTTTACAGGGCATTGGTGAGACCACATCTGGAGTACTGTGTACAGTACTGGTCTCCTCATTTAAGGAAGGATGTAAATGCGTTGGCGGCAGTACAGAGAAGGTATACTAGACTAATAAGTGGAATGGGTGGGCTGTCGTATAAGGAAAGATTGGACAGGCTAGGCTTGTATCCACAGGAATTTAGAAGAGTAAGAGGCGACTTGATTGAAACATATAAGATCCTGAGGGGTCTTGATAGGGTGGATGTGGAAAGGATGTTTCCCCTTGTGGGAGAATCTCAAACTAGGGGTCACTGTTTAACAATACAAAGTGATTCCTGACAACGCAGCAGCCCGCTGACGTCATCAGCGTGCGCCAAGCTGCACACATACGCAGCTACATCTTGCCAGGACTAAGTGGCGTATGCGCAGGATTACGTCATTGCGTATCCACGCCTGGTCCATCTTTGCGCATGTGCAATAAAGCGTCATCGGGTATCCAGCACCGCACTCGGCTGGAGGAGGCGGTTGAATGGGAGACTTTGAGGCTGGAGCTCCATCCCCATCACTCGCTCCTGCCCCACTGGCCATTCTTTTTCTCCCCCCACCCCACCCCCTCCCCTGCCGGCAACTCATACCAGACTTTGCTGCACCCTTCCACTCCCCTGGTCGATTGTTCCTCGCTTCTCGCCACCCCACTCTCTGGCCGCTCGCTTCCACCCCACCCTCCAGCTGCTAGCTCTGGGCCGCGCCGCTTCCCTCCTTTCGGCCACTCACTTCCCTCCTCTCGGCCACTCGCTCCTATGTCGCCCCTTGCGACCCACCTTGCTTCTTCGGGCGGCGCGTGGAGACTGATGAAATATGGGAGCGATTGGCCGAGAGCAGGGAAGCTGCGTGGCCTAGAGCTAACATCTGGGGTTGGGGGGGAGGGGGCAGCGGGGAAGCGGAGAGCGAGCAACCGGAGAGCAGGGTGGCGTGAATGGGGAACAATCGCCCAGGGGAGTGGGGGGAGCAGTGAGGTCTGGAGCGAGCAGCTAAGGGATGGGGGGTGAAGCAGCTGGTGGGGAGGAGGGAGAGAAAGCGAGTTGCCGAGGGGGGAGAGCGGCCAGTGGGGTGGGAGCTAGTAGCTGCGTTCGGGTGAAATCAGTCCTGCTCAGTCATATAAACAAATCACGATAACGAATTGGCAGCACATTTTATACTCTGCCCGGTTTTCGATCGGGGTGACAATTCACTATCTTCCAATGGAAATTCAATCATAAAATTCCTTTTGTATTTAATAGGATTACTGGAACATTAAATGGATCTGAGGATTACAGTTAGTATCCTACAATTACATAGTAACATATTACTGGGCTTCCATCCAACTTAATGTACAGTTAGTTTGCTAGAACGATCTAGCCATAAGCATTTCCTGTGATAAATTGAGCAGCACCATCTTTAATCCTGGCAGCTGCCTGATTGTCGCAGACACTGATGTTTCAGCATTTGCGCATGTGCAAGTACTGTGCCACCTCGTGGTTGCGTTGTCAGCAAATGCAGCCTCAAAAATAAGGGGTTGCCCATTTAAGACAGAGATGAGGAGAGATTTTTTTCTCTGAGGGTCATGAGTCTTTGGAATTCTCTTCCTCAAAAGGCAGTGGAAGCAGAGTCTTTGAATACTTTTAAGGCAGAGGTAGATAGATTCTTGATAAGCAAGGGGATGAAGGTTATCGGGGGTAGGTGGAAATGTGGAGTCATCAGTTCAGCCCTGAACTTATTGAATGGTGGAGTAGGCTTGAGGGGTCGAGTAGCCTATTCCTGATCCTAATTTGTATGAATAAATATTTACATTGTAGGTGGTCTCATATGTCATCCAAAGAATGTTCCTTTTTAACCTTGCCCCAGAATTCATCCCATCGGTGAATATTTATTTTTCATGAATTTCAGAAAGATATCTATTACTGCCACCTGTAAAATTAAAATATTAAATTGTTGCCTGTTAACAAAGAAATAAACACTTTTCTGAAGCTCGACATTCAGAACACATTACTGACAGTGAAGTACTTTTGAAGTGTAGTTGCTGTTGTAATGTAATTTTGAACAGAAGTAGAATTAATTTTTTAGCATTTGCAGTACCAGTTTTAATGTAAACATTTGCTCAATTCCTCAAATGTGGCTCCGTGCTAATAGTGTTTTCTTCTCTGCAGAAGAATTTCAAACCAAAAAAGCAAGCTTTCTTACTAACTTAATTAATCTTTGACTCAAAGTTTTTTTTAATATTCTGCAGAAACACCCCTTGAAATCTCTGCGAAAGTTTCTGCAGCTCCCTACTTCATTGAGTCACTCTACTTCCTCAGATGTGCGGTTTCAACCTCTGCCAAATCAGCCAGTCAAGTCTTCTCATGGTGAGGGTCGCATCCACACAGTGGGGCAGACTCCACACAGCAACATACGGCAAGATTCCCAGGCAAAACCCAGATCAACATTCCAACTACCTGGACAAATGGAACCTATCTGGCATGTGCTACCAAGTGGCAGGACTGGAATTGATGGAACTATGAACTCTGACCAGATGCTCTCCAAGTCAAGTCAGAATGGTCATTCCCTACATTTAACCAGAACAGCTCGCCCCAGAATGCCAAATCTAAATGATTTAAAGGAAACAGCACTGTAGTCGTCATTCTAAAATGAATAGTAGTCCTATTTTAGATTAATAACCAGGCCCCTATAATAAACAAGACTAATGTAATGTTTTAGCAATTAAAAAAACTCTAACAATTATGCCAGTGATGCAATATGCAGAATTATTTTAAATTGTTTGAAAAGTCTTGCAAAACAGCACAAAGCAACTGTGTAACAAATATCCACAGTGATTTCTAACAAAGCTCACAATTCATATGGTATTGGGATTACTCTATCAGTTGAACAGTTTGTAGTTATAATGAATAATATATTTGTACATTGTTGGGGGGAACTGGAGATTGTCCTGAGATCCATGTTTTCATATAGCACAATATAGTACAGTGTACTAATGCACAGTGTAGTTGCAAGCTGTTGATGCTTTTTAGCATTTGGTACACTTTCTTCTTAACTATTGTAATTTGCATTATATTTAGGCATATGAGTAGTGTTATTTCAGCAGATATATTGGTAACTACTTATATTTGGTGTGTGGTTAGTAGCTTGTCAAGATTTGATAAAAGGATTTTATTTTTGGTATGTAATATAGAATCTGTACAAAGTACTTTCTGAAAATGATATATAGAATAACTCAAATTACAAATTGTTACAAGATTGTAACTTGTCATTCATTGAAAATGTAAAGCTCAAGTGGTTCATCAACCCAAGATGTGGTGTTGGAACATGATTGAGCCTGTTATTTTGTAGTATATGCATTTGAAATTATATCATTTTCATTCTTTTGGTTCATGATGGATACTAGGCTTCAATCAAATCATATAGCTTGAATTGAATTGAACTGTTGGGATATTGGAATTTAGTTACTACAGGTCCGATATCCAAAATCCTGGCACCCTTGGGACCAAGACCATGCTGGATTTCAGATTTTCCTGGATTTCGGATACATGGAGCCGGAGAACGCCCTCCGGATCAGCTAGAGCCTGAGGATTATTACCCGGATGAGTACCATCCCCAGCCAACTGGAGCCCGGCCTTGGGACAGGGAACGGGGTTTTTTGAGGGATTGGGGTGGAGAGGATCCACCGATCGCCGGGGCAGCACAGTGGTTAGCACCGCAGCCTCACAGCTCCAGGGACCCGGGTTTGATTCTGGGTACTGCCTGTGCGGAGTTTGCAAGTTCTCCCTGTGACCGCGTTGGTTTTCGCCAGGTGCTACGGTTTCCTCCCACAGCCAAAGACTTGCAGTTGATAGGTAAATTGGCTGTTGTAAATTGCCCCTAGTGTAGGTAGGTGGTAGGGAATATGGGATTACTGTAGGGTTAGTATAAATGGGTGGTTGTTGGTCGGCACAGACTCGGTGGGCCGAAGGGCCTGTTTCAGTGCTGTATCTCTAAATAAAAAAAAATAAATAACATTTCACAATTTTAAAACGAGTCGGGTAGAAATTGACTGAAAGAGCAAATTAAACTTGGGAAGCATTGATTTAACGTTACTCCTTAAGGGAGGATACATTAAAAAGCTGTGTCTTCAGTCTTTTCAAGTTTAATTCAAGTAATTATGATCTAATGACACTAAACTGTTGTTGCATCTGAATATTTTCAGAAATGTCCGGTTTTCGGACAATTACAGTTTTCGGACAGCCGGATTTTGGATATCAGACCTGTATGCATTACAGTAAATAGTGAACTACATATATATTGTATAGAGAATAAAAGTTCTAATGCATTCAAGGCTCCAAATTATGTAAGCTGCAAGAGTGCAGCTGGAAACAATTTTGCAACCTCCAGATCTCTAGTGGCTTCTAGCAGGTAAAAATGGTTTTTCAGTAATATCATTTCAGTTTTTTTTAAAGTTGATTTCTTTCCTATGAGTTTTGTATCATTATGACCTCTGAGTTTTTCTATATAGCTGTACTAAACCTGCTTTGTCTCCTCCCACCCTCTAAGAATGTTATGCTTGTTCTTGTATTGGTGCAGTAGTATATATTTTGCTTCACCAGGAGGTTATATTGATACAGTAGTTGCATATATTGGTATACTAGTGTTGCTTGAGTATCCAGGTGCTTCAGATGGCGGTCATGGGCATTGTTAGCTGGCTGTGTACCGGCAACAAACCATACTATTTTCTCTAGGGGTGCCATTAGTTTGGTCATTTATTGCTGTGTCACTTAGAGCATAAAATGTGAAATTTCCACCTTCCCTTTGATCAATCTGTCCCTGCCTCATTTGGAGTTTTCTATGGGATCCTGCATAGGTTTCTAGAAAGGGTTCTAGACTAAGTGGTAGTTTTTCAACCTTGTGAGGATGTTGAATATCACATGTTTTTACCAACATGTACTTTAAATGACCAGTGCTTACGTTTTTGGTGGGAATGGGATGCTTCACCAAACCAGGAGAATACCATCTTCTCACAGTTGGTAACAAGTATCATTTTCTGTGGGAACTCAAACTTAGCAAGCAGAAGAAATGAGTAACCACTCCCAGAATTTGCCTTATGTGGCAGGAAAGATATATAACATCAAAATTATACTTTTACTGAATTATGGTTGTGTTGTACATTTACCTTGCTGTAGATTGTATTTTCTTGTGTTTGAACATGCAAGTTATTTTCATGTGATTTTGCAGTTCCAGCATCTGACATTTAGATTTTTTGCACGTGCCTTATCTTGTGCCTATTGTTTTTCATTGTTGACCTTTTGTGCAGAGATATCATAAACAAAATCAATGCCAAAAGAGAAATTACAGGTTTTGCAACTTCCTGGTTTAGCTCTGGCCTTGCAAATGGACAAGCAGAACACCACTTAGGAACTAATACAGATCGATAATTCAACCTGTATCATGCAAAATTTCTTGGGGAAATTACCAGTCATACTTTATGATTTTCATAAGGGAATTAAGTTCAGATCTTAAGCAGAGTCTAAGGATTTCCTTTTTCACTTTAAATGGTCTGTTTTAGAAAATCCTGTTGCCTTGTTTAAATGTCAACAAAGGAATAACCAACAAAGCTGTAGGTGTCGTGTATTTTTTTTTCTTTTGGGCATTTTTTTCCCTCAAATATACAATTTAAGTGAATAACAGGATAGCAGTGTAATAGTTTACACTTGTTCATTGAAAGCCTGGAATGCTCAAAGGGCATTTGCAGCAGTGGCAGGAACGACCGTTCATGAGCTTGTGACCAAGTTCGAATCTCAGTCTCCAGATACAGTCCTTTTTATATGTGTTAATCACAACTGTCGCCATCTACACAATATGCCAATGTTTTGATTTTCCAATAATGCATGAAGACAGTTATTTAAAAAAAGCTCATTGGTGACTTTGATGAGACACATTAAGGAAATGTTGATCTTTTTTTCTAAAAAAGTATGCATATTAACCTGATCAAAATCTGTTTTTCACATTTATAGAAATAGCAAGAATGCAAAATTTGTAATGTATATGTAGTTGCAGTTTCTGTCATATAACTAAAAGTAATGGTGGCTTCTGTTGTGGAGGGGATCATGAATCCAAGCTTGCTGCCCTCCTGTTAGGAACAGGTTTTATTGTTTTGTAACAAGCTGGTTCAAATGAATGATAAAGGTTATATACTTTCTGTTCTCACCCACTAGTAAGAAACGAAGAGTCACTGGCAAACTAAAATATACACCAGATTTTAAGCAAACTTGATGAAAATGTGGACTGCATTGATCAATTGGCATCTTCACAATGTGTGTGTCTATGCTTTTTAAGAAATAGTAAAAGTTAATGTGCAAGCTAAGTAACAGATGAACTTTGTAAGTGAGATTTGATCTGCAATTTCATCCTGATCCTTACCATATCACATGAATAATTTCAAACTCTTTTAGGAACTTGACCTTCAAGTTGTGATCTAGAAATAAAGACCATGTTAAATTTTTAAGCAAGCTTTAAGTGAGTTCAATTTTTAAAGATTTATATATAGGTTCCAAACTTCCCATTAATACAAGACACTAAATTTATAGCATGCAAACACCTCCTGGAAAAAACATGTTTAACTAATGACGTTACACACATACTTTTCCCTGAAAATAGTGCCTTGTTGGTTTGCAGTTAAATTTGCACAACATTGCGAGATTTCTTTCAATGGTACCTTGCCTGATTTCTTTTGAGAGATTTCCGCAACTTATGTATCAACATCTTTTCCAGGACGACTGTTTTGTGAATATGGTTTGTGTTCACAGTTGAAGAAGTTCGTGCTTTTTTCTGTGGTGTGCCAGTACTTTACAATCTTGTCACATATTTATGTTCCTTCTTGCTACTGTCTGATATAGTTCTTCCAAGATTTTTACATGATCTGGCTAGTTACACTGCCTAGATTTCTCATCGAGTTTACATTTCATAATCTGTATTATGTGTTCAAAATGGCACAGACTAAAATAATCGTATAATGAACATGTATGTTAAAGCAATTGATGAATTTGATTTTCTTTAGAGGTGGGATATTTAGTACAAAGAGACATCTTAATATATTCAGTAAACAGGTATTGAGTGGCTTCTACCATAGCCATTGATTGGAAGTTTCTATTCCTTGTGAACAAGTATTCACCCTAATTCCCATTTTGAAATGTTCTTACAAGTATTACAAAAAGTATCAGTTCTTTGATTTTGTGATATTAGTGTTTTCGAAATGTCATTGCACACAAGGCTCAGATGGTCATTTTCAGTATTAATGAGATCCCTTACAGATGTAAAGCTGGCATTAACTTTGAAACAGCCTGCACCTATATTCTGCAGAATTTTCAGTTTAAGATTTTACTGTTGCTATTGCATTCAGTATTACGAAGATTTTTTTTTTACATCTACACACTTAAACCTTATATGGAAGGGCCAGTTTTCAGAGTTAAAACTTAGAAAAAAAGTTGTTGCACAGAACAACTAATATACTGAGATTTTTATGCCACCTTTTTAAAGCAGATTTTATACAATGGTAATTGATGCAGTGTAAACCCAGGGTCCAAATAATTCAGCAGAATATAAACCAGCAGGTGTAATTAATGTTAATATATATAATATATATATATATATATATTTGTCTAAAAAATTGTGTTTCATGCATGCAGATCTAAATACTTCACACAGGTTTCTATGGGTGTAAAACAGATGTATTCTCTATTAGATCTTAATAGTACATATGTATAGGGGTTAGAAATTGCTGTTGGGGAGCTTATAATATTAATAGGGGAAACTTAATAAACACAAATTGCTATTGAATATAATTCTGTTTAGAGTATCATCCCCGGTGTACAAAAATATAGAAACAAAAGCTGAGTTGAGAGTATGTATGTAATTCTCAAAAGTGTTTAATGCCTATAGTCACAATTTAAATTATATTTTAGGCAGTTATATTTTTTTTAAGAAGTGTGCACATGTTTTCAGGTATTCAGGTCTCTGCTCACGTAAAGTCATGGTTTTCTGGGATTCTTTGGCAGCGTGTGTGTTTTGTCACATAGTTGCATTTATGTTTTGTTTACTTTATTACAGCTTTTCCCTTTTTTAAATAATTGCAAGGTATAAAACATTTGTAAATTGTTTATATAACATTTATATGTTTGTATATTCAACCTTTATGGTGTGTTTTCCATCTGTATGTACAGCTATTTTGTAAATTTTAATCATAATGTTTGAGTTGTCACTGAATATTGGCATGAAATTGGTTAATTTTTACTAAGCACAATGTATTTTTGAATGGATCTTGTAAAACACGTCTTTATAAAAATGCAATTTTTTGCACTAAAATGTCAAGTGTTCCTGATCTTATTAATATTTAGGTTTAATCATGTATTGGCTGAGGGAATCAAATCACAGTGGGTTGTGGGATACATAAAGTGACTCGGGTTTATGGAAAAAATATTGCATCCTCAAAGGCCATGTAATTGACATAGATCCAATTTAATTGTTTTTTTTCCTTTATCGTATTAAATCTTGCCATATAACAGGTTAAAACTGGAAAATACCGTATTGCATCTTACTAAAATGTTATGCTTGCTGTAAGTAGCAGATATTCAACGAGCATAAACTTCATTTTTCTGCTTGACATGAAGCCTCTGTTTGTATTTCACTGGAACCCTCTAAATCAGAACAAAGCAGGGATTTTGATGCATTGTCTGTGTAATTCTTCATCCTCTGAGTTAGAGACAAAAAGCAGTATTGAGGATAGATGGAGTCCAGAACGTAGGGTGGTACAAGATCAAAAGCACAGGCAAAGAGTTTAAAGGCTGCTGTTGTATTTGTGTCTGCTGCATATGATGCAAACAGCTTTTCCAAGTTCAAGACAGTAATTCAAAAGATAAATCTTCAATTATCAGTCTATGTGTGGTATAAATACATCTCTTATCATGGGGTCCATAAATCATCTATTTCTTTAAGATCTATTTTCATTGCCCTGGCACAGCTTCCAGCTGTTGTGAACAGATGTTCACCACTCTCAAGATTTCCACAATGGTCTTTCTATGGTTCTCTGCACAATCCCTGCTTGATTTTGCTTATTTTCATCATGCAGTTCTTATCCCAACAACTTCTCCTTAACCCACCAACTCTCATTAGAACAACCCTGAGTCACTGAAGGAACTAGAGCTCAATGGGATAGTGAATGGCATGGGATCATGACGCCTACACACATTAGATTTCACCTGAATGTGAACATAATTAATTTAGGGTTAAACGACTGTAGTTGTTATGTTGCTGGCCTAGTTATCTGGAGGCCTGGACTAGTACGGAGAGTTTAAATTCCATCCTGGCAGTTTGAGAATTTGAATTGATTTTTTTTAAATGTAGAAATACAATACTGGTAATGATAAAAGTAACCATGAAGCTGTTGATTTGTTATGAAAATCCAACTGGTTCGCTGATCCCCTTTGGATTACCTGGGCTGGCCTATATGTGACTCCAGTCCCACACCAATGTGAATGACTTTTAACTGTCCTTTAAAATGGTCTGGCAAGTTCCTCAAGGTATCAAGGTGGGTAGGTACGTCCTGAGAATTAAAAATTATCATTCAATCTCTAAATGTCGATTTATGAACTCCTGAACCACGTAGATTTTCCAATCACAGGTTATTAGTAAAATGTAACATATAACCTAAGAGTCATGTTTAGACAATTTAACACCCAGCAGGTCATGCGGCATCTGTGGAGAGAACAGAGCTGTTGACACTTGTCTGCACACTCCATAAATGCTGCCCAAGCTATTGAGTGTTTCAAACAATTGCAGTTTTTTGACATTAGTAAATGTGCCTGGTGAATTGGATGGCATAGTGGCCTTTTACCTGTGAAACCTGGGATGAAGGTCTCCTCTGCTGGCTGGAAGACAATCCAGTTTTTAGTGGGCATGGGTGCTTCACATAAGAGATTGCAGATCCTAAGCAGTCGAATACTTAGGCAAGAGGACCACAGGTGCAGTTAAAAAGATAAACTTTGGAATAACTTTCAAAGACATGAAGAAAAGAAACACAAAGGTTTGGGGTGGGGGGAGTTCCAGAGACTAGGGCCAAGATAGCTGAAGCCTCTGTCCCTAGTGAAAAACATCATGAGGCAATATGGGAGATCAAAATGCAGACTGAAGAGCTTCTGCTGGAGTAGGTTGGATGAATTGCTGAAGGTTTCATCAGATGACTTCCTGCCTACAACCACCCTGCCCTGAAAAACAGCCTTTTCCCCTCTTCTCCATTATTTTTATAACTAATAAGCAAGCATTCGAAGAAAGTGATAAAAACACCATTGTTTTAAAATGCCCTATGATTTTTTCCCATGGATTGCCTGCAGTAATGTCCAGGAGATTAATCTTCAGTTCCTGGAGACTTGAAAACCATCCCAAGGGTTGGCAACCCTAGTTGGAGGAGGTTGCAGAGGTAGGGTGAGTTGAGGCCACAAAGGGATTTTTAGATGTGGATAAGGATTTTGAATTCAATGTTTTGGAAGAATGGGAGCCAATAGAGGGCAGTAAGGACAGGGCTGAATGGACATCCCATCATTTCTGGACTGAATCCAAACTCATACTTCAGGGCTGGGAAGAGTGTCATTACTCAGTCCCTGCAGTAGTTGTTTTTATCTTAATTGTACTATGGACCACTTTTCAGTACAGTCAAAAGGACTAATAAACTCTCACTCCTACATTACTGGATTAAAATTGCCAAACCTGTTCTATGAGTACTTCAAGTATATTTTATTTTAAATGGGAACAATGATCATTTAAGTACATTGATAATTTTGTTTAGCTGTATCATTAATCTTGACAGTAGCCTGGATTTTTTTTTAACAGAACATGCTATTCTTTTCCGCTGTGCCAACATATAATATGCTTATGACTGGCATTTATTCATGCATCCAAGCAGCTCCATTCTGATAGCAATTCGAACGTGCCAGCCCAAGGGCTTAATCCTGATGTATCGAGCTACAATTGGAGGACGCAGGAAATTCTGCACAGATGATGACCTGTCTGAGTTCCCATAAAATACCTGTGGGAGGGGGAAAAATAATCCTGAAAAACTGGATTGAGAAGATTATTTTCAAATCAAAACTTTGTAACCTTGTTCAGATAATAGAGGTAAATCAAACCCTCAATTGGCAGGAGAGCTTTTTATGGTATAAAATGTAAAATGTGTCATCAAATTAAGCAAGCGCACTGCAAGAGAACCTTGCCACCTGGTGGCATGTCATTTTAGTGTGCCCGAACCATTAAAATGGGTAACGCTTAGAATCCTGTAAATGCTATTATATTCAAAATGAACTTGGAATAACAGTTACAGAACTAATGCCAGAGTAAGTGCATAGCAGTAGCTTGTACATATCCCTGCGCTGAAGGGCTAATAGCAGTTCAAGTTCACACTGTTGCTAGTACTTAATGCTAAAATTCTCCTTGAAGTCTTGCCTTTTGGAGGATTATGCAAATTGCTAGTGCAGAATCTGGCAGTGGTTTTTGACGACTGAATTGGAAGGAAGCAGAAACCCTCAGGACTAGCATTATGGATGATTATAGCTTCAGACTGATTTTTTAAAAAAATGTGTTTACTAATGATCCCATTTACAACTTGCTCTGTGTTCTGTTTTCACCCATTAACACAAATCCCCTAAATGGAATTCTTGGAAAATAAATTATTAAAAATAAGGGAAAATAACTGTTGTTAATTTTGACAATTTTTAAAAAGTCGATCTTTTATGAAACTTTTAGATTCTGTATTATAATTCATCTCATTGGCATGTGCAATTATGAATCTTGGAGAGAATCATTCCACTATAAGAGATCATAACTGAATTGTTATATTTACATGTTCAAATCAAATTATCTTGCACCTACCAAGACTTGTTTTTTTTATATAAGTAGGGTTTCTTCCCCTCCTTTCCCCTATCTCCAATTTTGATGACCTTTTCACAGTTGGGTTTTTATTCTTGGAAATAGTTGATGTACTTAAGATTTATCTCATAGTAATGGGCTAATTGGAAGCTGTCTCACCAATATGACTTGCAGGTGTTTGCATGAGTGTGTAAAGCATACAACTCAATGGATTGGCACAAGCCGCAGCGAGAGTTCTAAGAGTCACTTAGGACAGAGAGGACCTCACTGCTGCACTTAACGCATCTCTTGGCTTATTTCTGGATAGGAGCCGGTACTTACTCGATTGTTTCCTGTCTGATCTTTATAGTAAACCCAGTTAAACATTTTGTCAGATCTGTACTGCACACTGTACTTTGTCATCCATTCATCAGCATCACATCGTCCTTGAGTAATGATCCCAGAAATAACTCTGATGTTCTTCAGGTCAATCTGAAGCCATTGCTGATTGTCCTGGTACCTTGATAGCCATGCACACCTGTAATAACACATGTTATATATTTTGAAGTGGCATTTATGAAAATATTGGAAGAAAAATCTGAAATATAGATATTGAATTTGGAAGCAGCAAAGACTATATAATCTTATACACATGTTAGTTTATGAAGATTTATTATGTTCCTGTGAAATTTATTTGCTATTTTATTGGAGATATTTATCTATTTAAGTTGGTTTGTAACAAAAATAGAAATTTTTATCCTAAAGTTTAAATAGTGTTAAATAAGGTAATTCTGTATTAAGAATGGGATCAGTTGTGTGTGTTTGGGCTGCCTGAATGATTTTTTTCTTTCTATGTTGAAGTTAGTCTTTGAAGGTCTAAGTGATTTGGGTTTGTTGCAGTGCAAATAATCATTGGCACTGTTCGTTTGAATGAGAGCACTAGTGTTGAACATTCATCTAAGCCCTCTGTCAGTCAAATCAATCAAGCTGTAGTTTTGTAAGCAAAATCTATGTGGATGTGTACATATTAGGAGTGTTCTCCCATCGTGTTATGAAGAGTATTCTAACATCTGTGAATTAACAGCTGAGAGTATATGGTCATTTGATCCCAAACTGGCTGAGTAAACGAAGCCCCATTGCAAATTGTGCATTGTGCTTTAAGTTTGGTGCTGTTGCGATGGAAAAATGACAAAGAAAATGTCCCTTTTATCCAAGGATCTCTAATTCTCAATAGTTCTAATCACCATGTCACTACGTGGGGGTTGGGGGGAGGGCAACAAGATTTTGTGAGCTGCATTAAAGTATTTACCATGAGAAACTGTCTTTTTGTTGAGAGATGCTGAAAGAACAAAGGACTCTGTCATCTCGGTTGCATGTATTATAAATTACCAATTGTCCCATAGTTCTTTGCCTACATTTTTGTTTTGGGGAATCACTTTATTTGAGAATTAACCTGTATAGTGGTTTAGTTTGATCAAAGTGATCTTGCACTGAGAACATCCTCTGCCTTTTGAATTGACCAGGCATAATGGGCTCCAACATATTCTCCTGTAAGCAACTTATTGAGATTGGTGTTAAACCTGAGGTATGTTATTTAACAGTGTGACAGAGAATAGCAGACACATATGCTTCAATTCACAAGCTGTTTAAACTAACTTAAGTTATGGTCAAATCCCAAATCCTAAGGGGCCAACCACTCCATTGATATAGCTGGCAAAGGAATATTATACAAATGTGATAAAGCTTCATAAACTAAGAATTGCTCAGCATTATTTCAAAGGTTGTGGGTCTTGTAATATCAAAAAATACTAATTACCTTTCAAATAAATTTTTCAGAAGTTTCATTCTGATGCTTAAATGGAGTAAAGTTATTGATGCAGTCAGTGGAAAGAATGAATTTGATGAGCCAAATTACCATTTTCATGTTTTTATGATCAGCTGCACAGCTCCACTTCAGTTCTTGATCTAATTACAAACTAAAATTGCAATAAATTGGAGGGAAATATCCTAAATTCCAATGGTGTGTATAGCCAAGTATTACATGGGTTGATGTAAAATTCTGCTATGTGATTTCTTACCCAAAACCTTGGCTGTTGATTCTTGCTTTGTTTGACATCCATGAGGAATACCATCCTGTATATTGATCTTCATTGGAACAGCTTATCTGGTCTTCTGTAACAGCTCCAGATTCAAACCCAAGAGCTTGGTGATAAGGACACTCTAATTCAAAAACAATTAACTTTCAGAAACTTAGGCTGCAAAGCCCTCTTCAACATTGATGTAACATTGTAATAACATATTCAATTTTCAACCATGCAACATTTCAACAAATGCTTGCATTTATATAGCATCTTTAACATAGTAAAACGTCCCGAGGAGCTTCACAGGCACAATATCAAGCAAAATTTGATCTAGATCCACATGAGGTATTAGGACAGGTGACAGACCAAAAGCTTGGTAAAAGAGGCAGTCCTTAAGGAGAGACTTAAAGGTGGAGCGTTTTAGGGAGGGACTTACAGAGCTTAGGGCCGAGGTAGCTGAAGACACAGCCACCAATGCTGAAGCAATGAAAATTGGGAAAGTGCAAGATGCTAGAATTGGAGGAGCACAGAGATTCACTGGACAACACAGAAACATAGAAAATAGGAGCAGGAGTAGGCCATTCGGCCCTTCAGGCCTGTTCTGCCATTCAAAAAAGGTCATGACTGATCATCTAATTCAGTATCCTGTTCCTGCATTTTCCCCATATCCCTTGATCCCTTTGGCATTAAGCAATATATCTATCTCCTTCTTGAATATATTTAATGATTTGGCCTCCACTGCCTTCTGCAGTCGAGAATTCCACAGGTTCACCACCCTCTGAGTGAAGACATTTCTCCTCATCTCGGTTCTAAATGGCATACCCCGTATCCTGAGATTGTGACCCCTGGTCCTGGACTCCCCAGCCATCGGGAACATTCTCCCTGCATCGAGCCTGTCTAGTCCTGTTAGAATTTTATAGGTTTCTATGAGATCCCCTCTCATTTTCTAAACTCTAGTGAATATAGGCCTAGTCAACCCAATCTCTCATCATACGTCAATCCTACCATCCCATGAATCCACCTAGTAATTCTTCTTTGCACTCCCTCCATGGCAAGAACATCCTTCCTCAGATAAGGAGACCAAAACTGCACACAATATTCCAGATGTGGTCTCACCAAGGCCCTGTATAACTGCAATGAGACATCCTTGCTCCTGTACCAAGATGTAAGCAGACACTTCGTCCTAGTACAGAAGAAGAGAGGGGCAGAGTGCAAATGAGGATTTATCGAGAGCTCCTAGGTCAGGCTGCCAAAGTCTCCTTCCCACGCTGACTCCTTGCCACGCTGCATCTCCTGGCTGTTGAGTGAGAGAGAAAATGGTTACATGAAAGTGAAGAAGGGACAAGGCAGGAAGAGAAAGGGGATACAGACAAGTGGAAGAGGAAACGAGCAAGGGCACTTGAGGTTCAATCCAAAGAAGTTTGAGAATTACAGAATTAGATGGCCTGCTTCCTATATAGAAGCATCTTTTCAGCCTTACCTTCTCCGCACCACATTTCTCACTGTCCACATTTCTATTCCTCACCACTGTTGCAGACTTTGCCTGTGCTGCAGCAAGGTGCTTGTGTTCTGTTGCAAGGTCAGGCTGCTCACAGATCTCAGCCTGTATGCTGAATCTGCGCCTATTTATGAGACTCAGCTATGTTTCCTGAAGCATTTTCAGCCCCACATCCTCATTGCTTCCATCATCTCCCCCTTCAGTTGATAACCAACTAAGTACCTGGATCTGTCTACTCAGCACTGGTCTTAAAGTCAAGCTAATGACTAAATTGCAATCATGCTTAAGGCTACCAGTGGGCAGAGCTTGGTAGGTGTTACTAAGGATTCAGGGTCACAAATACATTTTTTAACAAGTGTTCTTGGAGCACCCCTTTCATTCAGTACAAAAGGGCTCCTATCCATGGAGTGAGTCATTGACTGATATCCTTAAGTAAAATTAACGTTCTTTGGTTTTCTGATGCTGCAGTACACTAATATACTGGCCTAAACTAGGATATATTGATGTGCAGTTGAACCTCTATTGACCTTTGTACCTAGACGCTCCTGGATAACCTGGTCAACTGGACAGAATTGGTCTTTCAAATCCCTCCGTGGCTTCGCTCCTCTATATATCTGGAATCATCTTCAGTCCTACAACCCTCTGAGATATCTGCACTCCTGTAATTCTGTTTTTTTTGAGCATCCCCGATTTGAAGTGCTCCACCATTGATGGCCATGCCTTCAGCTGCCTAGGCCCTAAACTCTGGAATTCCCTCCCTACACCTCTCTGCCTCCCTACCTCACTTTCCTCATTTAAGATGCTCCTCAAAAACCTACCTCTTTGACCAAGCTTGTGGTCATCTGACCTAATATCTCTTTATGTGGCTTTGTGTCAAATTTTGCTTTATAAAGCTGCTGTGAAGCACCTTGGGACATTTTATTACATTAAAGGCGCTTTATAAATACAAGTTGTTGCGTGTTTGTTAGGTCTCAGAAGCTTATTTATTGTGATTGGTTTGTGTAGTTCCATCCTGAGAGGTTATAGTGAAGGGTAATCCATTTAGTCTTCAGGGATAGTTAGTGTTAATTTGAAGATCACATTGAGGTAAGAAGATTAAAGTGTGACCTTATGTGCTTCTCTTATCACCATTGCAATGCTAACAAATAATAATGTCCTACACTTTTTGTAGGAAAAATATAATCAAATCTCTGTTAACTGCCAGTAGCCAATACTGAGGTTCAAGTCATACTATCAACTAGATAATCTACTCAGATGGAAGATTTTTACCCCAGAATAAACATTACATTTGATAAGTGATACATTAAAGCTTTTATGAAGTAGTTGATTATGTTCCCAGAATATAGTCTAGCTGGATCTTCAAGAATAGTCCCTCAAAATTGAGGTAAGTCCCTTCTAATACCATATTAAAATTATATAATGGTATCTCTTACCTGGCATACAGTCCAGCATTGATGAACCTGGTGTCATTCCCCAAACTGTGTTGGATCCATCATTGCAATCGCATTTGCAAGTTTTATTACATGATTGATCCACATTTTCATCCTGTCATAAATACAGGAGCAGTAGAAGAGTCTCACTAAAAGCCTATGAACCCTGCTGGATGACCCGTGTGGATACCTTACTTTGAAGTTGCTAAAAATTGTACTGGTAAAAATTGTGCATTAACAATATACTTTAAACTATTAACAAAACTGATTAGGCAGAATAATGAAAATGGAGTGCTTTCACGGGAAATTAAAAGTGCCATCATTCATATTCTCCATTCATCCTTTGTAAGATAACGTGTAGAGTGTTATGGGAGGGGGGAGGGAGATGTTTAAGTCACCCTTTTAAAATGCTTATTTTTTTCCCACGACCCATACATCGCATGGGTGTTTTCATTTATGAAATTAATGGTGGTCTGGGAATATAATTATTCATTACGGTTACTTTTGTTATCAGTTATCAATTAGTTGAATTGTTTTTTTATACTAAATTGTAGTAGATTTAAACCATTTTAACTATCTAATTGTTCTATCTATCCTTTGGATGTAAGCAATATTTTCTAAGTATTGCGTTTATCCAAAGGCCAATATCCACACAAAGACTAGAACAAAAACATTTGCACAGGTTGAACAATGCTTTAACAGTATTGGCCATTACACTGAGTTCCATACCTCAACAGCAGAAATATATGTAAAAGCTTTTCCATATGGATTGAGAAGAATTTGAAAAAGATAGAAAAAAGACAAGTATTATTTTCTTGAACACCACAAATATTACTTCTATTTCACATTTTTAGAAAATGACAAAAGTAAATCAAAGGGGACATTTAACTACTCTATTATTACTGTTGTACAAGGGTCTGTCTCACTAATGGAAACTTATACATTATCTTCAGCAGAGTTCTGTTCTGCAGTCGCAGAGGTATTATCACACGTCTTTGAAGAAACTCAAAGAAGGTAATAAGAATTTCTCATTTAAGTAACAAGGATATACTAAATAGGGGAAAATAATGTACTATTTTGGATTTTTTAAAACAATTTTTGGTACACAATCCTTAACCCACCACAAAATGCTCAACTTACCTTCAAATAAGAACAGAATGGAAAATAGGATGTTTTTTCCCTTCATCTTTTCAAGATTATGCATGCAGCAAATTGAATGACTGCTGTAGATCCAAGAGGATTACCTTAATTCTTCACATCAGCATATTTCATAATCTTAACCCTTATTGCTTCTTAACTGCTTGTCATCTTATTTTCTTTTTATTTATTCATTATATTTATGAAGCAGAAACAAAGGAGTTTAGTGGAAAATAAAAAAAATTAGGTTGGAATGTTAAAGTAAAAAGAGCTTAAATTTATATAGCACCTTTCATGACCTCATCACATCCCAAAGCACTTTACAGCCAATGAAGTATTTCTGAAGCATAGTCACTGCTTTAATTTAAGAAAATGCAGCAGCAGCAACACACCAAGGCAACTCAGGCAGCACCTTCCAAACCCACGACCTCTACCACCTAGAAGGACAAGGGCAGCAAATGCATGGGAACACCACCACCTGCAAATTTCCCTCCAAGCCACACACCTTCCTGACTAGGAACTATATCACCCTTCCTTCACTGTAGCTGGGTCAAACTCCTGGAGCTCCCTAACAGCACTGTGGGTGTACCTACCCCACATTGACTGCAGCAGTTCAAGAAGGCAGCTCATCACCACCTTCTCATGGGCAATTAGGGATGGGCAATAAATGCTGGCCTAGCCAGTGATGCCCACATCCCATGAAACAAATTTTTTTTTAAATTGCACACAGTGAGGCACCTCAATCAGCAATGTGATAATGACTGGTTAATTCAGTTTTCATATTGGTTGAGGACTAAATGTTGGCCAGGACACAAAGAAAGACTCTCCTGCGTTGCTTTGAAACTGTCATGGGATCTTTTACGTCCACCTGAGATGGAAGATGGGAGCCTTAGTTTTACATCTCGTCTGCAAGCTGGCACCTCTGTCATTACAGCCTTCCCTCAGATCGGCACTCAAATTATGTGCTCAAGTCCCTGGAGTGGAACTCTAACCTATTGAGCCAAGGCTGAATGCTTTTATGATGGTGCAATGCATTTATGCTCTACTTAGATATGCCATGAAATGGTAGGACATGATTTTAGCCAGTGAATTTCTCTAGGATAAAAGTTTGATTGCACAGTTGCCTTCAGGGTACCCCAATGTTCCATTCTTGATCCATTCTTTTCCATGTCTACATATTGTCTTTTCGAGATATTATTCCGAGACACAGTGAGTTTGCGCACACATCCAGGTCTACCTCTCCACCCCCACCTTCAACTTCACAACACTGCTGTACAGTCAAATTGTCTCTCTGGCATCAAGGTGTGGATGAGACAATATTTTCTTCAACTAAACATTGGGAAGACCAAACCATCTTATCTACCTGCCTGCCTGCTCTAGCTGAGCAGATGCTGTATAATCTTAGTGTCCTGTTTGACCAAGATCTTAGCTTCAAATCACATATTTTACCCACCACCAAGATTGCTTACATCCACATACGCAACATTCACCATCTCTGCCCCGACCTCAGCCTTGGTGCTTTTGAAATCCCTATGTTTTTGTCGTCTCCAATCTTAAGCCGCACCCCACACAGACACTAACTTATCCAAAATTCCATTGCTTGTATTCTGTTCCTTTTGTTAATTTGTTCTTGGAATCACAAGCAAGGCCAGCATTCATTTCCCTTCCCTAATTTCCCCAGAGAAGGTGGTGGCAAACTGCCTCTTGAACCGCTGCGGTCCATGTGGTGTAGATACACCTACAGTGCTTTTTTTCTATAGTGGCCGAATACAACTGAGTAGCTTGCTATGCCATTGCAGAGGGCAGACAAGAGTCAACCATATTTCTAGGGAGCTGGAGTCACATGGATGGCAGATTTCCACCCCCACCCCAGATGGAGATTAATAAACCAGATAGGTTTTTACAATAATCCAGTAATTTCATGATCATTATTAATGAGACTAGCATTTTATTCCAGATTTATTAATTAATTGAATATAAATTCCCCCAGCTGGCATGGTGAGATTTGAACTCGTATCTCCAGAGATTTAGATCAGGCCTCTGGATTACTAGTCCAGTAACATTCCCACTACGCTACCATCCCCCCAGCACATTAAGCCCTGCTCACTGGCTTCCTATCTCATGGAAATAGTTTACAACACAGAGTGTATTTGATCCATCGGGTGGAATCTTATGATTGCTACAGCATTCCCGACAGCAGGAATGGAAGTTGCCGTAACTTTTGCTGCTGCCACAAATCCCGTTTCCCACGCAATTTTGTATTTAAATTAGCCATGCAGTGATAGGTACAGGGAACACGTGGGATCATATGGCTGGGGCAGCCTTTCATTGGTGGAACCTTCTGTCACTGTCTCGAGTAACATGATCACCGCAGATGTAAAACATTCTGTGCTTGCAGCTTCAAGGAGCAACAGCCTTCCTTTCATGCAAGTATCTTCAGACTAACTTAAATTGAAGTTTTTACTTAAATCAAAATGTTTTTGCCTCCCTTCTTTTGTGAAACTCACCACCAACTTCATATCATTTATTTTCCCTACAGCCAAAGTGAATGACATGGCAACCAGTAGGCAGTGTCCTGGTTTAGTGATGCCTCCCTGCAGGTTCTCCTCCAGGCTGCCAGGGAAAGGCGAGATTCGTCCCTGCAGATGGAGTGCAAAGACCTACCCGCCTCACCAAGGGGACCTGGATGGAGGTAGCGGAGGAGATCTTGAACCCATGGGGTAACTCAGTGAATCAAGGACTTGCTCAGATCTGCAAGGGTAAGTGGTCCTGGCAAAGCAGCGCCATTGTTTTCTTCCATGACTCTGTGTCTTTAAGGCAGAGGGTACACAAGGAATGCAGTCGAATGCGTGAGCAGCCTTGGTGTCATTTACTAAATGATGATTAGCATTGTTTGTGATTAGATGTGTTGTGCGAAAGCCAATGCAGAATGAGTGATGGTGATGCATCATTTGCCATGTCATTAAATCTGCACTGTCTGATGCAGGAGAAACAAAGCCACAACCAGAGCGATGGGAGGAGGGGTCCCTGACCTCAAGATGCTGACCACGGCTGAGGAGGAGGCCGCTGAGATCACAGGAACTGAGGGAGGCAGGGTGAGCAGAGATGGCGAGACAGGAGCCACAAGGCATAAGAATGAAATGTCATCTCTGCTCTTGCAGCCATATGTGGAAACAAGGAAATTGTTCGAACTCATGTGAAGCACATGCTTAAAGTGCCTCTGGTTGTGTCTCCACTGCAGGTACCCGCACTCGAGTAGCAGAACGCCACGTGGCCCAAGACTCCTTCTCTGAGGAGGAAGAAGAAACCAATGCCCCAGAGGGTGCACCATTACCTGCCTTTTCTTGCACCTCCACCACTGTAGATACATCCACACAGTCCATGGGGGGTTTAAGATTAGAATCTGGGTCACAAGCTGGTGGCTACAATACTGACACATCCCAGCAGCCGAGGGAGCATCTGCCAGCTAGGTCCCCTGACAATTGGAGGACTGCTGGGGACTAGGCCCCTGCTCAGCCCCGTGTTCATGATGATCCTCTGTTTGTTGCTACAAGAAGTCTGCTGGACGTGCAACAAAACCAGGTGGAAAATATATCGGAGATGCCTAAGGTCAAGCATGGCTTTGCTTGTGACATGGAGGATTCCATGCAAGCCATGATATCTGCCATGTCCCAGGCATTTGATCATATGGCTTCCTCAGTCTGAGAGTCTGGCGAGCTCTGTGGCGAGTCTGGTTGACCACTCAAGCCATATGCGAGCTGACCACTCCATTGCTATTGCCATGGACTCCACACAGCCGAGTCTAAGCGAAAGGGGGACAAGGAACCTGGACCTCCCTCCAGGTGCTCCTTCTCCTCAGAGAGACAGGCAGGTGCCATTGTGCACACAGATGGAGGAGGAGCGCGTGCCTGCTGCCCTGGGGCCTTCCTTTCAGGACACCCCAAGGGTAAGCAGCGTCTCATCCTCCCCCCCGACATTGACCCCCTTATCTCCAACTGTGAGCACACTGGATACTCAAGCACCATGGCTGCACACCCTCAGTAGGATGATGCCATCACGGCCCTGTTCCTCCACAGGACGCCCGCGACGGTCATCCAGAGCAACGGGGCAGCACACTGAACAGACTGCCTCCACCTCAGCTGCTAATGTTGGGTTAGCATCTAGACATAGTGGGAGAAAAAGAAAATTGAAACAGTTTTGAGCAAGAAGGTGGCATGGGTGATGTAGAAAAGATCATGAATGCAAAGATGTATTAAAATATTTTTATTTCATGCAATATTTGATCCACTCTCAGTAATGTTTTGTTTGGTTACAGATAGATACAAAGATGTTTTTTGGAGGCCAATGGCAGGAATGCAATGATGTTTGTACAGCATCTCTGGAAATGTCCAATATCCAGATCTCATTGGAATTTGAGCCTTCAGTCTGCAATGATGGTTGTTTTTTTCTAGTGATGATTATTAACTTTTTCCAATACTGTCATACCTGACTTTTGTTTTCTACAGTCATAACTTAACGCTGATTGTAGTGGTATGTAGTCACATTCATCATAGCCGATAGATGATTTCAAATGCCAGTCACATGAAAGTGCTTCGTTCAGATTTTAGAGATAAGGCCTCATGCAAAAGGGAATTTCTGTGGGGAATTGTTATGTTTCTCCTTCCAACATTCCTTGATGATGTGGCTTATTGTTGGCTGAGAAGTGCATAAATGAGGTTGTTCCTGATGTCCCTTGCATGTCTCTCCATGACCCTCGTATCGATGACAGCATCGTTGTCATTGTTGTCCTCCTCCTCACCCTCTTTATAGTCATCCTCATCTGAGGAGGACTGGTGTTCCTCCGCCTGCAGAATGTTGCTGAATCTAATTGCAAAGTTGTGCAAGGCATAGCAGACAAAGATTGTTTGGGACATCCTCTGTGGTGTGTACTGAAGAGCCCCTCCAGACCGGTCAAGGCAATGGAATCGCACTTTCAGCATGTCAATGGTGTGTTGAATGATGGTTCTGGTGGATGCGTGAGCAGCATTGTACCTCTGTTCAGCAGCACTTTGGGGATGACGTACTGGTGCCATCAACCATGTACAAAGCGGATAACCCTTGTCACCCAGGATCCATCCGTCCACTTCAGCTGGGTCCTCAAAAATGCTGGCAGCAGTGAGTTCCTCAAAATGTAGGAGTCATGACCGCTCCCTGGGAAACATGTGCAAACATGTTTGATTCTTCTCCTATGGTCACAAACCAGTTGTACATTTAAAGAATGGAATCCTTTGTGATTAACAAAGACAGCAGACTGGTCCCAGGGAGCTCTAATGGCCACGAGTACAGTCGATCATCTCTTGCACTCTAGGGAAGCGAATTATGGTGCCGAAGACTGCAGACCTTGCTGCCTGGCTGTCATCATCTATAGGTAAGTATATGAAATCATTGGCATGTTGAAAAGGGGCATTGGTTACCTCTTTGATGTACCTGTGGGTCACAGACTTTGAGATGCCATATAAGTCACCCGTTGATCCCTGGTAGCAAAGAAATTGAGTGCAATAGTAACCTTGAGGGTAAGTGGCATGGGGTTCCCAACGAAAACAAGCTGCTGCTGGTAATGTTGAAGGATCGTACACACTTCTGTCACCATTGCAAGTCACATCCTCCTGCTTCACTGGCATTGCCTCTCTGACCTCTGAAGGTAATGTGTCCTTGCCCTGAGGATGCAATGACACGCCAGCACCTGTCTTCGATAATGCCTTTCCTGGATTCTCAGCAGCCTCACCTTCTTGTGCTGCCTCCTGCTCCTGTTAAGACCTCATCTGTTGATCGCCAAGATCCTCCTCAGTCTCTCCCTCTGCAATTGTTCGCGTGTTAAAGGACAAATTGCGTGTATGAGACTCATGTCTTTGCAGCTTTTCAATTGTTGAGCTGAGAAGACTGTTGTAAACCCGTCGTCTTCCTTCCATTTAGCAGAACCAGGAAAGTTATGAGCAGATCGCTGTTATGTGCTTTACACCTGCATGTAGTAGGAGATCCCACCCACCATCATTTGCCTCCTCCCAATCGACTTGCATTCCTTGATTCGACACGTGATTTGCATTCATCTGCCAGAAAATGTTGTGTCTGTGATACCAGGCAAGTTTGCCCAGCTTCCAACTTCCTCCTTCCACCTTCCAACCTGCATCCATCACCCTTGACCTACCCAACTTAACCTTCACCCTTCCCCCATTACCATAGAACTTCTCCCCATTATTGTGGACCGGCTCATCAACAATTTATTCATGCCATCCCTGTCACCGTCCAACTGCCGACTCTTCCCTTGAACCTCCAAGAATCCACCTTGATATAGTTACAGATTCCCAATTCCCTCCCTATGATGACCTTGAACACCCAAACCCAAGTCTCGACCTTCCCCCTTACCATATACAATTGCCCCCTGTAACTGTGACCATACTTTGTGCCAGCTAGTACCTTGTTATGGACACACAGGACCCTGACGTAGACAGTGATCCTCTACTTTTAGACCTCTCATGACCATCAGTTTTCTAACAGGAACATATCAACTCACCACCCCTGCAACTGCACACAGCCAGCCTCCTCGTCAAAATCAGCCTCTACACACCCTGGACTCTGCCCTCCTCCCTCCCCTGCTCCTCTATGCACCCAACTACACACCCTGGACTCTGCCCTCCTCCTTCCACTGCTCCTCCACACACTCAACTCCAAACCCTAGATGCTTGACTCCACCCTCCTCTGCTCCTCCATGCACCCGAGACTCCACCCTTCTCTCCCAGACGACCCTCCCCTCCCCCGCGCATGTCGTCGTCTCCATCCCCTGAGATGATTCACCTTTGCTGGCACCGAGCCTGGAAGCAAACATCCATTCCAATAGTGGTGTGGAGGTAAACATCCATTGCAATGTTGGCCTGGAGGCAAACATCCATTCCCATGGTGGCATTAGTTTAGCAGCTGAGTGAAAGAGAGAAGAGCACAGTCCTGAGACTCAACTGCACAAATCCAACTGTTGCAGGCCATGTTGAAACATTCATGAACCAGATGGCACGTGAATATCGCTCGCTGTTGACTTAATCTGGCAGGTTGGACTCAATCTTAACTATGTGTTGGGTAATGAGTATTTATGGCATGTAAATGAATGCAAAGCTGCAATCTTCACCGCACTGGGGCAAGCCCGGAACACTGCAAACATGCCGCTGACTTAATTCCTCTAAAATATCCTGCCGTCGGGAATCTGAAAAAACACCTCCCACCTAATTATTTCACCCCACATGCAACCAAATCTGCCACGGCGGACTACATAAATTCCCCCCCCCTCGTGTCTGTCAATTTTTTGCGAGAGTAGTCCAAAACTAATCTTACTGGTCTGTTGCCTCCCCGTGGCTCTATCTTCTTCCACTTCAAATATACATCCACTTAAACGATGCAATGGTCTCAGGCTCAAAAACTGTTTTCACAAATCATTCTATGCCCCCACAACTCTCAGCATAAAAACACTTCTCCTAACCACTCTCCTGACGCATAGTGATAATTTTAAATTGATGATCCTTTATCCTTAATGCTCAATTACAAGAAACCGTTCTATTAAATCATCCCTTAAGATTCTTCATTCCAGTGGAAATAGTCTCAGTATCTCATGTCTCTCACAACCAAATGTTCCCGTCCCTGGCATCCTCCTGATAAATTTATGTTGTATGCTCCCTGGCTTTAATGGGGTGGCCAAAATTGCACACAGTACTGTACAACTTTAACATTACTTCTTCACTCTTCTTCTCCAAGCCCTATTTATAAAACCTAAAATGCTGTCGGCCTTACCAAGTACAAAAGTGGTCCCAACATTGATCTGTGGGGTAAACCACTTTCGATGCTTCTGCATTCTGAGCAATATCTATTTAATCTAACTCTTTGTTGCCTGTCCATCAATACTTTGTATTCGTGCTGCTGTATTTCCTCTTAGACAGTACACTTGAATTTTTCTAAGGCTATTTATTGAATGCTTTCCCCAATACATTAAATTCAAAATTCTCATCCTTGTTTACAAATCCTATCCCATCTGACTTGAAAAGGATATGGTACAAACATAGCAACATAGGACTTGGGAGCACGAATAGACCATTCGGCCCTTTGAGGCTGCTCTGCCATTTGATAAGATCATGGTTGATCTGGTTGTGGTCTCAATTCCACTTTCCTGTCTGCCCCTCCATAACCCTTGACTCCCTTGTCTATCAAAAATCTGTCTAACTCATCCCTGAATAAATGCAATGACCCAGCTTCCACTGCTTTCTGGGGCAGAGAATTCTACAGACTAAGAACACTTTGAGGAAAAAAAAATTCTTCATCTCCATCTTAAAAAAGAGACCTCATATTCTTAAACTGTGTTCCCTAGTTCTCTAGTTCCCTAGTCTCCCCCACAAGAGGAAACATCCTCCCGGTATCCACTCTATCAAGTCCCTTCAGGATCTTATGTGCTTCAATAATCACCTGCCATTATTCTAACTCCAAGGGGCATAGTCCCAACCCGTTCAACCTTTCTTCATAAGATAAGCCCTTCGTTCCCAGAATTAGTTGAGTGAACCTTCTTAACTGCTTCTAGCACAATTATATCCTTTTTCAAATAAGGAGACCAAAACTGTATACAGTACTCCAGATGTGGTCTCACCAAAGTCCTGTACAGCTGCAGTGAAACTTTGCTACTTTTACACTCGATTCCCCTTGCAATAAACGACAACATTCCATTTGCTTTCTTAATCACTTGCTGTACCTTCATACTAACCTTTTGTGATTGATGTACCAGGCTGTTCTTGTCCAAGATGGCTCCTGGGCTGGAAGCTCCCTAGGAAGCTCCCTTGCTGTTCAACTCTATCCATGGCCATCTGCTCCCATCCCTAACGGTTTCTCCCCCAATCTGCCCTCTTAAACTGTTTAAATTCCCCTGGCTCTTTAAATCAGTTCATTTTAGCCCTATCTAAAGGCTAACAGTTAGTTTAGTGTATGTTACCTGGGCCCACTGCCCTCCCCCAGCCACACCTGCTCTTTGTTTTCTCAATGAAATTGATCCGGATGAAACTGACGAGCACAGCTGCCGATACTTTAATCTCCGATCCTGCTGTCTTCACAGTCCAGAGTGTCTGCAGCCACGGCGTGCGGTAAGTCCATTGAGGTGAAGAAGGAGCTGCGGGACCCGAGAGAAGTCCTGTGAAAAGGTGCCCCGAACACCCAAAAAATCCACGAGCGGCCCCCCCGGCCGCAATTTCAAAGCGCCCGCGGGAGATGGCTCGGAGAGCATCTGCAGCGCACTGTCGGCAATGCTGCATGCCTTTATTTAAACCGCTGCAAAAAAAAAAAACCCTTCGCAAATGTAATCACCTCTAAGTCTGCCAAATGATGCTTCACCTCCCGAAGGACGTGGATGAGCTTTCCGGACGTCGATGGTGGGCACTGAGGAAATGGCTTATTACCTGCACCAGATTCCACCCCCCCTCCCCCCCCCCTTTACCCCCCTTCCACCCCCCCCCACCACCGTCCCCTTCCCTGCTCCACCCTCTCAGCTCACCCCCTCACAACCCCGTCCCAGCCCGCACCCCCCTCGCACCATCTTCACCCCGCACCCCCTTCCCCTGCACCCCCCCCCCACCCCCTCCCTCTACCCCTCCCCCTTGCATCCCCTCCTCCCACCGGCACCATCCTACACCTGTGTAGGGGCCCCAACAACCCCACTGCCTTGTGGGCGTCTCGGGAGAGACCAAGGCTAAGGGAGTAAACCCTAACAGAAAATCCGGAGCGGAACCCCGTAGGCGGTCATGTGTCACCTTTGGCATGTTTCCGGCAGTTCCTGCAGCCATACTGGTGCCAAACGTCGTGTCCTGCACTCCTTTGGACCCCACCAGAAAGGCCGAGAGGGGGGTTTTGACGACTGGGCAACTCTCAACCTCCATAAATTTGCCCAGGCATGCGCCATGGAGAGGTCACTCCATAGTTGCCTCACAGCGACTAAAACAACACGGAAGGCAGCAGTTACGGGTTATAAGTCCAGATAAATTGGCGTAGAAACTGGGCGCCACGGGTTGCCTTTGTCGGTGGGAGAGGTCATTGCACCTCACTGGACAGCTACCGCCCGCCTCAAACCGGGCAGCCCCCGGTCAATAAGGTTCTGTCCCGCCACAGTCTGCCTGCTTCAATGGGTGCTTGGAGCTCAGGGTCATTGCCCGAAAGGTGGACTGATACACCGCACCAAACAACATGAAAAAAGGAAAGAAGGTACCAGCCCTTCGCTTTGCAAGCTGGAACGTCAGAACTATGTGTCCTGGCCTGTCGGAAGACCTTACACAAATCAACGATTCTCGGAAGACCGCCATCATTAACAACGAGCTCAGTAGATTCAATGTGGACATTGCAGCACTTCAGGAGACTCGCCTCCCCGCGAGTGGCTCTCTAGCAGAGCAAGACTACACCTTCTTCTGGCAGGGCAGGGATCCTGAAGAACCAAGACAGCATGGAGTGGGCTTCGCCATCAGAAACTCCTTGCTCAGCATGATAGAGCTTCCCTCAAATGGCTCGGAACGCATACTGTCCATCCGACTGCTCACCACCTCTGGTCCAGTACACCTACTCAGCATCTATGCTCCAACACTCTGCTCCGCACCTGAAGCTAAAGATCAGTTCTATGAACAACTCCATAACATCATTAGCAGCATCCCCAACACCGAACACCTATTCCTGCTGGGGGACTTTAATGCCAGGGTTGGGGCCGACCATGACTCATGGCCCTCCTGCCTTGGGCGCTATGGCGTTGGAAGGATGAATGAGAACGGGCAGAGACTGCTTGAGTTGTGTACCTATCATAACCTCTGCATCACCAACTCGTTCTTTCACACTAAACCCTGTCACCAGGTTTCATGGAGGCACCCAAGTTCACGTCGTTGGCACCAGCTAGACCTCATTGTCACAAGGCGAGCCGCCTTAAACAGTGTTCAAATCACACGCAGCTTCCACAGTGCGGACTGCGACACCGACCACTCCCTGGTGTGCAGCAAGGTTAGACTCAGACCAAAGAAGTTGCATCATTCCAAGCAGAAGGGCCACCCGCGCATCAACACGAGCAGAATTTCTCACCCACAGCTGTTACAAAAATTTCTAAATTCACTTGTAACAGCCCTTCAAAACACTCCCACAGGGGATGCTGAGACCAAGTGGGCCCACATCAGAGACGCCATCTATGAGTCAGCTTTGACCACCTACGGCAAAAGTGCGAAGAGAAATGCAGACTGGTTTCAATCTCATAATGAAGAGCTGGAACCTGTCATAGCCGCTAAGCGCATTGCACTTTTGAACTACAAGAAAGCCCCCAGCGATTTAACATCCGCAGCACTTAAAGCAGCCAGAAGTACTGCACAAAGAACAGCTAGGCGTTGCGCAAACGACTACTGGCAACACCTATGCAGTCATATTCAGCTGGCCTCAGACACCGGAAACATCAGAGGAATGTATGATGGCATGAAGAGAGCTCTTGGGCCAACCATCAAGAAGATCACCCCCCTCAAATCTAAATCGGGGGACATAATCACTGACCAACGCAAACAGATGGACCGCTGGGTTGAGCACTACCTAGAACTGTACTCCAGGGAGAATGCTGTCACTGAGACTGCCCTCAATGCAGCCCAGCCTCTACCAGTCATGGATGAGCTGGACATACAGCCAACCAAATCGGAACTCAGTGATGCCATTGATTCCCTAGCCAGCGGAAAAGCCCCTGGGAAGGACAGCATTACCCCTGAAATAATCAAGAGTGCCAAGCCTGCTATACTCTCAGCACTACATGAACTGCTATGCCTGTGCTGGGACGAGGGAGCAGTACCCCAGGACATGCGCGATGCCAACATCATCACCCTCTATAAAAACAAAGGTGACCGCGGTGACTGCAACAACTACCGTGGAATCTCCCTGCTCAGCATAGTGGGGAAAGTCTTTGCTCGAGTCGCTCTGAACAGGCTCCAGAAGCTGGCCGAGCGCGTCTACCCTGAGGCACAGTGTGGCTTTCGTGCAGAGAGATCGACTATTGACATGCTGTTCTCCCTTCGTCAGATACAGGAGAAATGCCGTGAACAACAGATGCCCCTCTACATTGCTTTCATTGATCTCACCAAAGCCTTTGACCTCGTCAGCAGACGTGGTCTCTTCAGACTACTAGAAAAGATCGGATGTCCACCAAAGCTAGTAAGTATCATCACCTCATTCCATGACAATATGAAAGGCACAATTCAACATGGTGGCTCCTCATCAGAGCCCTTTCCTATCCTGAGTGGTGTGAAACAGGGCTGTGTTCTCGCACCCACACTTTTTGGGATTTTCTTCTCCCTGCTGCTTTCACATGCGTTCAAATCCTCTGAAGAAGGAATTTTCCTCCACACAAGATCAGGGGGCAGGTTGTTCAACCTTGCCCGTCTAAGAGCGAAGTCCAAAGTACGGAAAGTCCTCATCAGAGAACTCCTCTTTGCTGACGATGCTGCTTTAACATCTCACACTGAAGAATGCCTGCAGAGTCTCATCGACAGGTTTGCGTCTGCCTGCAATGAATTTGGCCTAACCATCAGCCTCAAGAAAACGAACATCATGGGGCAGGATGTCAGAAATGCTCCATCCATCAATATTGGCGACCACGCTCTGGAAGTGGTTCAAGAGTTCACCTACCTAGGCTCAACTATCACCAGTAACCTGTCTCTAGATGCAGAAATCAGCAAGCGCATGGGTAAGGCTTCCACTGCTATGTCCAGACTGGCCAAGAGAGTGTGGGAAAATGGCGCACTGACACGGAACACAAAAGTCCGAGTGTATCAGGCCTGTGTCCTCAGTACCTTGCTCTACGGCAGCGAGGCCTGGACAACGTATGCCAGCCAAGAGCGACGTCTCAATTCATTCCATCTTCGCTGCCTTCGGAGAATACTTGGCATCAGGTGGCAGGACTATATCTCCAACACAGAAGTCCTTGAAGCGGCCAACACCCCCAGCTTATACACACTACTGAGTCAGCGGCGCTTGAGATGGCTTGGCCATGTGAGCCGCATGGAAGATGGCAGGATCCCCAAAGACACATTGTACAGCGAGCTCGCCACTGGTATCAGACCCACCGGCCGTCCATGTCTCCGTTATAAAGACGTCTGCAAACGCGACATGAAATCGTGTGACATTGATCACAAGTCGTGGGAGTCAGTTGCCAGCATTCGCCAGAGCTGGCGGGCAGCCATAAAGACAGGGCTAAATTGTGGCGAGTCGAAGAGACTTAGTAGTTGGCAGGAAAAAAGACAGAGGCGCAAGGGGAGAGCCAACTGTGCAACAGCCCCAACAAACAAATTTCTCTGCAGCACCTGTGGAAGAGCCTGTCACTCCAGAATTGGCCTTTATAGCCACTCCAGGCGCTGCTTCACAAACCACTGACCACCTCCAGGCGCGTATCCATTGTCTCTCGAGATAAGGAGGCCCAAAAGAAAGAAAGAACCAGGACATCCAGATCCTTGTGTAACACCGAGTTCTGCAATCTCTCCATTTAAATAGTATACAGCTTTTCTAATCTTCCTGCCAAAGTTCACATTTTGGTGATGGGGTTGGATGAAGAAGGGTAGGAGGAGGCTTACGTGGATCATAAATACCAACATGGACATGTTGGAACAAATGACCTGTTTCTGTGCTATAAATACTATGTAATACCTCTTCAACCTCCTTCATTTGTTCCTCTGATTTCAGCTACTATCTCCATATTACTCACTTAAATTCCCTACCTAAACTCCCCAGCATTACTACTTCACTCACCACATTTAAAAGCCTCCCCAAAACTTAACTTTTTGATGATGTTTCTACAAAATAAATTGAATTTAAAAATGTATTTTTCACTGGTCCTGGGAGGATGCTTTGCTGTCTTTCTTCCCCTGAATTTTTTCCCATTACCATCTCTCTTGAAGGTGATGATTCAATTTTCAGTATGGTTCTGTGGACACAGTGTCTCTAGAATCTTGTACAATAGCCATTCTTCATATGCAAAATTTGACAGTGTTGACTGCCCATTTGCCCAGTTTCAAAATTGTATCAAATAACAGCCCTGATTTTGCATTTGTAATGATGGCAAAGATGTCAACATTCGCCGTCCTCACAACTGTGAAACTGACAGCAACTTCTGGCATCTGTATGTGCGCAGTTAGACATGGAAATCCAGAAGTTACTATAGGTGATTCCCTTTTCTTGCACAGGGTGTGCTATTAAAGTTCCCACAGATGGCAATCTATAGAAATCACTTGAACTGATGTAAATTTCCCCTTTTACGCTATCATATTGCTGTTTTTAAAAAAAACACGGAAAAAGTTATGCCTTATTGAACGAGGCATAACTGGAATTTTAATGACATAGTATGTTCATAACTACTGCTGAGCAACCCCTCTGGCCCTGAAAAACTGATTTTTATATTCGTGGAATGTCAAATGTCTAAATTATGATAATTCCATAGGTTTTCAATATAATAAATGTTTTAAATTTTTATATTTTAGCTTTTACCTTATTCCTATGTATACATTCCAATCTTTATTTTGATCTCTGCAACATTATTAACTCATGAATGGTAATTAGTGCATTTTACTTCCTGGTTTGCTGTGAGAATTGATCAATGTGATTAGCTGCTTAGCCTGCTTGATGACATCACTGTTGTTGGATGCCTGGAGATCCCCTTGACTTGGAGCCAGAAAGAAATTAATGCGAAAGGTGAAATTCATGCCACAAAGATTGCTAGATCATTGTCAGCATCTTTCTTTAAGATCAGCAATGAGTGTCATCACTTTGCTGCTGTCTGTAAAATCTGGGTCAATGTCTTTTACTGAATACCCATATACATTTCCCACCTAGGGTCACTGAATAGCAACCGAGAACAGAAACCCTGGCCCATTATTCTCTCTTTAGCCCTGAGAAATTGAATCCAATTGTAGCACTGACTACAACCTTAACTGAGATCAACAAACTTTGATCAAACTTTGGCTCTTCCTAATTTGTATACCTTGGTACCATACTTGCAAGCACATTTACCTCAACTGAAGAGGCTAATTTGAATAAATAAGCATGATGCTTAGCTTGGAAGGTTTAACTAATTCTGTTTCTAAAGAGAACAATTAGCGAATGTGAAAATTTCATGTGGTCACAGTTGTAGAATCATAGAATCGTAGAATGGTTATAGCGCAGAAGGAGGCTATTCAGCCCATTGTGTCAATGCTGGCAACAGCAACTGACCTAGTCCCGTTCCCTCGTCTTTTCCTTGTAGCCCTGCAAATTTTTTCTCTTCAGATGATTATCCAGTTCTCTCTTGAAGGCCTCGATTAAATCTGTCTCCACCACATTCTCAGGCAGTGCATCCCAGATCCTAATCACTCACTGAGTAAAAAAAACTTTTCCTCATGTTGCAGGTCCTATATGCTTTATTAACCGCTTTCTCAACCTACCCTGCAGCCTTAAATGATTTGTGCACATATACCAACAGGCCCCTCTGCTCCTGCACCCCCTTTTAGAATTGTACCCTTTAATTTGTGTTTCAAGGGGCTCAGTCAAAATGGATGCTATACCGGATTTCCAAACGGCAGAATAATAGCTATCGCCTCAATGGGGTAGAAATTGGGGTGTGTTTCACCCTTTTGTTGGGTCCTAAACAGGTGGCCACAAAATTGAATTTGGTAGTATGATATCCTGCTTGAATGGCACCAGTGGCATAATGGTGCATATAGGTGTCCCTGGCAGCCAGCTGAAACAATATTATTAAATTAATAATTATTAAATTATTAAAACAACATTATTAAAAGATGTTAATAAGTGTCGTTCTTTTGAGGAAGTGGTGGCCATGGGCACGAGACATCACTTTCTAAACCTGCCCAGCAATCAGGAAGCAGCCTGCGTAAGCAAGATCCTTATCTCCATTAAGGTAAATCTCTGGTTGTAATTTTAAGCTTCTTGTGTGCTTTTGGGCTAAGATTTTGATGACTTTGGCTAAAGTTTGGCAGTGAAATATGTTGGAGGAGAGAGTTTGTAGAGATCCTGAAAAAAGATATGCTTTTCTCAACTGCTGAACCTGGGGATGTTGTTGAGCTTACCCATCAGTCTCCCAAATAAGGAAGAGGCACAACAGCAAGGAGGCTGGTGGGGGAGCAAATGTGCTATGATCCTGAGGGAGGACAACATGTGTCTCTCCCCTCCTTTCGGGGCAGAGGTGGTGGTGGGGGGAAGGGGTACTGAGCCTCAGCACTCCCACTGCTTTGCATGAGAACAGAGCACAGGCATGCTGGAAGGCTGTTGATGCATCAATACACATTTTTCCTTCATGCTTTGCAAGCTAGAGGAGATGTTGAACCCAAGGCCAAGGTGGCAGCAGTAAGATCCCCCATTGAAACTGTTAAGGCTGTCAGCAGAGGTACCATCACTTTGGGTCCACCTGCAGTGCTCATAAAACTGCCCACTCACACCATGGTTGACTGCATTGTCTTGATGCTGTGACTGCAGATCGCACACAAGTTGGAGTTCTCTGTGTTCTCTGATGTTGTTTGCATGCCTGCTGGCAGGCAGACCAGTGTACTTAGAAGATCTGTGTAGATTGCAATTTGTCGTCTTATGTATGATGAACTATTGATGTCTTCACCTGTGCCCTCTGCTGCAGGGCTCAGATATGAGCTTTCCCTCTGGAGAGCTGCTTCCAGGGCTGTTCTAACTCCCTGCAATTGCTTCTGAGTGTTAGTACTGGGTGAATCTCCATGTACAGATCCCTCTAAGCTATAGACAGTATCAGTCTCTGGGCTGCTGTCTGCAAGTGTAACATTTCCTCTTCTGCAGTCCCGCACTCTTCCTTTTTCTTGTCTCCTTCTGCGCTCTATGAAGTTTCGGCACCTGAAATCTGTGAAAGGGATGAGGGTTATCATTTATTGGCATGGGTGAGCAGAGACTGATGAATGGCTTCTGAAAGCAGCAGCAGTGTGTCCTGGATAGTGTGTGAGGGTGAGATGGAAGTGAGAAGGGAATAAGGGAACTATGATGGAAAACGTTGCGGAGATAGTCATAGAGTCATACAGCACAGAAACAGGCCCTTCGACCCATCATGTCCATGCTGGCCATCAAGCACCTATTTATTCTAATCCCATTTTCCAGCACTTGGCCTGTAGCCTTGAATGCTATGGAGTTTCAAGTGCTCATCTAAATACTTCTTATATGTTGTGAGGGTTCCTGCCTCTACCACCCCTTCAGGTAGTGTGTTCCAGATTCCAACCACCCTCTGGGTGAAAACATTTTTCCTTAAATCCCCTCTAAACCTCCTGCCCCTTACCTTAAATCTATGTCCCCTGGTTATTGACAGCTTTGCTAAGGGAAAAAGTTTCTTACTATCTACCCTATCTATGCCTGTCATAATTTTGCATACCTCAATCATGTCCCCCCCCTCAGCCTTCTCTGCTCTAAGGAAAACAACCCTAGACTGTCCAGTCTCTCTTCATAGCTGAAATGCTCCAGCCCAGGCAACATCCTGGTGAATCTCCTCTGCACCCTCTCCAGTGCAATCACATCCTTCCTATAGTGTGGTGCCCAGAACTGTACACAGTACTCCAGCTGTGCCCTAACTAGCATTTTATACAGCTCCATCATAACCTCCCTGCTCATATTCTATGCCTCAGCATAGACTGTAGTTGTGTCTCAGACTCCAAGGCAAATATCCCATAAGCCTTCCTAACCACCTTATCTACCTGCGCTGCTGCCTTCAGTGATCTATGGACAAGTACACAAAGGTCCCTCTGAACTTCCTAGGGTCCTACCATCCATTGTATATTCCCTTGCTTTGTTAGTCCTCCCAAAATGCCTCACAATTCTCAGGATTAAATTCCATTTGCCACTACTGTGCCCATCTTACCAGCCCATCTATATCATCCTGTAATCTAAGGCTTTCCTCCTCACTATTTACAACACCACCAATTTTTATGTCATTTGCGAACTTACTGATCATAGCTCCAATTTGCCAAATTGACCTGGATCCCATGGGCTCTTACCTTCTTAACCAATCTCCCATGCAGAACCTTATCAAAAGCTTTATTGAGGTCCATGTAGACTACATCAACTGCTTTACCCTCATCTACACATCTAGTCACCTCCTCGAAAAATGTAATCAAGTTTGTTAGACACGATCTCCCCCTGACAAAGCCATGCTGACTATCCTTGATTAATCCCTGCCTCTCCAAGTGGGGATTAATCCTGTCCCTCAGAATTTTTTCCAATAGTTTCCCTACCACTGATGTTAGACTCACTGGCCTGCAATTACCTGGTTTATCCCTGCTACCCTTCTTGAATAATGGTACCACATTCGCTGTCCTCCAGTCCTCTGGCACCTCTCCTGTGGCCAGAGAGGATTTGAAAATTTGCATCAGAGCTCCTGCTATCTCCTCCCTTGCCTCACATAACAGCCTGGGATACATCTCATCTGGACCTGGGGATGTATCCACTTTTAAGCCCGTTAAAACCTTCTCTCTTTCTCCAGTTTAGCCGGATGCTGCACATCTGGTGCACCCGCCTACCCACAATGTCCATGACCTGCTCTTCCAATGGCGACAGCACATGGATGACTGGTGATTTTCCTCCTGTGACTGCTTTTCCCCTCTTATTGGGCTGAATTTTATTCAGGCGCCGCGCTCTGTGGCGGCGCCCTTTAAACTCAGCGCAGTGCCCACATTATGCAGCCGCCAAGGAGCCCCACAATATTTCGCATGGGGGCTCATTTAAAGAGAGGGGATGGAGCTGCCGCCCCCGCTGACATAAGGGGGCGGCTGCCGCATCCCCAGCAACGGTGTCTGGCACCACCGCACAGGTGCCGGCACCATTGTTAAAGGGCTTTAATCTTTTAGAAGTCATTTTACATTTTAAAGGTACAGTATTAAGAAATTTTCTATTAACACAAAATAAAGATATGGAGGCCCTTCCCCGACCCCCTCAATGGCCTTTTAATTGGCCCTCATTGACAAAAAACACTTAATTCCCTACCCGAGCTTCCCCACCCCCTCGCAACCTTCAATCATTTGCCCTTCAAACCCTTCCCACCATTCACACAACCAATAAAAATTGAGTTCCCCACTCCTCCACACCTCCTTTTTGAAAATTTTATTCCTTCCCCCTCCCTACCTGGTTCTTGCCCAGAACTCCGTATGGTGTTCCAAAGGCGCATAGGCTGCGGTTGGAGTTGGTAAAATCAGCATGGGTTGTCCGCTGGCTGCAGGTAAGTTTATTAGCATGTAATTTTGGTTCATTTGAATATTTAAATGAAGGACCTGCCGCCATGCGGCGTGGAAGCCGCACCGAGGTCTCCCGGCCACCAGTAATATGTGGCGGGCCCTTTTCGACATCGAGGGTCGAGGCGGGCCTCTCACTGCTGCATTTTACTGGCCCCCGCGCCATGACCCGTGGCGTCGAGGGGCCGGTAAAATTCAGCCCATTGTATGCAAGCTTGTCCTAGAAGAAAGAGCAGCCTCTGTAATTGTTGGAATGGTGAGATATTTTGAGGATGTGTATGTCAGAGGAATATGTGTTGCTGATTTGTGAAAGATGGCACAGATGAGAGAAGGGAGGAGTAGCAGCTGCAGAGTGCTGGAGTATAAGCAGATGGAAGTGGAATGAGGTGTGTTACAGTGATCGGAGGAGAATGCTGGTAATTGGAGGTGGGAACGATTGTGAATGCTAGGGCAACAGGTATCGCAAAGCATGGCAGAGTAATGAGAAATATGAATTAGGAGGCTTACCTTAGCTAGCTTTTTAAAATTATTGAATATTTTCTGCATTCCAGCCATGTCCTGAGGGCGATACTTCTGGTACTCACGCACTCTGCCACCTCTACCTCCTCGCACCAGGCAGCTTGCCTTGCTCTCTTCCTGCTGCCTAGTGGAAAGAAGATGATCCCTCTCCTCCACCAATACCTCTAACACAGAATAATGGGAAGCCCTTGCAACTTCTCCTCTGCCTGCCATCATCACCAATCTTCAGTAACATTTATCAGCAGCCAAAGTACACCCCACCTATAAGTGGTACAGGCTGCCTTTAAATTATAGCAGCAATGGATGATGTTGACACCCCTGCCCATGAGGTGAGTTGTATTCTCTTTAAATTATTCAGGGAGAGTAATTTGGGGTTTAACTGTGTTTGTTATCAGGCTTCAGCTCTGATTAATTCCTTATGAAACCCTTAGGCAATCATTAGGCAAATAGGAAACTCAAGATTCTAAGAACATCCTTTTTGTTTTCGCTGACTTTTTTGTAAATTTGTCTTCAAAATCTCACATTCAACCCTAATGTTGATAGTGTAGGAAACATGTCTCATCTCAGTGTTTATACACACACACTTGCCCTGGTTTTTAATACCCAGTAAAAGAAGAAATTACATTTGCTTTCTGCTTTATCATTTCTGGGGGGTGGATACAAAGAAGAACATTAGAAATAGGAGCTGGAGTAGGTCAATTGGCCCTTTGGGCCCATTACATCCCATTATATTGATGCGAGTTCTTCAGCTGAGAGTTATATTCAGTGCAATTGCATGGTGTCATAGAATAAAGGCATCCTCGTTCAGAGCCTCGCACCAATTAGGTAAGCAAGTTTGTGCACACTGGAAGTGTGAAGCTGTCACACTGAAATTGTACTGTGCTGTGATCAGGACACGCCTTGAATGCTGTTCAGTTTGGGTCACTGAGGCATAGATAATACAGAGAACGGTTACAAGGCTGGTCCTAGTATCAGAGGACTGAAGTATGAGGGGGCTAGTTAAACTTTGAATGCTCATCCCCTTGATAGGAAGTGAAATAGAGGGTTTCTTGTAGTGGTATACAAGTTACAAAGTGAAATAGAAAACATTAATCTGGACTACTATTTTAAGTTAAACCATGACTGCAAAACATGGGGATGTGGCAGAGTTGGCTCGTGAGGAAACTGAGGGACTGCCTCACCTAGACTTCCAGGACAGTAGACTGTAGTTGTGTCTCAGACTCCAAGTGACTGACAGATTCATCTGGGAATCAGACAGTTGATTTTAATTTTTTAATTTAGAGATACAGCACTGAAACAGGCCCTTCGGCCCACCGATCTGTGCTGACCATCAACCACCCATTTATACTAATCCTACACTAATTCCATATTCCTACCACATCCCCACCTGTCCCTATATTTCCCTACCACCTACCTATACTCGGGACAATTTATAATGGCCAATTTACCTATCAACCTGCAAGTCTTTGGCATGTGGGAGGAAACCGGAGCAGCCGGAGGAAACCCACGCAGACACAGGGAGAACTTGCAAACTCCACACAGGCAGTACCCAGAATTGAACTCGGGTCGCTGGAGCTGTGAGGCTGCGGTGCTAACCACTGCGCCACTGTGCCGCCCATGATGGTCTGGCCTTTTGATGATCAGGTAGCTCCCAATACAGTTGGTTCTTTCTTTTGCCATTTCATCATGAAAACAATCCGAAAATGGCAGACAATGGGTATAGGAGATGGGCGAAGCGTCCATTGTCATGGGAAGAAGCTGACTTGGCTAGGCATGCATAATTGTATGCCTCAACCATCCAAAAGGTAACCAGCTGCCACTGGGATATAGGCATCAAACTAATAAATGGCAAGTTGAGGACTGATGTCGACAAGAACTTCATGCAAAGAATGATTAATACCTGGAATGCTCAGTGTATGGTATTTGAGGGAAAAAGTCTAACAAGATGGGTCCTCCTTGTCTGTACTTATCTTTGTGAATATAAATAACAGGTTTGCCCATCCTGCACTTATCAAATCCTAATTATGTAAAGGTATGCTTCCACAAAAGCCATATGAGCAATGTCTATGACTCCACCGATATGTAAATCAATTTAGAAATCTGAAAAATGTAAACATTAAATTCAGGCCTCTATCCTCCAGAAATTCAAGCACTGCCAGCTGCAACAAGTATAAACTGACTGCACATCTTCAGTTGTATATGATTCACTCTACTCTCACCATGACTCAGTCGGCTTGATTGGAATGAGCTCCTGCCAGTACGTAGACAGAGTAGTTACAATAAGTATCATGATGCTGTGATGTGTTGGGGGAGTTCTAAAGAACTGTGATGACTCAGGCTGTTACATTGAAATGCACATTGCACCAGTCTAGAGGACATACAAAAGAAACACATGTCAACCTGCTAAGCTTTCTGTTTATATAAAAAGATTAAATTCTGAATGGTCCATTTGAACATTTCAACATAACTGTTATGCCCATCACAACCATAAGATATTTTAGCACAACAGTACAATGGCATCTAATGTGCTAATCCTCTTCCTATGTTACATTTATCGGTACAGACAATATCCTATTTTCACTATTAATAGTGATCCTTAATAGTGATCCTTTGGTTGCAGTATTGCATTGCACTCCTGTCCTGCTGATTACAATTCTACACTTGATGCCTTTCCAACTTCGCATTGCCAAGTTTTATTGGCTGATTTTCACTAATGCTATAGCAGAAAGAGAAAAGAAAGGACTTGCATTTATGTAGAGTCTTCCATGACTTCAGGACGTCCCATAGTGCTTTCCAGCCAACAAAGCACTTTTGAAGTGTAGTCACTGCTATAACTAACGATAAGGAGAAAATGTTACTGAAGATATTTCAAGCACAGAAAAGCAATCTGCATGGTTAACTTCAATTATTTTGTTGAAGTTATATCATCTTTAATATGTTATAAAGCTTATTTTAGTACTGTGTTGGTCAGGATACTGACAAAACAAGATGATGCATAAAAACATTTTCAAAAATTATTTCTAGCAATGTAATTGCCTTTTCACCTCACTAGCTATTTTTGGTAGTTTCAGTGTATTTCCCTGTCTGGCACACTATGTTTCTATTTGCTTTTTTTACTGGTATGTTCTCAACCTCTTGGTTGTGTGTTGAAATGTAATGTCTGACATGGGACAGAACACATGAGCCACAAGACTTTCTACTGTATGTGCATGTGCGTATATATAAAATACTGTTATATACATGCTTGGTTATAGTTTGCTGTTTTAAACTGGGGATCCATGAAAAGGGTCCATCAAAAATAACCAGAGAATGTGTAGGATAAAAGTAAATTTCCGTGTGTTTACCATGTGCTGAAAGTGCAGAAATTAACACTTTCTCAGATAATGTAATAGGTTCGTGCTTTACATAAGTTGTAATAAAGCTATTTCGGCAGTAGCAAGATAAGTTACAAAGAATAGGAAAAATTGTTTTAAACTATACAAATGTTGGATAAATTTTTAATTCAACCTTCAGCTTTAAACAAGAAAACCCACACAGCGATGATACAGAACTTCCTTCATCAAATTCTACTGTGAGGGCTGAAGAACACTGCGGAAGTGGATGTTTGAGTAAAAAAACATAAATCCGCTATTAACCCAGCAAAATTAAGGAAAAATGAAGACAACTACTTGAATTGAGGCTTTATTTGTACTGGAGGTGGAGATATACTTCAACCAGAGTGTGTAATTTGTGCACAAGTACTGTCCAATGAATCTTTGAAACCCTCCAAATTACAGGCATTTAATTTCCAAGTATGAAATATATAAGGACAAGTAACATTCATTTTTTGAGGGAAATACTAAGGAACTGCTCAGTACTGATGCAGTAATGAAATCGACAACTACTGCTGATAAGCCTGTAGTCTCATACTAATTAGTGGCGCAGAGAATTGCTAAAGCAAAAAATCAGGAGTTGATAATACCATGTCCTATTGAGATCACAAGAGAAATGATTAGAGAACAGAGGCCAAAGAACTGGAAAAAAAATACCGATATTTAATGACACTGACGAACACCAGATTTATTTAACGTCAGAAGACATAGTTTTGCGGTGCAGTGATTGGCTGCATGACAATAACTTTGCTGTACGACTTAATGAATCCACAGACATGTCTAAAATGTCTCATTTACTCAACTTTGTTTTGTATGTGTGGAATAAGGAAATAAGACATTTTTCTTTACAAAGAGCTCAAGACAGTAACAAAGTCAGACGCTATTTTCAAATTGTTGGACCATTTCACGACTTTAGCAAAACTCAGCTGGACAAATTGCATTGGGGTCTACACTGATGGGGCTGCAGCAATACCTGAAAAGCATTCTGGTATTGTGCAAAAAGTAAAAGCCACTGCATCTTATGCTATTTGGACATATCGCATTTTACACCGAGAGATTGATATTGAACTAGGTCTCCACAATGTTCCCAAACAACGGTAACACTCGTTAATTTTACTAAATCCAGAGCAACTAACTCCAAGTGTTTTGTTGCATTTTGTGAGGAACCGGCTTGTTCACCATGTGCAAATGAGACCCTGGACTTAAAATCACCCAAGCCTCTCAATTGCGATGCTGCAAAGTGGGGAATTTCTGCTGGCCCCTCTCACCTCATTCCCACCACAGGTTAAAATCAGGGCTCAAGAATGGAATTTTGAAGTGACAGTCCCATTCGAAATGGCAGGACCATTAGTGGGTCGGAAACCCGTTGGAATCTGCAGCAGGCTTTGTCGTGGCTCTTTAACTGAGCCAAGGCATTAGTATCCCACTTCAGGATTCTCCGAACAATCAGAGAGGACAGGCAGGATGAACCAAATCTGTCAAAGGAAGGATTTCGAATTAAAGGGACCCCAGCATGAGTCAGAATGGTTGACCTGGACATGGCTTCCTGAGGTTGCAGTAACCACAGGAATGGAAAGGAGACCTGGGAAGGCTGCTCCCCGGTGTCTCACTCTTATCTGGAGGTCCTGCTGTGGGATCTGAGGGACTGCAGTGAGATGATCTTTCCCAAAAAGGGAGGAGGAGGTCAGCCTCTCAAACCAAGCAGGCGTGGGCTGAGGTGGCCGAAGAAGTCAGCAGCAGGAGTGTGGTCCCTCTAACCTGGAGACAGTGCACCGAGGATCCAGGGCCTCAGGAGGGTGGGAAGGTGAGTGGCATAACACTTTCAGGTGCCAAACCCCACACTCTGACTTTCCCAGTATTCTCCTGCACAGCACTCTTCAGGACAACATACCTTGCAGCTCCACTCATTCCTCTCTCCAGCAACTCTCACATCCCCATTAGATACTCACCCTCATCTTTGTGTCATTTCACACCCATGCCTCACGGTCACCCTACACAAATTGTACCCTTCCTCCTCTCCTCACAATCCATTTCTCACACTCATAATTCTCTGCTTTCTCTCCTTGAAGGAAGGGAGAGACAAAGATCAGGAGTAACAGCCACCTGGCAGTGCATACTCACCTGGTCCACTTGGAAGGAGGCGTTATTCTGGGAGGTTGCAGATATCAGCAATGACCTGCCATAAGAGCCTGAGCCACCTGAAGCACTGGTGCTCACGCATGGAGAGAGCTGATCCTCCGCCTATCGACCTTGTGTTGCAGGTGGGGGGGAGGTCTCGCCTCCTTGGAACTGGATCTCTGTGTCCAACCCAACTGTCCTGTAGAATGGCATGTGGCTGAGGAGAAGGCAGCTAGTGCTGCTGCTGGTTTTCTCCTGGTGTTGTTCCTCTTGTTCCCCATCAGAGGTCCAAGGTACAGCTGCATAAGCTGCTCCCATGCCGTTCTGAAGGCTGGTAACAGGAAAGTGCAGATCAAGGTGAGTTAAGTGCAAGACGGGTGAACTGACTTATAAGAAGTTGGAAATCACCTGTCAAGCACTGAAAGCACTCTGAGAAGGAGTGCTGCGAACAGCAGCTTTTCACCTGGGCATGGCTGGAGCTCTTCAGTTTCACTGATCAAAGGCTTGTCAGCCTGTCAGTTTCACTGAAGAAGCACTCCCTGCTGCGCATTCACCTGTTGACCCTGGCGAGTTGCTGACAGCTCAGGAAATGGGGGTGCTGGCTATTACAGCCAGAATGGTTGGTTAAAACGGCAGTTAATTACCTATTTGTGCATTACAATTATTTACCCAATAGCTCCAAGAATGTTCCCCCACTCGTCTGCAAAGCTGTCCGGGTGAAACCCAGAACTGGGCAGGATTTCTGGATCCTGATCCAACGTCTCTTTTAGGGATTTAATACCCTGCTCGCACCCGAATCTGCTTCTCCTTGGCACTTAGGATTCTGCCCACAGTGCTTTTCCATCTTGCAAACAGATCAGATGTACAGTAAGAATCCCACATGACTATCAGTGTTGGACCCAACTTTTAGCCTATATTGTTAGCACACAATTTGTATCTTTATTTATATTTATTTATGAATCTTTGTTTATAGTGAACAGGTATTTCTGTACAAAAATTGCTGTTTGCAGTAACCATCAATGGAGTTTGGCGAAGCCCTAAATTCTAACAGTTGGGTCTGACAAGATAGATATGAGGAAGACGATGCAGTCCACCTTTACTCATGATTCTATAAAAGCTCTAAGGTTCCCCACCACCCCCAACACATCCCAGCATTTTTGTTAAAATACAAAATTCCTTTACCTGACCAGAGATGTACTCCACATAGTGGCCACTCTTTTTATAAAGCAGAACTTCTTGGCATCAGTTGTAAATTTGTCTTTCACTGGTTTTGACATGTTTCCTTGTTGTACTGTCACTGTTTAGTAGTGTTGAAGTCGTATTCCAGATTTCCTTGTTCTATTCTGTTTCCTTATATATCTGTATAAGGTCCCCTCTTAATCACCTCATTTTAACAATGAATGGTGCACATTTTTCTGATCCTTCCTCATAATTCAGTCTGTGATTCTTTGCACCATTTCATAGACTTCAATGTTATCAATTTCTTTGAAATGAGCAGTTGCTAATCTAAACTTAAGCCTACTCAAAGTCACAAATGTGACTCTGTAACTGTGGTGTGCAATCCAACCCCATTCTTTTCGACCCCTCTGCAGCCTTTGCCGCTGTTGACCATGCCACCTTTCCCCAACACCTCTCTTCCAGCTGAGTGGGACTGCCTTCACCTGGTTCCACTCTTGTTTTTCCATCATTGACAGAGAATCTCCTTCAATAGCTTGTCTTTCCATTCCCATATTCTGTGTTCTTCCAACTCTGACCTCTTGTGAATCCCACCATTCCCTTTGCCCATTGTTGGTCACTGTGCCTTCTACTGTCTAGGCCCTGAGCTCTGGAATTCCCTCCCTACAATGTTGATGCTTCTCTACTTCTCTTGCCTTAAGACCTTCCTTAAAACCTACCTCTTATCAATCTTTTTAGTCACCCCCCCCCCCGCCCCCCCAAAATCATCTTTCGCTCAGTGTCTACTTTTGCTAATTACATTTCTATGAAGCATTTTAGGATGCTTTGTTCATGATAGACACTATTTAAATTCAAGTTGTTAGTGTAATGCTGATGGGCAGCACCGTGGCGCAGTGGTTAGCACCATAGCCTCACAGCTCCAGCGACCCGGGTTCAATTCTGGGTACTGCCTATGTGGAGTTTGCAAGTTCTCCCTGTGTCTGCGTGGGTTTCCTCCGGGTGCTCCGGTTTCCTCCCACAGCCAAAAGACTTGCAGGTTGATAGGTAAATTGGCCATTATAAATTGCCACTAGTATAGGTAGGTGGTAGGGGAATATAGGGACAGGTGAGGATGTGGTAGGAATATGGGATTAGTGTAGGATTAGTATAAATGGGTGGTTAATGGTTGGCACAGACTCGGTGGGCCGAAGGGCCTGTTTCAGTGCTGTATCTCTAAAATAATAAAAATATCTAATAATATGCACACACGGGTACCTTTTGAATCTGTATTTAGCATAAAATCAATCAGGAGTTTGATTTGCTGGATATTTGACATAGGGAGCAAATCTGTGTGAAAAGCTAAATTAAAAGGTAAATCAAATCTTAATGTCATGGCTGTGTAGTTTGTCTCCTAACAACTTGCAGAAGCCATCCTTTGATTTTCAGCCTCAAAAATATTTCCATTTATTTAGGCCTTGGGCTAGAGAAAATTTCCTTATCTAAGTAGCTGACTTAAATAACAGACAATTCCCCCGAAAATACTGTAAAATAATATAATCAGAATATATGTAGCCTCTCTTTTTCCCGAAGTATTATAATCATGGGGAGTTTGCTATTGCAACCTGTTTTTACCTACAGGATACTAATTGTGATAAAATAGTAGCGGAGTAACTCACTGTCCGGTTGCAGTAATCTACTAAGAGAAAGTGATACAGGTTGGTGAGAATTCGATGGGATTTTGTACAGGCTATGTACTAGGACCTGAAGATACTTTCTGGTTGGTGTGTTTACACTGTCAGTGCCTAAAGTCATCTTTATGAAAGGAATACATTAGCTAGAGATTGATGCTGTAGGAAAGCTAATGCAAACTCGTGGGCATTCTGTGTAAGAACACTCCAAGCTGTGCAGCAGGCATGATGTGCACCTGCATGCCCCACCAAAAATATTTGTACTTTGGTTGGTCCAGTCAGAGAGCTATTTAGGTTTTCACCTGGTGATTCATAATTCAAAAGTGAGCAGAAACAGATACTGGTGGTAGGGACAACTGGGGAAAGTCTGTGTCTCGTGGACACAATTCTCTCCAAGCTTTGCTCAGCTACAGACAGATGCTGAATACAAGGACTATTGTTGAGAATGATAGAGGTACTTATCTCTATCATAGACAGGAGAAGCTCGAGTTGCTCTTAAAGTTGAGAAGACTAAGAGGAGATTTGATAGCGGTGTTTAAAATTATGAAGGGTTTAGGTAAATAGAAACTATTTCCAAAGGCTGAAGGGTCGGTAACCAGCAGGCACACATTTAAGGTGATTGACAAAAGAACCAGAGGTTACATGAGGAAATACATTTTTATGTAGGAGTGGTTGGGATAGTAACCTTCAAAATGGAATTGGATAAGCACTTGAAGGAGAAAACAGGGATATAGGGAAAGAGCTGGGGAGTGGACTAACTAGATTGCACTTTGAAAGAGTGGCCATAGACTGGATGGGCCAAATAGCCTCCTTCTGTGTTGTGATATTTTATGATTTTAGTTAGTGACAGATGCACCACACACACTCTCCACAGTAGTGGAGAGGGCAGAGAAGTTGAACTCGAACACTAGTGAAATGATGGCACAGGTTATTTACGGGAATTGAAAAGTGGCCCCTCCGTGCAGCTTCCAGCATGGCTCTCAAATGAGTCCATGCAGGACATGACTATGGCCATGCGGACTTTGGATGCCAACATGTCTGCTGCCTTAAAAAGGATGACAGATACCATATCCGTGGCCTTACAATGAGTCACTGATTTTTTTTTTATTCGTTCATGGGATGTGGGCATTGCTGGCCAGGCCAGCATTTACTGCCCATCCCTAATTGCCCTGGAGAAGGTGGTGGTGAGCTGCCTTCTTGAACCGCTGCAGTCCACGTGGGGTAGGTACACCCACAGTGCTATTAGGAAGGGAGTTCCAGGATTTTGACCGAACGACAGTGAAAGAACGGTGATAGAGTTCCAAGTCAGGATGGTGTGTGGCTTGGAGGGAAACTTTTAGGTGTTGGTGTTCCCATGCATCTGCTGCCCTTGTCCTTCTAGGTGGTATAGGTCGCGGGTTTGGAAGATGCTATCTCAGGAGCCTTGGTGCGTTGCTGCAGTGCATCTTGTAGATGGGTACGCATTGCTGCCGCTGTGTGTCGATGGTGGAGGGAGTGAATATTTGTAGATGGGGTGCCAATCAAATGGGCTGCTTTGTCCTGGGTGGTGTCTAGCTTCTTGAGTGTTGTTGGAGCTGCACCCATACAGGCAAGTGGAGAATATTCCATCACACTCCTGACTTGTGCCTTATCGACAGTGAACAGGTATTTGGGGAGTCAGGAGGTGAGTTACTCGCTGCAGGATTTCTAGCCTCTGATTTGCTCTTGTAGCCACGGTATTTATATGGCTGCTCCAGTTCAGTTTCTGGTCAATGGTTACCCCTAGGATGTTGATAGTGGGGGAGTCAGCGATCGTAATGCCATTGAATGTCAAGTGAAGATGGTAAGATTCTCTCTTGTTGGAGATGGCCATTGCACTTGTGTGGCGCAAATGTTACTTGCCACTTATCAGCCCAAGCCTGGATATTGTCCAGGTCTTGCTGCATTTCTACACGGATTGCTTTAGTATCTGAGGAGTCGCGAATGGTGCTGAGCATTGTGCAATCATCAGTGAACATCCCCACTTCTGACCTTATGATTGAAGGAAGGTCATTGTTGAAGCAGCTGAAGATGGTTGGGCCTAGGACACAACCCTGAGGAACTCCTGCAATGAGGTCCTGGAGCTGAGGTGATTGACCTCCAACAACCACAACCATCTTTCTTTGTGTTAGGTACGACTCCAACCAGCGGAGAGTTTCCCTACTCATTCCCATTGACTCCAATTTTGCTGGGGCTCCTTAATGCCATACTCAATCAAATGCTGCCTTGATGAAAAGGGCAGTCACTCTCACCTCACCTCTTGAGTTCAGCTCTTTTGTCCATGTTTGAACCAAGGCTGTAATGAGGTCAGGAGCTGAGTGGCCCTGATGAAACCCAAACTGAGTGTCAGTGAGCAGGTTATTGCTAAGCAAGTGCTGCTCGATAGCACTGTCGATAACACCGTCCATCACTTTACTGATGATTGAGAGTACACTGATAGGGCGGTAATTGGCCGGATTGGACTGGTCCTGCTTTTTGTGGACAGGACATACCTGGGCAATTTTCCACATTTCCGGGTAGATGCCAGTGTTGTAGCTGTACTGGAACAGCTTGGCTAGGGGCGCAACAGGTTCTGGAGCACAGGTCTTCAGTACTATTGCCGGAATGTTGTCAGGGCCCATAGCCTTTGCAGTATCCAGTGCCTTCAGTCATTGCTTGATATCACGCAGAGTGAATCAAATTGGCTGAAGATTGGCATCTGTGATGCTGGGGGCTCCAGAAAGAGGCTGAGATGGATCATCAATTTGGCACTTCTGGCTGAAGATTGTTGCAAATGGTTCAGCCTTATCTTTCACACTGATGTGCTGGGCTCCCCCATCATTGAGGATGGGGATATTTGTGGAGCCACCTCCTCCAGTTAGTTGTTTAATTGTCCACCACCATTCACGACTGGATGTGGCAGGATTGCAGAGCTTAGATCTGATCCGTTAGTTATGGGATCACTTAGCTCTGTCCATTGCATGCTGATTACATTGTTTGGTAAGTAAGTAGTCCTGGGCAGTATCTTCACCAGGTTGACACCTCATTTTGAGGTATGCTTGGTGCTGCTCCTGGCATGCCCTCCTGCACTCTTCATTGAACCAGGGTTGGTCCCCGGCTTGATGGTTATGGTAGAGTGGTGGATATGCCGGGCCATAGGGTTATAGATTGTGGTTGAGTACAGTTCTGCTGCTGCTGATGGCCCACAGCGCCTCATGGATGCCCAGTTTTGCATTGCTAGATCTGTTTGAAATCAATCCCATTTAGCACTGTGGTAGCGCCACACAACACAATGGAGGGTATCCTCAATATGAAGATACGACTTCACCTCCACAAGGACTGTGCGGTGGTCACTCCTACCAATACTGCCATGGACAGATGCATCTGTGACAGACAGATTGGTGAGGACGAGTGTGCAGCAGAATGGTAGGACTGATGTAATGCTGGCCCAGGAGAGGGATGATAGCAAATGGGGACATGGAAGTGGGAACTCCACTCAAAACACTCCCAGTTCTCTGCCCACTGTTACAACCGAGGCGGGAGGAGTTTACTGTTAATTCAGTCCCACTCCTCCACAGGTCACTCCTACCAATACTGTCATGGACAGATGCATCTGTGGCAGACAGATTGGTGAGGACGAGTCTGCAGCAGAATGGTAGGACTGATGTGATGCTGGCCCAGGAGAGGGATGATAGCAAAAGGAGGCATGGAAGTTGGAACTCCACTCAAAGCACTCCCAGTTCTCTGCCCACTGTTACAACCGAGGCAGGAGGAGTTTACTGTTAATTCAGTCCCACTCCTCCACAGGTCACAACATATATTTATATTTTCCCACTTACCAAAACGCTGACTGGCGAGTACTGAAGAGTTTTTGAATTGTGTTCAGGAGAATTTTCTACATCAGTATGTTTCCAGTCCAACGAGGAAGGAGGCATTGCTGGATCTGGCTCTGGGGAATGAGGTGGTACAAGTGGATTAGGTGTCAGTAGGGGACATTAATCATAGTATCATAAAGTTTAGGTTAGCTATGGAAAAGGACAAGGAGCAGTCCAGAGCAAAAATAGTTAATTGGGGAAGGGCCAAATTCAATGGGGTGAAAACTGATCTGGCCCAGGTAAAGTAGAATCAAAGATTAGCAGGTGTGGGAAGGTGTAAAATATGTTTAAATTCATGTTCTTATTAAAAAGGTGTAAATATATTTAAATTCATGTTTTGATTGGAAAGACTAAAATATATTTCAAGTCATTTATAAAACGGTTTTTAATTGGAAGGATTATTGCATTAGTAGTTTTTCAAGATATTATACTTAAAAAGTTCATTTATGAAGGTTGAAATTGTTCTGTACTGTTGCAAAAGGACACTGAAATGGCACCAGAGAGTCTGGGGAAAGACAAAAAAAGCTAATCAAGTTAAGCCAGGTTAAGAAAAAGTTAGAAGGATAGAGATAGCCAGAAGTAATTCTATGAAGATGAAGGATGTGTTAACTACAAGAAAGCTCAAGCTTTTAACAAGGAAAAACTCATAAGGTGCTACATTCTATCCACTTTCCTGTTTGCCTCAGAAACCTGGACAATAAATAAAGATCAGTGGAAGAAAATAGAGGCCTGTGAAATGTGGATGCTTAGAAGTATGCTTAAAATTCCTCATACAGATCATAAGACAAAAGAAGAGATGCTTGACATTGCAAGAGCAAAAAGAACTCGAAAAAGTGACATCCAGAAAAGAAAATGCCAGTATTTTGGCCATTTGATCAGAGCTGATAAGCTACAGAGATCTCTTCTAGAAGGCAAAGTGGACGGCAGCAGAAAGAGGGGGCAATTGGATGATGGACGTCACAGACATGAGCGTGACATACCATGACAGCAGATCTCATGGTAGGAGAAGCTACAAGCAGCAGGAAAAATGTGTCAGAATTGTATCAGGTCAGGAAGGGGAAACAGGTGCAGAGCTGCAGAGAATGTGCAGTTTGGCACATAGGCAGCTCTGAAAAAAAGATATATAAAAGCAGGACCACAGTTCACACAGGCACAGGAATAGGCACCAGAAGAACACCTGGGAGAAGAAGCACAGAAGAAGAAGCCAGAGTAGAAGAAGACATCACCAGTGTCCAGGCAGCTTCGAAAAGGAAGGATCAAAAATGGCTTGTCTACTACATCCTATTGTTAAGTATTTCGTTTAAGCATTTATTTAATAACTTCTGTTGACTTGTTGCACCGAAACCATTGCCTGTTGCCCTTTTAGTCTTGTCCAAGAATTCAGCTAAGGTCAGGGACCTTAAAAAGGCAAAGCTGTAATGGAACATTTAAAGAGGAGAGTTAGTTTGGCTACATTCGAGGTACCGTCCCATGAGGGGGAAAAGTAGGACAAGAAAAGCCAGAGCTTCCTGGATGACCGAAAGAGGTAGAGAGTAAGATGAAGCAGAAAAAGAGTGCCTATGCCAGATTTCAGGTGACAGATAATACAAGCCATAACCAGGCTAAATTTAGAAAGTTTAGGGGGATGTCAAAAAGGAGTAAGAGCAGCAAACAGAAAATATGAGAAGGGACTAGCTGCGAAAATAAAAGGGAATCCAGAAATTGCCTTTTACTATCCTTTGACTATTTATATGCCAATAGGAGGAGTAGGACCGATTAGGGACCAAAGAGGGGATTTACGCATGGAGGCAGAGAACATGGTTGAGGTACTGAATGAGTACTTTCTCTACCAAGGAAGAAGATGCTGCCAAAGTTGTACTGAAGGAGAAGGTTATTGAGAAATTGGATGAGCTAAAAATTGATAAAGAGGAGGAATTGGAAAGTCTGGCTGTACTTAAAGTTGACAACTCCCCAGGACTGGATGAGAAACTGAAGGAAGTAAGGGTGGAAATTGCAGAGGCAATGGCCATAATCTTCCAATCCTCCTTCGATACAGGGGTGATGCCAGAGGACTGGAGAATTGTAAATGTTACACACTTGTTCAAAAACAAGGTGTCAAGATAAGCCTGGCAACTGCAGGCCAGTCAGTTTAACCTCTGTGGTGGGAAAACTTTTAGAAGCAATAATCGGGGACAAAATTAATAGTCACTTGGACAAATGTGGATTAATTAAGGAAAGCTAGCATGGATTTATTCAGGGCAAATCATGTTTAACTAATCTGATTGAGTTTTTTGATGAGCTAACAGAGAGGCCTAATGAGGATAATGCAATTGATGTGGTGTATGTGAACTTCCAAAAGCCACTTGATAAAGTGCCACATAACAGACTTGTCAGCAAAGTTGAAGCCCGTGAAATAAAAGGGACTGTGGCAGCATGAATACGAATTTGGCTAAGTGACAGGAAAGAGAGAGTAGTGATGAACTGTTGTTTTTGGGACTGGGAATGGTATATAATGGGCTTCCCCAGGGGTCAGTATTAGGACCACTGCTTTTAGTGATCTATATTAATGACATAAATTTGGGTGTGCAGGGCACAATTCCAAAACTTGCGGATGACACAAAACTTGGAACTATTCTGAACTGTGCGAAGGATAGTGATAGACTTCAAGAGGACACAGACAGGCTGGTGAAATAGGTGAACAAGTGGCACATGAAATTTAATGCTGAGAAGTGTAAATTGATTCATTTTGGTAGGAAGATTGGGGAGAGGCAACCTAAAATAAAGGATACAATTCTAAAGGGGCTGCAAAAGCAGAGGAACCTGGAGGTATATGTGCACAAATCATTGAAGGTGGCAGGGCAGGTTGAGGAAGCTCAGCCTCACTTGGAGTGTTGTGTCCAATTTTGGGCAGCACACTTTAGGAAGCATGTGAGGCATGAAGAGGGTGCAGAAAAGATTTACGAGAATGAATCTGGGCAAGAGTAACTTCAGTTATGTGGATAGATTGGTGAAGCTGGAACTGTTTTCCATGGAGGAGAAGGTTGAGAGGAGAATTGATAGCGATGTTGAAAATCATGAGGGGTCTGGACAGAGTAGATAGGGAGAAACAGTTCCCATTGGCAGAAGGATCCAGAACCAGAGGACACTGATTTATGGTGATTGGTAAAAGATCCAGAGCAACATGAGGAAAAACCTCTTACACTGAATGGTTAGGATCTGGAATCCACTGCTTGAGAGTGTGGTGGAGACAGATTCAATTGTGGCTTTCAAAATAGAATTGGATAATTATCTGAAGAATAAAGATTTGCAGGGCTACGGGGATTAAGGCGGGGAAGTTGAACCTGTTGAGCTGCTCTCGCAGAGAGCTGGTAGGGGCACGAAGGGCTGAATGGCCTCCTTCTGTGCTGTAACCATTCTGTGATGGCACTTACAGACCGATCTGGGTGCCTGAAGCACATCTTAAACATTCCAATTGTTTCTTTGATAACACACCTAGTGATCATGTAACTCTTGTGGTAATGCTCCTGCACCTCATTGGTGGGGTTCCTCACAGGTGTCATGAGCCAAGTTTGAAGAGGGTATCCTTTGTCTCCTTGGAACCAGAACTTAAGTCTGCTTTCTGGAACAATAAAGGCTGTAATGTTGGACTGTTGCAGTAAGAAAGAATCATGATAGTTCCCAGGAAATCTGGTGCAGCTCTGCATGAACCTCTTCTTGTCGTTACAAATCAGCTGCGCATTGATTGATGAATATCTCTTCGGTTGATAAAAACTCCTGATTGCTGTGGTAACTTGAAATGCCGCGTCTGTGTAATTGATGATACTCTGTACCTATGGGAAGCCAGCCAAAGAGGCCAATGCAAGTGCCTACTCATTCTGGCAATTGTCATTGGAGAAGAAGTTGATGTAAGTCCACACCCTGGCAAGCAATCCATCTGTAACCTGCTGCATATATCTGAGCATCCAAATGAAAGAACCTTGATGTTTCTGCCGGTGCACTCAAAGGAGCCTGAGAGATTGAGGGCGGTGGTGACTTGATGATGGACAAAGCGTGATCACCAGCAGGGAAGAAGGCCGCAGATGCCATGTTAATCTGAGCCTGCGGAAGCACTACTCTTCAGGTAGGTTTAGGAAACTGTGTCTTTGTCAATCGACACTCTCACATGGACAGGGCCTCCTGTGACCTCAGCCCATCTGTTGGTCTCCTCTCTCCTATTCTGCAACCCACCCCTCCTGTGCACCTCCTTCCTCTGCATCCCACCCTTGAGCACCTGCTGATCCCACCACAGCACATCATTGTTGCTGTAGATGGGGATTCCCTTTGTCTTTTGATGTAGTGTTATAAAAATCCAAGGTACCTTTGTCATGCTGGTGTCTATTTAATAGCCTCTAAATTTCTCCAAATCTCTACCCAGAAGAACCAGAAGTATGCTGATCAGAACTCTCAGCTAAACATTTGCCAGATGGAACTGACAAAGCAGCTGTGAAAATTGAGCCTTTATTGAGATCGGGAAGTCTTCAGTTTGAAGACCTACATGAACTGCACCTGAAACTCACCTCCTTTTCACTGATGCATTTCCTGAGCCCTGGAAATCTATGTTGGAGGCATTGAATTCAAAACCTTGTTTAATTCAATTGAAAATTTCCTCATTATCATGCAATAATAATGTTATATGCAGTGTTAATTACCGATCCACCCGTGCTAATAATCGCACCCCATCCGCCAAACAGAACACTCACACGTAGCCAAGCATACCTCATTTAAGCCCAGAAGTTGGTGCATTGGAGGTGAGTTGTGGTCATTCTTCAATTTTTATTTTCACTTGACCCCAAAATAACCACACTTGGGTGTCAAAATTCCCCTCATTTTAATAGAATATTTTTAACTATTCCAAAGAGATACCAAGCATAATATTCTGTTAAGAGGCTGAAGATTTATGGGATTAACAAACTATAACTAAATTAAAGGAAAGGAAGGAAATGACTTGCATGTATAATCGAGCCTTTCACAATCTCAGGATGTCCCAAAGCACTTTATAGCCAATGAAGTACCTATAATGATGCACTATATTCCAATGCATGTCCACTGAAGCAGGAGTGGTTTATTGCTGTTACAACTACTTTATCAATTGTGCTATCCTTGCCTAACTTTCCAGGGTATGAACTGATATGGCGATGAAAGCAAAAATGCAGCTTCAAAAATTAATTGGCAATAACTATTCCTTCTTTGGCTGTAGTTCAGGCCTTACCAGCTTGGAACTCCAGCCATTTGTATTTCTTGCAATTTTATTTAAATAGCGAGGTGGGCTGGAGGCCTTTTGTTCCCCAACCCATTTTTAATGATTTCCTCTCCTTCTTTTAAGGTCTTACCACTCAGTGTATATGTTATCTCCTTATTCTTCCTTACAAATGTACCACCACTAATTCAGCAGGGGAATGGGAACCTAAATTGTAGTTCCAGTGCACAGGATGTTGAGAGTAGTGAGGTCAGGGATAAGGTTACAAGGACGCAAGAGGGCACTGGCAAGCAAGAACTTGGTTTAAAGTGTGTCTACTTCAACGCCAGGAGCATCCGGAATAAGGTGGGTGAGCTTGCAGCATGGGTTGGTACCTGGGATCTCGATGTAGTGGCCATTTCGGAGACATGGGTAGAGCAGGGGCAGGAATGGATGTTGCAGGTTCCGGGATTTAGATGTTTCAGTAAGAACAGAGAAGATGGTAAAAGAGGAGGGGGTGTGGCATTGTTAATCAAGGAGAGTATTACAGCGGCAGAAAAGACGTTTGAGGTCTCGTCTACTGAGGTAGTATGGGCTGAGGTTAGAAACAGGGGAGGAGAGGTCACCCTGTTGGGAGTCTTCTATAGACCTCCGAATAGTTCCAGAGATGTAGAGGAAAGGATAGCGAAGATGATTCTCGACAGGGGCGAGAGTAACAGGGTAGTTGTTATGGGGGACTTTAACTTTCCAAATATTGACTGGAAATACTATAGTTAGAGTACTTTAGATGGGTCAGTTTTTGTCCAGTGTGTGCAGGAGGGTTTTCTGACACAGTATGTAGACAGGCCAACCAGGGGCGATGCCACATTGGATTTGGTACTGGGTAATGAACCCGGCCAGGTGTTAGATTTAGATGTAGGCGAGCACTTTGGTGATAGTGATCACAATTCGGTTAGGTTTACCTTAGCGATGGGCAGGGACAGGTATATACCGCAGGGCAAGAATTATAGCTGGGGGAAAGGAAATTATAATGCAATTAGGCAAGAATTAGGATGCGTAGGATGGGGAAGGAAACTGCAGGGGATGGGCACAATCGAAATGTGGAGCTTATTCAAGGAGCAGCTACTGCGTGTCCTTGATAAGTATGTACCTGTCAGGCAGGGAGGAAGTTGTCGAGTGAGGGAGCCGTGGTTTACTAAAAAAGTTGAAGCACTTGTCAAAAGGAAGAAGAAGGCTTATGTTAGGATGAGACGTGAAGGCTCAGTTAGGGCGCTTGAGAGTTACAAGCTAGCCAGGAAGGATCTAAAGGGAGAGCTAAGAAGAGCAAGGAGAGGACACGAGAAGTCATTGGCGGATAGGATCAAGGAAAACCCTAAGGCTTTCTATAGGTATATCAGGAATAAAAGAATGACTAGAGTTAGATTAGGGCCAATCAAGGATAGTAGTGGGAAGTTGTGTGTGGAATCAGAGGAGATAGGGGAAGCGTTAAATGAATATTTTTCGTCAGTATTTACAGTAGAGAAAGAAAATGTTGTCGAGGAGAATACTGAGATTCAGACTACTAGGCTAGATGGGATTGAGGTTCACAAGGAGGAGGTGTTAGCAATTTTGGAAAGTGTGAAAATAGATAAGTCCCCTGGGCCAGATGGGATTTATCCTAGGATTCTCTGGGAAGTCAGGGAGGAGATTGCAGAGCCTTTGTCCTTGATCTTTATGTCGTCATTGTCGACAGGAATAGTGCCGGAAGACTGGAGGATAGCAAATGTTGTCCCCTTGTTCAAGAAGGGGAGTAGAGACAGCCCTGGTATTTATAGACCTGTGAGCCTTACTTCGGTTGTGGGTAAAATGTTGGAAAAGGTTATAAGAGACAGGATTTATAATCATCTTGAAAAGAATAAGTTCATTAGCGATAGTCAGCACGGTTTTGTGAAGGGTAGGTCGTGCCTCACAAACCTTATTGAGTTTTTCGAGAAGGTGACCAAACAGGTGGATGAGGGTAAAGCAGTGGATGTGGTGTATATGGATTTCACTAAGGCGTTTGATAAGGTTCCCCACGGTAGGCTATTGCAGAAAATACGGAAGTATGGGGTTGAAGGTGATTTAGAGCTTTGGATCAGAAATTGGCCAGCTGAAAGAAGACAGAGGGTGGTGGTTGATGGCAAATGTTCATCCTGGAGTTTAGTTACTAGTGGTGTACCGCAAGGATCTGTTTTGGGGCCACTGCTGTTTGTCATTTTTATAAATGACCTGGAAGAGGGTGCAGAAGGGTGGGTTAGTAAATTTGCGGATGACACGAAGGTCGGTGGAGTTGTGGATAGTGCCGAAGGATGTTGTAGGGTACAGAGGGACATAGATAGGCTGCAGAGCTGGGCTGAGAGATGGCAAATGGAATTTAATGCGGAAAAGTGTGAGGTGATCCACTTTGGAAGGAGTAACAGCAATGCAGAGTACTGGGCTAATGGGAAGATTCTTGGTAGTGTAGATGAACAGAGAGATCTTGGTGTCCAGGTACATAAATCCCTGAAAGTTGCTACCCAGGTTAATAGGGCTGTTAAGAAGGCATATGGTGTGTTAGCTTTTATTAGTAGGGGGATCGAGTTTCGGAGCCACGAGGTCATGCTGCAGCTGTACAAAACTCTGGTGAGACCGCACCTGGAGTATTGCGTGCAGTTCTGGTCACCGCATTATAGGAAGGATGTGGAAGCTTTGGAAAGGGTGCAGAGGAGATTTACTAGGATGTTGCCTGGTATGGAGGGAAGATCTTACGAGGAAAGGCTGAGGGACTTGAGGTTGTTTTCGTTGGAGAGAAGGAGGAGGAGAGGTGACTTAATAGAGACATATAAGATAATCAGAGGGTTAGATAGGGTGGATAGTGAGAGTCTTTTTCCTCGGATGGTGATGGCAAACACGAGGGGACATAGCTTTAAGTTGAGGGGTGATAGATATAGGACAGATGTTAGAGGTAGTTTCTTTACTCAGAGAGTAGTAGGTGCATGGAACGCCCTGCCTGCAACAGTAGTAGACTCGCCAACTTTAAGGGCATTTAAGTGGTCATTGGATAGACATATGGATGAAAATGGAATAATGTAGGTCAGATGGTTTCACAGGTCGGCGCAACATTGAGGGCCGAAGGGCCTGTACTGTGCTGTAATGTTCTAATTCTAATAATTCTACCTCATAATTATTTGCATTAAATTTCATCAGAGATCTGCTTGCTCAACCTACTACCCTGTTTATGTGCTCCTGATGTATTATACAGTACTATTTACAATGAATCATGCTTCCTATTTTTGTGCCTTCTGCAAATGTTGGTACTCAAATTCAGATCATATACACAGGCACTGTGGCAACTTTTGATTAACAGCCCATCTCAATAGCAGATGCTGCAGTGTGCAAAGGTGTGAAAGGAAGCATACACAGTCCATTGTAGAGTTTAAAGTACCCAGTTTGCTTATGCTGAGGCAAAAAAAATCAGAGAAATCCAACCAAATAGTTGTCACTGATATGTTCTGGAGTCTTGCAAAGATTAAGTGAACCTTACTGATGTGAGCTCCAAAAGAGATCTGGAATGAGTGTTGTTAGACTGGCTACCATATGTTTTGATACTAAATGTGACAAGAAGGACCATTTTGTTGCAGAGGATTTGCAGTATCTGACCAGAAAGCAAGAAATTATTTAGAAATTGTTAGAATGAAAGAAGTGTTTTGAAGTGTACAGATAGAGGAAGTTAGTAACACAGTAAACAAAGTTCACCTAATAGCTCAAGTTTTAGAAGTTCAAGAAAACTTTCATGACAGTTTACATTTGGACAAGAAAGAACTTTACAACCAACTCAAAGATTTAATTTAAAGATGGAACATTGTGCAACAGAGAGAGGCGAGACTATTTCACACTATGAGTTAAACTGCTACCACAGCAGAAAGTTCCTGGGCGCCAAATTCACTAGTGTAGTGCCACTTCTAGCAGCACTACGGAGGCCTACCTCAGTTTCCTTTTGCACAGTACACTGCTAGCTGCTTTCTGCGTGGCCCGGGAGGCATTAATGAATTAGAATGGTGCACGGAGCTGCATTCTCTGCATGTGCTTGAAGACCTGAGGAGAGAATTGGGAGCTGGAGCAGACCTGGAAGCATCAATAGTATCTGGGAGAAGATGAATTGAGGTCCAGGAGCGGGGACTATCACTTTCTTGAGGAGACAACAGCAACAGCGTTTGGGGGAATGCCGCAGTCGTGGTATACAATGATAAGAGCAACATAGGCAGAAAGAGAGACGTGGCCCTGCAGTCAGAATTTAGGGAGTTAGGTAGGAAATCAGCAACCAGGACCTCAAAAGTAGTAATCTCCAGATTACTCCCATTACCACGCGCAAGTGAGTATACAAATAGGAGGATAAAACAGAAGAATGCGTGGCTGGAAAGATGGTGCAGGAGGGAGGGCTTTAGATTCCTGGGACATTGGGACCAGCTCTGGGGGAGATGGGACCAGTATAGGCCTGGCAAGCTGCACCTAATCAGAGACGGGACTGATTTCCTTGTGGGGCGATTTGCTCGTGCTAGTGGGGAGGATTTAAACTAACTTGGCAGGGGTGTGGGAATCAGGACGTAATATCAGAGAAATATCAAGGTGTACAGAATACTGAGAGAGACAGATAGCACTAGAGTAGGAAATAATAAGTTATTCAGTAGGTTCAGAGTAAAGGCGAAAGTAATAAAGTCTAAATTCGAGTTACTGTGCATGTTTGTAATGCGCGGAGTGTGGTAAATAAGATTGATGACTTTCAGGTGCATATTGCCATGTGCAGGGATGGGCAACGACGTGTTGCACCATGGACATTTGGCAAAATTATCGACAGCTACGGCCATGGACATGGGGGCAATTAATCTATATAAAGTGTATAGTCAATCTAATTCCATCACAGTCCAATTTAAAACACATTTCTCTGTATAAATAAAGTAGCTGAGCATACAGATATCAATGGAGAACAGCACAATTGTATTAGCTAGCAAGCAAAATAGTATGCAATGCCAATGCGAATTGCTTTTGTTGGCAGAATAGAGCTAACTACACCCAATGGTAGGTGGACCTTATCGGATGACCTCTGTGGATTCACATTGTATCAGGAGTTCAAATTCATCCAATAAACCATGACATTCAAGGAGAGGACTGATGTTCTGGTTATTGAGGTGAGGCAGTAGAAAAATCAGCAGTAGGAAGGCAGACCATTTCCCTCACTTTTGTTGTCATAAGACAATTTAACCAGTGATGATCAATGTTTGTGCAACTTCTCCACCTGCTTGTAATATGTGAATGAAGACAGTGCATCCAACAAAAGGGCAGTGATCTCGAATTCAGGAGAATTTCATAGGATGGAGCAGATAGTACTTTGGAAGAGTCATGTAAAACAGAAAAGCAGAGTGCCATAGGAAGGGACAGAGAGATAAACAGTCAGTAGCCAAGACTACTTTATTCATCTTGACAAGCTGTTAAACTAGGTCCTGGATTCTAAAATACAGAAGCAACAGAATCTCTCACGGACAAAATGTCATTTTCTCACCAAAGCTAGTGACAAAATTAGATAAAAACAATTAAAATTATTCGCTTAAATTCACTTATGGCTACATCTCAATCTATCACCATCAATTCTGATTCAGCTCTGACAAAATAATTATTAACAAAAAGCTTTTCTGCAAAAGTTGAGTGGTTGTTACTACATGTATTATTCAGTTATAAAATGTTTAGTCACTATCTGTAAGAATGTATTCCAGACTAACCAATTTATGTCTAAGCCAAATCTCTCACTTGTAAGCAAAGGTGCACTTTTAACGTAATGTAATTATACAATATAATTATACTGTCCTCAGTACCTTGCTCTATGGCAGCGAGGCCTGGACAACGTATGTCAGCCAAGAGCGACGTCTCAATTCATTCCATCTTCGCTGCCTCCGGAGAATACTTGGCATCAGGTGGCAGGACCATATCTCCAACACAGAAGTCCTCAAGGCGGCCAACATCCCCAGCTTATACACACTACTGAGCCAGCGGCGCTTGAGATGGCTTGGCCATGTGAGCCGCATGGAAGTTGGCAGGATCCCCAAAGACACATTGTACAGCGAGCTCGCCACTGGTATCAGACCCACCGGCTGTCCATGTCTCCGCTTTAAAGACGTCTGCAAACGCGACATGAAATCCTGTGACATTGATCACAAGTCGTGGGAGTCAGTTGCCAGCGTCCGCCAGAGCTGGCGGGCAGCCATAAAGGTGGGGCTAAAGTGTGGCGAGTCGAAGAGACTTAGTAGTTGGCAGGAAAAAAGACAGAGGCGCAAGGGGAGAGCCAACTGTGTAACAGCCCCGACAAACAAATTTCTCTGCAGCACCTGTGGAAGAGCCTGTCACTCTAGAATTGGCCTTTATAGCCACTCCAGGCGCTGCTTCACAAACCACTGACCACCTCCAGGCGCTTATCCATTGTCTCTCGAGATAAGGAGGCCAAAGAAGGAATTATACGATACAGACAACTTTCAAATGACATTGGACACTCAGGTTATCTGCCCTCAAACTGGATAGTAAATGATGCACATTGTAGTTACTGGTCTTTGACATACTTGTAAAATTTGTCCTTTAATTCAATTTGCAGCAAAAAAATCAGTTAATGGTTGTTGAAAGATAATTAATTTTTACTATGTCTTCATAGACAGTTTTTAAAACTGCAAATGCAGCATGGATTTTGTTAAGGAATCGTAGACAGTTCATCATAGACTAAGGTTTATTAAAACTATCTGTTGCATTGTATTTCCTAACTAATATATATGGGTCAGCAGCGCCCTGCTTTTGCAGAGACCCCGGAAGGAAATCATCCACATCGCTGTTTCCGGGAGAACTGCCAAATCAGCCATCCACATCTTCAAACCGGAAGCCTCAGGGCCATCGAATTCAGCCTGAAGCCAGCTGAGTCACCAACGTCTACAGACTGTATTCCTTTTTTTATTTCTCTGGACTCTAATTCAACCAACTTATGCTTCCCCACTCTGTAACCTATTTGTGTGTGTGTGTGACAGTTGGAGCATATTGTATTATTTTACTTAGATTGGTTTAAGTACAATAAAGCTTACCTCATTCTTTGTTAAACACAAGAAAACCTGTCTGATTTGTTCTTTTTATGATCATAGCACGTAAATAGTTAAACACTCATTGAATTGGCAAGTATATCCACTTTAAAACGGAAATAAACCTGTTGTGGTCAAACAAGGAGAGGGATAAGAGGAAAGCCCTTCGACTCGTCCTCAGCTATTCGTAACACACCCTTGTTCAAAAAAGGGTGTCAAGATGAGCCCAGAAACTATAGGCCGATCAGTTTAAACTCAGTGGTGGGATGCTTCTTGAAATGGGACAAAATCAGTGGTCACTTGGGCAAAGGCGGGTTAATTAAGGAAAGCCAGCATGGATTTGTTAAGGGCAAATCATGTTTAACCTAATGGAGTTTTTGAAGAGGTAACAGAGAGGGTTGATGACAGTAATGCTGTTGATGTGGTGTATATGGACTTCCAAAAGGCATTTGATAAAGTGACGCACAACAGACATGTTATTATAGTTATAGAGAGATACAGCACTGAAACAGGCCCTTCAGCCCACCGAGTCTGATCTGACCATCAACCACCCATTTATACTAATCCCACATTAATCCCATATTCCTTACCACATCCCCACAATTATCCTACCTACACTAGGGGTAATTTACAATGGCCAATTTACCTATCAACCTGCAAGTCTTTGGCTGTGGGAGGAAACCAGAGCACCCGGCGGAAACCCACATGGCCACAGGGAGAACTTGCAAACTCGGCACAGGCAGTACCCAGAACTGAACCCGGGTTGCTGGAGCTGTGAGGCTGCGGTGCTAACCACTGTGCCACGCAAATGTGAGCCATGTTATGGCTCATGGAATAAACGGGACAGTAGCAACATGGATTTGAAATTGGCTGAGTGACAGGAAACAGAGACTAGTGGTTCATGGATGTTTTTCAGACTGGAGGAAGGTTTGTAGTGGAGTTCCCCCAGGGTCAATGCTAGGACCCTTGCTCTTCTGTTATATATTAATGGCCTTGGTGTACAGGGCACAATTTCAAAATTTGCAGATGATACAAAACTTGGAAGCATTGTGAGCAGTGAAGAGGACAGTATAAACTTCAAAAGGACATGGACGGGTTGATGGAATGGGCAGGTGAAATTTAATGCACAGAAGTGTGAAGTGATTCATTTTCGTAGGAAGACTGGAGAGACAATATAAAATAAAGGATACAATTCTAAAGGGGGTGCAGGAGCAGAGGGACCTGGGTGTATTTGTACATAAGTCATCGAAGTTGGCAGAACAGGGTGAGAGAGTGGTAAATAAAGCATATAGTATTCTAGGCTTTATTAATAGTGGCACAGAGTACAAAAGCAAGGAAGTTATGTAAAACTTGTATAAAACACTGATTCGGTCTCAACTGGAGTATTGTGTCCAGTTCTGGGTGCCACAGTTTAGGAAAGATGTGAAGACATTAGGGAGAGTACAGAAAAGATTTAGGAGAATGGTTCCAGGGATGAGGAACTTCAGTTACATGGATAGAATAGGCTCCAAGCTCTGCACGGTGCTCATCACCATGTTGGAGACAGACCCCTCCATGTTCCTTGCATGGAGGCTGTCAGGCAGGCCTGTCAATGCACCAAGCATCTTGGCACACATGATCATCAGTGTTCTCCTGTAGTCTGCCCAACCTAGTCTTCAACTGAGACCCCTACAACTGAAATTGTCTGCGATCTCACCCTCCAGGAAATTCACACGAGGTGTCCTATCTCCCTGGCTTGGCTGCAGCCTTCTTGTGCCCGGTGACCTACCACATCTAATGCTGACTCTACACGTCTCTAACGTTCACGCAGTGCCTGTATCTGAACTGGTGGTTGTGAGTGTGTCAAGTGATAGTGTCTCCTCTTCACTCTCATAAGGTTGCTCTTTCTCTTCCTCATTGATCTTTGAAGGCTGACCAGACATCAGCTGTTAACTATCTGAAAGCAATAAAGCATAATCAGAGGTTAGCAGTGGGGAGAAAAGTAGGCTTTCCACAGTCACATCATCTGCAGTTTCCATTTCATGGCACCCTTCAGGATGATGGTGAGAAGTGAGTGGAGAATGTGCTTAAGGCAGCAACTTACCATCATCCAGGATGGCTTCAGCGGCACCAGGTGCCACAGGCTCTGTGCATTGGACCCAATGATTTGTTGGACCATCTCCTGGAGGGGATGCAGGCATGCTAGTCCTACGCCAGTCCTCTGGCTTTCCTGCCTGTTGTGTGCCACTTTCTCCACTTGGTGATTGTGTGTCGCTGTGCTTGGGTGATGTCCCTGCCACAGCTGAACAGCTGTAGGCTTATGGAGATGTGGCTGGTATGACTGAAAGTGTGTGTGGGTGAGGTGTGGTATAAGGACGTTAGGGGTGAGTCATATATGTCATTGTGTGCTGCTGGGTGAGTGATGGAGGTGTGGGACATTGCGCAGTTTGAGAGGTGGGTGGTGTAGTGGGTCCGAGATGTAATGTGCAGATGCAATTCCAAAGACCATCAGAGTGAGGTCATTAAACATTTTTCTGCACTGCTGCCATGTCATTGGGGTGACACTCGGGATTAACCGCACTTGTTCACTGCTCCCATTCCCTTCTGAGATTCTGTCTCGAAGGCTTCCTGCCCACTGGCAAAAACATCTCTCTTGACCTCCACTTGTCTGACCAGCGCCTCCAGGCAGTATTGATGAAGCAGGGAACCCTTTCCTTGGCGTGATGTGACACCTTCCTTGTCCTTGAGGGTTCCAAAGTGATTATCCGGCAGCCTGCAGTGTATTGATGCAGCTTCCCTTTCATAGGGACTGCGCCTTTAAAAAGCGAAGGCTGCCTGGAGAATGTGCATTGTTACGAACACAACTCAGCCCCCTGAGGTGCACAGAAGCTGCAGGCAGCGTTACAGAAAGCAGTGCAGCATGGGATCCACTTTGGATTAGAGCATGGCTACCCGACCCGAACCCGACCTGACCCAATGACTTGTGTTGGGCTCGGGTTGGGTCTCTTTTCCGGGTCTGGCATTCGGGCTCAGGTTGGGTCGAGCCGGATTGGACACAGTGCTGCCTTTTGCTCAGGGAAGGAAAGGAAAATATGCTGATCAACCAGAAGTCTTCAATCAAACAGTCCTGCAGATCTGCAATACTGTAGAGTCCTGATCACTATTCAATGAACTCGGCCACAAACTAAAGTGCTCGTGTGTGAGAGTTGCGGGGTGGGGGTGGGGTGCTGTTGGTGACGAAATCAAGCCCCAATTCCCAACTCCATCTGCAGGATTCTGCAGGAATAACCTACTGCTGGAACGGAGGATCCGAGGTAGAGCACAACCTCTTTGATATAATTAACTTCATTCCGGTAGTCGGGTCAGGTTGGGCGCGGGAAAAAAATCAAAGGACACCGGCCCGGGTCGGGTTCGAGTTGGATGTGGTCGGGTCGGGTTTCAATTATATACCCGAGCAGGCCTTTACTCGGGATCACACTACAATCATGGAAATGAGGTGGCTGTATAAATTTTACATGATGCCCACCTTATTCAGATGTAGGCAGGTCACAAATTGCCACCCCCACAACCATAAACCAGGACACACCAATTTCAAGTCCCTTATATTTTGCTAACATCATCCAAAGCTGATGCTCTGCAATATGAACTGATATACACTAAATTCACAAAGCACGAACTGATGGTATTCATATCATATGTTTAACTGAGCTCAGTGAAGGTTGCATTGTAAACCTTGAAACTAAATGCTGAATTACATCATATTAAATTGAACAGATCTACTGTTATGTTGTAAGCTTGAAACCAGGTTATTGTACTTTTGGTGTTGGTTATATTTCTAATTTTAGTATTCTTGTAGAATACTAAAAGATTTTGGCCCTTGATGATCAGTCCTGAACTATTCTAAAATGAACTAATTTGGACGCATTTGAAAATTCCAAGCCACTTTTCCTACAGGGCACACAATGTCACTGTGATGAATACAACAAGCAATTATTTTATTTAGGCTCTTTCCCAAAATCTGAACCATCTTCCTTTAAAAATAACTGCAATATTATGTGGAAAAATTATTGAGCTGATTTTGAACTGAACAAAGCTAATATTGTTTGAAACTACAAGGACTCTGCAAGTCTGAGCGCAGTTATGTCTTTAGTTAATTGTAGTTCTTGCTCAAGATGTTGCCATTTCGTTGTCAATTGTAATGTGACTGTTCCTTTGATCATTTATATAAGAAAATAACTATCTGCCTTACTCAGGGTTGCCAGGTCTAAAGGCCTGCTACCCAACGCGAACCCAACGGGACCCGATGACGTGTCGGGTTCGGGTCGGGTCGCACTTCTGGGTCCATCATTCGGGCTCAGGTCAGGTCGGGCCGGATCACCACCTCAGGTAAGCGACTCTAATGTTAATTTACTTTTTGGACTTTAAAGTGGTTTTGTTACAGTTACTTTAAGCTTGTGCAGGTAAGGAACAAAGTGAAAAACTGAAGGTAGGTTAACTGACTGTCGGGTCGGGTCAGGCACGGGAAAAAATGGAAGGACTCGGGCCGGGTTGGGCTCGGATGGGGTTCTGTCAGGCTCAGGTCGGGTCTCATTTGCAGACCCGAGCAGGCCAGCTCTGGTTAGATTCATTCCTGGAGGTTTTATCAGATGACCTCCTCCCTCCAACTGCCATGGCCCATGCACCCCTTGTTCCCCCCACCTCCAACTCATTGTTACTGAGTTTAAAGTACCCAGTTTACTTATACTTAGGCAAAATATCAAATAAGTCCCTCCAGTTATTTATGGTATGCTCTGGAGTCTTTGGAGGTTAAGTAAATCTTGCCGGTGTGAGCTCCGACAGCGATCTGGAATGAGTGATGGCAGATGGGCTGCAGTATGTTCTAATATTACAGTGGTAAGAGGAATTGTTTTTTGGTAAAATTTAGAAGATTTGTAAAGGAAGTACAATCATTTGCATTATCAGAGCAAAAGCAGGAGACCATTTAGACTGTTGGAATAAAAGGAGAAGTGTTTGCTAGATGCGCAGATAGAAAGAGGAAGTTAGGAACGCAGTAAATCGAGTTCACTCAATAGCACAAGGTTTAGAAGTTCAAGAAAACTCTCATGACAGTTTGCATATAGGCAAGATGTTAGCCAGAAGAAAGGAACAGGGGACTGACACCTCAAGAAAGAACATTACTGACAACAATGGCCAACAAAGAAAGGGGACTATACCACAGCAGAAAGTTCCTCTATTTTGCTAACCTCATCCAAAACGTAAGTTAAAACAAGAAGTATATGATTGCCAGCTGTTTTTCTGCAATATGAACTGATATACACTAAACTCATGAAGCACCTTCACTCAATCCATGAGCTGGTGGTATTCACATCCTCTGTTTAACTGAGTTCAGTGAAGGTTGCATTGGATACCTTGAAACTAAATGCTGAATTACATCATATTAAATTGAACCCATCTATTGCTGTGTTGCAATTTTGAAACCAACTATTGTACTGTTAGTGCTGGTTATGTTGATAATTTTAGTACCCTTATACTGAAGTAGAAAAATAAAAGATATAGGCCCTGAAATGGTCAGTCCTGAACCCATTCTGAAATGAACTAATAGTTAAATGCCAACCATAAGAACATAAAAAATAGGAGCAGGAGTAGACCATATGGCCCCTCAAGCCTGCTCCACCATTCAATGTGATCATGGCTGATCTTCTGCCTCAACTCCACTTTCCCGCCCATTCCTTATATCCCTTGATTCCATCTCAGCCTTAAATATATTCAATGACGGAACATCCAAACCCTCTAGGGTAGAGAATTCCAAAGATTCACAACCCTACCAATGAAGAAATTTCTCATCTTAGTCCTAAATGTTCAGCCCCTTATCCTGAGACTGTGCCCCCGTGTTCTAGAATCCCCAGCTAGGGGAAACAACCTCTCAGTATCTACCCTGTCAAGCCCCTTCAAAATCATGTATGTTTCAATGAGATTACTTCTCATTCTTCTATTGGGCCAATTTACTCCACCTTCTGATTCTTCTAAACTCCAAGAGTATAGGCCCAATTTACTCAGCCTCTCATCATAGGACAACCCTCCCATCCCAGGAGCAAATCTAGTGAACCTTCACTGTATCGCCTCCAAAGCAAGCATATTCTTTCTTAGATGTGAAGACCAAAACTGTGCACAGTACTCCAGGTGTGGTCTCACCAAAGCCCTGTACAATTGTAGCAGGACTTTCTTATTCTTGTACTCCAATCTCCCTGCAATAAAGGCCAACTTGCCATTTGTCTTCCTAAATGCTTGCTGTACCTGCAAGCTAACTTTGTGTTCCTTGTATGAGTACACCCAAGTCCCTCTGAACATCAACATTTACAAGTTTCAAGCTTTTTAAAAATATTCTTTTCTATTCTTATTACTAAAGTGAATAACCTCCTAGTTCCCCACATTATACTCCACCTGCCACCTTGTTGCCCACTCACTTAACCAGTCTTGGCAGCCTCTTTGTGTTCTCACAGCTTACATTTCCATCTAGCTTTTGTTACGACTAGGTGAGAAAGGTGTCTAGGGGTCTTTTACTGTCTTCACCCGGTCTTATTGTAACGGGGTTTTATTTTTAAACACATTGTGTTTTGAGCTCCCCCTTTTGGAATCCTTATTCACGGCTTTCCAATTATAAGGCAAAGAAATGAGCACACCAGGTTTTCTTTAGGTTTAAAGAAGAAAAGTGAAATTTATTAAATCTTAAACTTAAACTCTAATACGGTTAACGCCTACAGATATACGACACGCCCATGCTACCATGCACATGCGATATACACATGCAGATAGGGACAGAAAAGAGCAGAAGAAAAATAAAATGGAGAGGTTTGAGGCAGTCTCTATAAGGGGGTTTCTTGTTACTGTTTCTGTGTTTGCAGCTTGCCGTAGAGTCCTTGATTGTAGACAGCTTACTTTTTGTTGGGGCCCAGTATTCTTCTTAAACCTTCCCCTCCCCCCCAGAACCGTGACAGGGTTCCCCTTGTCCTCACTTTTCATCCCACCAGCCTCCATATCCAAAGGATCATCCTCCGCCATTTTCGTCACCTCCAGCGTGATGCCACTACCAGTCGCATCTTCCCCTCCCTTCCCCTGTCAGCATTCCGAAGGGATCGTTCCCTCCGCGACACCCTGGTCCACTCCTCCATTACCCCCACCACCTCGTCCCCGTCCCAGGGCACCTTCCCCTGCAATCGCAGGAGGTGTAATACCTGCCCATTTACCTCCTCTCTCCTCACTATCCCAGGCCCCAAACACTCCTTTCAGGTGAAGCAGCGATTTACTTGTACTTCTTTCAATGTAGTATAGTGTATTCGCTGCTCACAGTGTGGTCTCCTCTACATTGGGGAGACCAAGCGCAGACTGGGTGACCGCTTTGCGGAACATCTCCGCTCAGTCCGCAAGCAGGACCCTGAGCTTCCGGTTGCTTGCCATTTCAACACTCCCCCCTGCTCTCATGCTCACATCTCTGTCCTGGGATTGCTGCAGTGTTCCAGTGAACATCAACGCAAGCTCGAGGAACAGCATCTCATCTACCGATTAGGCACACTACAGCCTGCCGGACTGAACATTGAGTTCAATAATTTCAGAGCATGACAGCCCCCCATTTTACTTTCATTTTTAGTTATTTTTTCTTCCTTTTTTTTTTACATTCTTTTTTGCATTTATTTCATTTCATCTTAGTTTGTTCAGTTTGCTTACCCACTGTTTTTTTCAGGTTGTTTTTCTTCAGGTTTGCACTTGCTGCTGTTCAATATTCAGTGTATTCACACCTAATCTGTACTAATGCTTTGTCTTTCAACACACCATTAACATATTGTTTGCCTTTGCTCCGTGACCTTTTGGTCAGCTATGTGGCCTGGTCCAATCTGCACCTTCTTCTTTGTTATCTCTTGCCCCACCCCCACCTCACTTGCTTATAATCTGTGACTTTTCTAATATTTGTCAGTTCCGAAGAAGGGTCACTGACCCGAAACGTTAACTCTGCTTCTCTTTCCACAGATGCTGCCAGACCTGCTGAGTGATTCCAGCATTTCTTGTTTTTGTTTCAGATTTCCAGCATCCGCAGTATTTTGCTTTTATTTTAGTGTTTAATTCACTGCCATTTCTCTCCCAGGAATGCCTACCTTGAAGAAGTTCTGCTTTTCTCTCTGACGGGATTTTCGTTTGTCTCTTTTACCTTCTTCACCTTCATTGCTTTCTATTTCCCTCCTGGTGTTTGATAAGGTATCTACCAAAACTCGTTTTCACAGCCACATCTCCTTCCTCAGTGACTGTCTCCGGCTCCGACTTATTCCACGTGGATTCCAACTGCAGTTTCACCCATCATGCTTTGAAACCACCCAGGATCACAGGTATCTCCGAGAAATACAACGCTCCTCGGACTGCTACTCTCGCCGCATCCTGAGATCCACACTCAGTGCTATGCGCCGCCACATGCACACACTGGACCTCTCTCTCCAGCAGCACCGTCTCACCTTATCTCAGAGCTGTTCTACTCTGCAGTTTCATCTCATCTTACGTCTCATCCGACGCATTAACAAAAAACTTTTTTTCTTCCTTTCAGGTGTTAAGGAACGCAAGCTCCAGCAGCTCATGGGGACGAATGCTCCTCCAGATCCTCCTTCCGCTTCACTTCCCTCTGACCCCACCCCTTCTGATCTGACCCCTTGCCGTGTATTCACTATACCCTCTGACCTCCCCCTCTCTGATGCTGAGCGTTCTGTACTCAGCAAAGGTCTCAGTTTTATCCCCTTACGCCCCCACCTCAATGAATTTCGTGCTCGGCATGACGTTGAGCTCTTCTTCCTCCGCCTCCGGGCTCACTTCTTCGACCAGGAGTCCTCCCCCCGACCAGCAGACCCATTCACCCGCCTCCAGCATTCTCCCTCTACCTGGACCCCTCCCCCTGGCTTCTTACCCGCTCTTGATCTCTTCATTAAAAACTGTCGGCGAGACATTGGTCGTCTCAATTTCTCTGCCCCCCTCACTCACTCTAACCTGTCCCCCTCTGAACTTGAGGCACTCCGTTCTCTCAGGTCTAACCCCGACATGGTCATCAAACCTGCAGACAAGGGTGGTGCTGTTGTTGTATGGCGTACCGACCTCTACCTTGCAGAAGCTCAACGCCAACTCACAGACACCTCTTCCTACCTCCCTCTGGACCATGACCCCACCACCGAACATCAAGCCACTGTCCAAAGGACTGTCACTGACCTCATCTCCTCTGGAGATCTTCCCTCTACGGCTTCCAACCTCATAGTCCCACAACCCCGGACAGCCCGCTTCTACCTCCTTCCCAAAATCCACAAACGGGACTGTCCCGGCAGACCCATTGTGTCAGCCTGCTCCTGCCCCACTGAACTTATTTCTTCCTATCTAGACTCTATCTTTTCTTCGCTGGTCCGGTCTCTTCCCACCTACATCCGTGACTCTTCTGACGCCCTACGTCATTTTGACAATTTCCAGTTTCCTGGTCCCAACCGCCTCCTCTTCACTATGGACGTCCAATCGCTCTACACCTCCATCCCCCACCAGGATGGTTTGAGGGCTCTCCGCTTCTTCCTGGAACAGAGGCCCAACCAGTCCCCATCCACCACCACCCTCCTCCGCCTGGCTGAACTTGTTCTCACATTGAACAACTTCTCCTTCAACTCCACGCACTTCCTTCAAGTAAAAGGTGTCGCTATGGGTACCCGCATGGGTCCTAGTTATGCCTGTCTTTTTGTGGGATATGTCGAGCATTCTTTGTTCCAGTCCTACTCAGGCCCCCTCCCCCAACTCTTTTCCGGTACATTGATGACTGTATCGGTGCCGTTTCCTGCTCCCGCCCCGAACTAGAAAGCTTTATCAACTTTGCTTCCAATTTCCACCCTTCACTCACCTTTACATGGTCCATCTCTGACACTTCCCTTCCCTTCCTCGACTTCTCTGTCTCCATCTCTGGGGATAGGTTGTCTACCAATATCCCACAGCTACCTCGACTACACTTCTTCACACCCTACCTCCTGTAAGGACTCCATTCCATTCTCCCAGTTTCTCCGTCTCCGACGCATCTGCTCTGATGATGCTACCTTCCATGACGGTGCTTCTGATATGACCTCCTTTTTCCTCAACCGAGGATTTCCCCCCACTGTGGTTGACAGGGCCCTCAACCGTGTCTGACCCATTCCTCGCACCTCTACCCTCACCCCTTCCCCTCCCTCCCAGAACCGTGACAGGGTTCCCCTTGTCCTCACTTTTCATCCCACCAGCCTCCATATCCAAAGGATCATCCTCCGCCATTTTCGTCACCTCCAGCGTGATGCCACTACCAGTCGCATCTTCCCCTCCCTTCCCCTGTCAGCATTCCGAAGGGATCGTTCCCTCCGCGACACCCTGGTCCACTCCTCCATTACCCCCACCACCTCGTCCCCGTTCCAGAGCACCTTCCCCTGCAATCGCAGGAGGTGTAATACCTGCCCATTGACCTCCTTCTCACTATCCCAGGCCCCAAACACTCCTTTCAGGTGAAGCAGCGATTTACTTGTACTTCTTTCAATGTAGTATAGTGTATTCGCTGCTCACAGTGTGGTCTCCTCTACATTGGGGAGACCAAGCGCAGACTGGGTGACCGCTTTGCGGAACATCTCCGCTCAGTCCGCAAGCAGGACCCTGAGCTTCCGGTTGCTTGCCATTTCAACACTCCCCCCTGCTCTCATGCTCACATCTCTGTCCTGGGATTGCTGCAGTGTTCCAGTGAACATCAACGCAAGCTCGAGGAACAGCATCTCATCTACCGATTAGGCACACTACAGCCTGCCGGACTGAACATTGAGTTCAATAATTTCAGAGCATGACAGCCCCCCATTTTACTTTCATTTTTAGTTATTTTTTCTTCCTTTTTTTTTTACATTCTTTTTTACATTTTTTACAAATTTTTGCATTTATTTCATTTCATCTTAGTTTGTTCAGTTTGCTTACCCACTTTTTTTTCAGGTTGTTTTTCTTCAGGTTTGCACTTGCTGCTGTTCAATATTCAGTGTATTCACACCTAATCTGTACTAATGCTTTGTCTTTCAACACACCATTAACATATTGTTTGCCTTTGCTCCGTGACCTTTTGGTCAGCTATGTGGCCTGGTCCAATCTGCACCTTCTTCTTTGTTATCTCTTGCCCCACCCCCACCTCACTTGCTTATAATCTGTGACTTTTCTAATATTTGTCAGTTCCGAAGAAGGGTCACTGACCCGAAACGTTAACTCTGCTTCTCTTTCCACAGATGCTGCCAGACCTGCTGAGTGATTCCAGCATTTCTTGTTTTTGTTTCAGATTTCCAGCATCCGCAGTATTTTGCTTTTATTCTTCTTAAACCTTGTTCACTTTAGGAGACTTTTCTCTCTTGGGATTCATATGTCTTCAATGGTTTCCGAAGCTGGTGAGAACAAGATGAGAGCAGACAGGAGAGAGGTGTTCTCAATCCAGGAGATAACAGCCTTCTGATTTCAAATTCCTAGCTGGAAGCTCAAATTTAAAAAAAACTCCAACAGCCAGTCGGTCACGTGACCAAGCTGGAGCAATCACATCTGTTTGTGTATTCGGCCATTTTAGTTAATCTGGAATGCTTCAATGTCTGGTAATCAAAAGTCTGTTGTGGATTAAATTGGAGCAGGGAATAGCTCCTTTGTCTTTTGAAGTACTTGTCTGTTGATATGCTAATGTCTCTCTCCAGCCAAAGTCTCCAATTGTTTTTTAAAGCAAGTTCTTTCTTCAACATCAGCCGTTTAAAATCAATGTTCATGTGGCGAAATTCATTTTCCTCATTTTTGGCTGGTGGGGGGCTTGCCTGACACTTTGTATCATCAGCAAACTTAGATATATTACTCTCTGTCTCTTCGTCTAAGTCATTAATATAGATTGTAAGTAGCTAAGGCCCCAGCACTGATCCTCGCGGCACTCCACTAGTCACAGCCTGCCAACTTGAAAATGTTCCATTTATCCCTACTATTTCCTTCCTGTCCATTAACCAATTCTTTATCCATGCTAATATATTACACCCAACTCCATGAGCCCTTATTTTGCATATTAGCCTTTTGTGTGGCACCTTATCGAATGCCTTTTGGAAATCCACGTATACTACATCTACTGGTTCCCCTTTATCTACGCTACAAGTTATATCCTCAATAACTGTAATAAATTTGTCAAGCACAATTTCCCTTTCGTAAAATCTTGTTGACTTGTCTGATCATACGTTGATTTTCTAAGTGCATTGTTAAGACTTTCGAAATAGATTTCCAGCACTTTGCTGACGACTGATATTGGGTTAATTGACCTGTAGTTCCCTGTTTTCTGTCTCCTTCCTTTCTTGAATAGCGGTGTTCGATTTGCTAACTTTCAATCTGCTGGGACCGTTCAAGAATCTCGGGACTTTTGGAAAACATTACCAGCGCATCCATGGTTATACTGTATTCCTGCTGTGGGCTGAAAAATGGCTTAAATGTGTTAATTTGACATGATTATGTTGGGTAATTCAGAATTGGATTAGGCATCACAACAATAAATTTTAGACACAATCATAAATTGCAAGCCATTTTTACAACAGAGCACACAATGTCAGTGTGATGAATAAGAACATAACAAATAGGAGCAGGAGTAGGCCATACAACCTTTCAAGCTTGCTCTGTCATTTAATAGATTCATGGCTGATCCTCAACTTCAACCCCACTTTCCCACCTGATCCCCATATCCCTTGATTCCCTTTAAATCCAAAAATCTATCGTTTTCAGCCTTGCATATACTCAACGACTGAGCCTCCAGAGCCCTCTGGGCTAGAGAATTCCAAAGATTCACGACCCTCCGTGTGAAGAAATTTCTCCTCATCTCAGTCTGAAATGGCCGTCCCCTTATCCTGAGATTGTGCCCTCCTAGGTCTAGTCTCTCTAGCCAGGGAAAACAGCCTCTCAGCATCTACCCCATCAAGCCCTCTCAGAATCTTTAATGTTTTAATGAAATCATCTCTCATTCTTCTAAACTCCAGAGTATATACAACTAATACAACAAGCAATTGTTTTATTTAAGCTCTCTCCCAAAATCTAAACCATTTTCCTTTAAAAGCAGCTCATTAATAGTTTCTCTTGCAACATTATGTGGAAAAATTATTGACTTGATTTTGAACTGAGCAAAAATAATATTGTTTGAAACTGTAAGGATTCTGTATGTCTGATGCAGTTATGTCTTTAGTTAATTATAGTTCTTGCTCAAGATGTTGCCATTTTGTTGTTAATTGTAATGTGACCGTTCCTTTGACCCTTTATATAAGAAAATAACTATCTATCTTACTCAGGGTTACAAAATTTGGCTGGATGAATTTCTGGAGGCTTTATCAGATGACCTCCTCCTTCCAATTGCCTTGCACCCATTGGTCGCCCAAAATGTCCTTTCGTATGGTGCAAGCCCTTCCCACATCAATTGGAAAGCGAATAGACTCTTCATTAATGATTAAATGATTCTTGATTGTTAGTCAAACATCTTTTTCTTTCCCAACTCTAACATTTTTGTAACTGATAAAATAAAGTTTTGAAAGACAATTTTTTTTTTCTAATGCCCCTATGATTTTCTTTTCCCGAGGTTCATCTCGGCCGTGTCCTGGAGATAAATCTTCAATTCCTGGTGCATTGGCAATCCTAGTCTTATTTTATATACTCTTTTAAAGAAGTTGAAGCATGTTTAATTCATGAGTATAGCCCATGATAATTCCTCCAGTCACTGCAAGTCATGACAACCACCTGCTGAGAAATGATACACTTCAGTTTTTATTTCTACCCATGGTTCTTTGCAATTTCCTATAGTCCCAAGGCCAGAATATTTACTATTAAGGTATTTATTTTTCCTATTATTCTTACCAACTATCCACATCACTTTCTGAGTAGCAGGTGCCTTTTAACGCTCTTGGTGTCTCCCTGTTTTCCCTATTTCTCCTAAGTTCAACTTTGATCTATATCGGCATTGCTTTCTTTCATCTGTCATTTCCAATTCCTTTCTGTTATTTTTCTACTTTCTCCTTTTCAGGCTGTATGTCTATTCCTTTTTTCACTTTGATTTTGGGCTGAATGGCCTATTTCTGTGCTGTAATTACAATTTGTAAATGCTATATGGTTTGTATCATATCTGTCTCCATTTCCTGTTATTCTGGGCGGAATCTTCTGCACGTAATCCCTGCCGGAACGCTGGGACGATTTGCAGGTTGGGAACCTGAATGGTGAAGAAGCTGGCTTTGCTGAGGCTCTTTACAAGAGGCATTGGTATTAGCATTCCCCCCCTCCAGTTCTCTGACCAATAAGGGAGGGTGGGCGGGGGAAAGTGGATGGCCCACTATTGACAGGCACCTTGTCGGCCATTAGCAATATGTGCTGAACTACTCCACTGGGAGGGAGGTCTTGTTCCAGGAGGCTGCAGATGTTAGCAACAACCAGCCATGAGAGCACTGTTACTCAGACATGTTGCGAGAGCTGATCCTCTGCCTGTAGCCCCTATGTTGGGGGTCTCACCTCTTTCCAGCTGGATCTCGGTGTGCATCCCATCTGCCCTGTGGAGGGGAATGTGGCTGAGGCAGGAATAGCTGCTACTGTTCCTGTTGCTGCTGGGGCTGTTGATGATGATGTGGCCTCTGCTCTGGCCCCTCATCAGAGGTGCAAGATGCAGTTGCATAAGGTGCACCCATGCTGTGGTGAAGGCTGGCAAGCAGTGAATTGCAACTGAAGGTGAGTGAAGTGCCAGACAGGTGAAGTGCCTTCCAAGAAGTTGACAATTCCTGTCAAGCAGTGAAAGCACTCTTAGAGGAGGAGTGCTTGGAAAAGCAGTCTTGCAATGGCCATTGCTGGAGCTATTCAGTTTCACTGATCAAAACCTTCCCAGCTTGTTAGTTTCACTGAAGAAGCTATTCCTGCTGTGCACTTGCCTCCGGGACCCTCTCAAGTTGCTGACAGTGCAGGAAACAGGTGTCCTGGCTGGGAAATCCAGAAATGAGGCTTAAAACAGTTCTTAATTGGCTTCTTAACTACCTTAATTACTTACCTGACAGATGTAAGGGGATTCCCGGCTTGTCTGCAATCCCACACTGCGGAAACCCAGAAGAGGGCGGGATGAAGTTGTGATCACGATCCAACATCCATTTCAGGGGACTTAACTCCTCACATATGCACAAACCCACGTGCCCTTACTGGGAAAATTCCTCACCCCGCCCCCCCACTCAGTGTCTAACTAGTCTCTCCCATTTACCTGCAAGAAAAGTAAAATAAATACACAAAAAAACAATTATAGTAATTAAAAATGTTGATGAAATTTGCACTCTATGCAGACTGCAGGTGAAACTAGGGTTAGAAAAATCAAATTTAACTTTATTGATATTAATAGTCGTTTTGTAGTACAGAACTTGAGTATTGCTGAAAACAGACATTTTGTCGAAGTTTTTTGTCTTGCACTCAACAGGACAATTCGCAAGAATACCAATGTAAGGGAAAGCAACACATTTATACTATAGGAGAAGAGAGTGCTGATTGGTTGGCAAGTGGACTCTCATTGACAGAGGCGTTGCCATAGAGAATGCACCAGTTCATGCACCAGTTAACTGTCAAGCTTTGTTTGAAATTTAAACCAGGCAGCTTGACTCTGGTCAAGGCATTGCCCTGAGGAATGAACCAGCAAATGGCTGTCACTTATTTTGTTCAGCTGGAATAGGCACAATGTGTGTACATGTTCTTCCTGTCTGCAAAGAACAGGGCCCTGTGTACTAATATATGTAGCTTCCAGTACACGCAAATGCGCCACACTGCAAGCCCAATTGCCTTCGGCACTCTCGCTGGTTGTCAGCGTAATTCTTAGCACACTGAGGATTATTTAGCAAAGGCTGTCCAATCGCGGAATCACATCTAGCTTAAACTGGTTTCTGAGCTCTAGTAAAGCTGACTCATCATTGATTTTCAGAGAGTAGAAATACAGGGGTTTCTGAGAGCTGCTTAAGTGCACAGAATGTGAAGAAGGGAATTCGGTGAAGAGGGGAACTATAAATTAATTAAGAAAAATAAATTTAATTTAATTACCACAATAAAGATGGCGGGACAGGTGATGTTTCATGACTGCAGTATGTGGGAGCTCCTGGATGTCACGGCAATCCATGGCAACCACGTCTGCAGTAAGTGTCAGTGGCTTGAGGAGCTTCAGCTCAGAGTAGATGAGCTGGAGGCTGAGCTACAGACGTTGCAATGCATCAGGGAGGGGGAACGTCACCTGGACACTTTGTTCCAGAAGTCAGTCACACCCTTTAGGATAGATTCATCTGATTTGGTCAGGACAGGAGAGTGTGGCTGTGAGTCAGGCAAATAAGGGGATCAAGAAGGTGGGAGTGGAGCAGCTTCAGCCCTTGCAATTGAGCAACAAGTTCAAGGATCTTGCAGCTTGTATGGACAACAGCGAAGGCTGTAGTGTGGATGAGCAGACTGACCATGGCACCATGGGACAGGAAGCCATTCAAGCTGGGGAAGCAAAAGGAAAGTAGTGATAGTAGGAGACAGTATCGTGAGAGGGATTGACACTGCTCTCTGCAGCAAAGAGCGAGAGTCCCGAAGGCTGCATTGCCTGCCAGTACCAGAGTTCAGGACATCTGCTCAGGGCTAGAGAGGAACTTACAGCGGGAGGAGGAGGATCCAGTCTCCGAGGTCCATGTAGGTACCAACAACTTAGGTAGGGCAAGGAAAGAGGTTCTGCATAGTCAGTATGAGGAACTAGGCACCAAATTAAGAAGCAGAACCTCTTCTGATTATTACCTGAGCCACGTGCACATTGGCATAGTGCAAATAAGATTACAGAAATGAATGTATGGCTCAAAGACTGGTGTGGTAGAAGTGGGTTCCGGTTCATGGGGCACTGGCAACAGTACTGGGGAAAATGGGGGCTGTACCATTGGGACAGTCTACACCCGAACTGTGCTGGCACCGGTGTTCTAGCAAGCCGCATAACTAGGGAAGTATAGAGAGGGTTTTAAACTAAATAGTGGGGGCAAGGGATCAAAGTTGGGAAGATGTGGTAAATCAAGAGACAAGGCAAGAGAGAAAGGTATTAATATGGGAAATGATACACAGATCATGACAGGAAGGGACAGCGAGTACAAATCTAAGAGTAAATCAGCAGAAAAGGCTGGAAATTACAAAAATAATAAAAGGACAAAACTAAAGGCTCTGTTTCTGAATGCACGTAGAGGGGACATAGCTTTAAATTGAGGGGTGATAGATATAGGACAGATGTTAGAGGTAGTTTCTTTACTCAGAGAGTAGTAGGGGCGTGGAACGCCCTGCCTGCAACAGTAGTAGACTCGCCAACTTTAAGGACATTTAAGTGGTCATTGGATAGACATATGGATGAGAATGGAATAGTGTAGGTCAGATGGTTTCACAGGTCGGCGCAACAGCGAGGGCCGAAGGGCCTGTACTGCGCTGTAATGTTCTAATTCTAATTCTAACAGGAATCAGAGAGTCGGCATAAATGGTTCATTTTCTGGTTGGCAAGTTGTAACGAGTGGTGTGCCAACGGGATCAGCGCTGGGGCTCAACTTTTTACAATTTATATAAATGACTTGAATGAAGGGACCGATGGTATGGTTGCTAAATTTGCTAATGACACAATGTTAGGTAGGAAAGTAGGTTCTGAAGAGGACATAAGGAGGCTACAAAGGGATACAGATAGATTACTTGAGTGGGCAAAGATCTGTCAAATGGAGCATTATGTGGGAAAATGTGCAACTGTCCATTTGGCAGGAAGAATAAAAAGTATATTATCAAAATGGTGAGAGACTGCAGAGCTCTGAGATGCAGAGGGATCTGGGTGTCCTAGTGCATGAATTGCAAAAGGTTAGTATGCAGGTACAGCAAGTAATTATGAAAACTAATAGAATGTTATTGTTTATTGCAAGGGGAATTGAATACAAAAGTAAGGAGGTTTGCTTCAGTTATACAGGGAATTGATGAGACCACATCTGGAGTACTGTGTACAGTGTCATAGAACTGTATTTATTTTCTCCTTGGATTAAAAATGGTGTGCCTTAAAGACTCCATTTGAAACAGTGTGCCTTTAAGACAGGGTGAGAAGCTGTTGGATTTCTGAGGCACAGTGTGCCAGCTGCACTTGTTACTTAGGCCACAGCAGGAGAGAGAGATCAAATCGTATAATGGTCGATTTGACTGTGTAAAACTGGCAAAAACTGGTTTGAACCAGACTCTCCAGCGAGGCGTGCTACTGAAGAGCTGTCTATTCTCGCTCAGCAGAAATTCTACAAGGAGCTACTGGTGGAGTTAATTGCCTAAGGAGAAAAAAGCCTTTTTTTGAAGAGACCATTTGTATTTCTGAAGATAGCAAAACTCATTTTCTTTACTTCCAAGTCAGGATGTATTTGCTTCAAGATTGAATCTCTCTTGACTGATTGTATTTTCTGGAATTCGCTGGTGTTCTTGATGCCTGCTACAGCCAAAGTGTTTTGAATGCCTATCTATTGAAGGACTATTTCATCAAATCCGCGTGGAGACTTCAAGTGGCATTTGATTATTTTCACATTAGAATACTCACCCATCAGGAATGTAACCCACAAAGACTTATTTATTTATTCTTGAAACAGAAATTTTTTTTAAAATCATCATTTTTAAAAAACGGTTAGCCGTGATTTTTGAGTGTATGTGTATGTATGGGGGAGTTAGGTTAAATTAAAAAATTATAAGGTCTTCAGACATAGCTTTATCTTAATAGTGTTTAAGATTTTATTTTTTTTAAATAAATAGTTAATTTGTTATTTAAAGATACCTGGTTTGGTCTGTTTTATTCTAGGGGTCACTAGAGTGTTTAATTTGGCTGTTTTCCGGTTGGGTGGGAAAACTTTAATAATATGCTGCGACATGTAGAGTGATGGGACTGAATTGACAGTGTGTTGTTCCCACCTCGGTCGTAACAACAGTTTTGGTCTCCTTATTTAAGGAAGGATATAAATACGTTGGAAGCAGTTCAGAGAAGGTTTACTTGATTAAAGCTTGGAATGGGCAGGTTGTCTTATGAGTACAGATTGGACAGGCTAGGCTTGTATCCGCTGGAGTTTAGAAAGAGTAAGTAGTGACTTGATCGAAACATATAAGATCCTGAGGGGTCTTGACAGGGTGGATGTGGAAAGGCTGTTTCCTCTTGTGGGAGAATCGAGAACTAGGGGTCAACTGTCTAAAAATCGCTCATTTAAGACTGAAATAAGGAGAAATTTTTTCTCTCAGAGGGTCAAGTGAGGAACTCACTTCCTCAAAAGACAGTGGAAGCAGATACTTTGAATATTTTTAAGGCAGAGGTAGATAGATTCTTGATGAGCAAGGGGGTGAAAGGTTATCTGGGATAGGCGGGTGAGGTTACAATCATATCAATCATGATCTTGTTGAATGGCGGAGCAGGCTCGAGGGGCAAGTAGCCTACACCTGCTTCTAATTTATATGTTCATATGTAAGTCTTGAAATCAGCAAAAAGTCCTTCAGCACTTGCCTTACTACCCCCGCTAGACTTTTGCAACTTGAAACAACTATAGAAAGCACCAAACACTTGTCGGAACATCGCAATGGTCAGAAGAATCAATCAGCAACAAACATCTTAGTATTTAATGATTTCTTTAAATAGCATGAATGGTGGGGTCCTTCCTTCCTGCTGCTGAATGTTTGTTTAGCTGTACAAAGTTAAGAGAGGCTGTTAGATGGAGCATTGAGCTCCAAAATGGCAACAGTGGCATCAAATCCTGCATGCTGATTGATGTCATGATCTATCTGCTTTGCATATTCCCAGCGGACATTCACCTTGTGGGCTGATGCCTGCACCAATACGGTACGTGGTGCGATTTGCACCACAACTGTGCGTGCGCAGTTGATGCCATTTTGGAGCTCTATGGGCAATCAGTGGCCAAAAATGGGTGCTAACTAGCCCAATTTCTCACCCAATATTTTAATCTAGTTTAAGCTCTCATTATCCTTCTTCCTCTCTCATTTTATATGCACCTATTATAATAAAATGTTTTCTCTCAATTATGAAAATTAAAAGCAGTTAATTCTAACATGGAGAGTTTACCATACAGCAAGTAGTCATAAAGTAATTATATAATGCAATGTGACCTCCAGAACCAGTTGGATTTTTCTGTAGCATATATATAAAAAAATAAAGCTTTTATCATTCATTGTCTGGATCGGTTCCAAATTTTTTTTTATTTCCATGGTGGGATTTGAACTTGTGTTCTCTGGATTATTAGTTCAGTAACATAACTACACTATCTCTCTTCATTGCTGTATAGCACGTGGCTGTGTTGTAAGAAGGCACTACACGTCAAAGGAGGTGTCAAATATTTGACTGCATAGCTGCAAACTGATACCACTGAGCCAAGGCCAACGCTTCTGATGACCAACAGGTGAATTGATTTACTTGTAGCACAGGAATAAGCCACATAGATATCACTAAAACTGTATTCCAACATAAAATTCTTTGAATGGCACAAGTACAATTTTTACACTGGAATAACTGACTAAACAATGGTTAAGTCCATAGGAACAAGGCACTTCTGAAAATGAAAGAGGAAAACAGCCTGAAAATCTATTGAAGCCAATATAGAATACATTTCATTTACAATTTGCAGCAAATTAAAATGCTTTTTCTGTTCACTGACTGTCTTGTGTCAAAATCAATAGAATTATATCTTTCTGCATGTAACAAATATTGAAATTTCCTATATGCTTAATCCATTAATTTCAATTTAAAATTAATCATGCAGGGCTTGAGATAACTGTAGTATTTTTCACCAAAGTTGTGACATTTATTTACAAGAAAATTTGTCACTGTGACTTCCTTGATGCCTTAAACATAACCCAAGATGAGTAATGTATATTTTAATATGTAACTGAAATTGAAGTTTTCAGATGTGTTTGAAGTTAAACATGAATAAATTATTACTTAGTAGTTTATTTAGCAAAGTAGTTGTATTCATTTGCAAGAAAATTTGCCTGGTGCAATTTTGGTGGTTGCAAAACACATTATTGGTTAATTTCAAAAAGTGCTATTAGGAAGGATGCGTGATCGTGTTATTTTCTAAAAGATGCAGCTTTGATAGTACATAGCTGCAAAAATAAAGAGAAGTAACTTAGTAATCTGACTTATCTAATGGAGAATCAACGTATTTCAAAAAAAGCAAAAACCAGCCCAACTGTATACGTACTGATGCATACAGCTTTGAACGATTCAACATGCCAAGCTTCCTTACAATATTAAGGGAGATTATTATTAGACAGCGTCACAGCCAATGAGCTACTCTAAAGGGAAGCACAAAGTCTAGAGTACATGCTTTTTAGAGTCATAGTCATAGAGTTATACAGCACAGAAACAGGCCCTTTGGCCCATCGTGTCTGTGCCGGCCATCAAGCACCTATCTAATCTAATCCCATTTTCTAGCACTTGGCCCGTAGCCTTGTATGCTATGGCGTTTCAAGTGCTCATCTAAATACTTCTTAAATGTTGTGAAGGTTCCTGCCTCTACCACCCCTTCAGGCAATGTGTTCCAGATTCCAACCAACCTCTGGGTGAAATTTTTTTTTCACAAATCCCCTCTAAACCTTCTGCCTCTTACCTTAAATCTATGCCCCCTGGTTATTGACCCCTTTGCTAAGGGAAAAGTTTCTTCCTATCTATCCTAATAAAACCCCTCATAATTTTAAGCTTGTGTTTTAAAATAAGCTAGCTGCTATTTTATGAGTCCACGGCATTCCAGACTGCAGGATTGGAAGTTGGCTTAACTTCTGCAAATTTTCCCGTATTCCATGCAATTTTATATGTAAACTAATGGTAACATATTGTAGAAGTTTAAATACATCTTTATTTAATATTTGATTCACTCTCATAAATCATTTGCTTTGTTTCAGATAAAAGGAAAAGACCTATGGAAGGAATGCATTGATGCTTACAAAGCATTAGAAAGTGTCTAATGTCTACTTATCATTGCTATTTGAGCCTTTGGCCTTCAATGACAGCTGTTTGTCGTTTGCAGATGTATCACTTTTTTCACGACCAACCTGCCTTACATTTGTGGTTTTGTGGTCATAGCCTTACTTTCCTTGCATTGGTGTGTTTTTGGTTCCGTTGTAGCCCTGAGAAGATTTGACCTGCCAGTCACAACAAAGTGTAGCAAAGCTATAGCTTCCTGCGTGTACGTTAATGCCTTGATGCAGGACAATTTTTCCAATGGAGACATAGTTCTCTTTTAATGAATTTGATAGCATACAGGCCATGAGGCACATCTCCACTACAGGTTCATATGTTGTTGTCAGAAGAACCCTTCCTGTTGACTAAAGCAATGAATAAGACCTCAGACATATGCGAATATGTCTCCTACAAACGTTATTTTATAAAGTGGCTTATTGTTGGCTGAAATGTGCAAATATGAGGTTCTCCCTGATGTCCCTTGTATGTCTCTCCATGGCCCTCATATCGACAATGGCATCGTTGGCATTGTTGTTCTCCTCCTCACCCTCTTCAGAGTCATCTTCATCTGAGGAAGACTGGTGTTCCTCCTGTTCCTCCGCCTGCAGAATGTTGCCACGTCAAATTGCAAGATTGTGCAGGCATAGCAGATAATGATTATTTGTGACACCTTCTGTGGCGCATACTGATGAGCCCCTCCATACTGGTCAAGGCAGCAGAAGCACATTTTCAGCATGCCAATGGTGTGTTCAATAATGGCTCTGGTGGATGCATGAGTTGCATTGTGCCTCGCTTTGGGCATGCCACACTGGTGTCATCAACCATTACAAAGGAGGTAACCCTTGTCACCCAGGATCCAGCCGTCTACTTCTGCTGGGTCCTCAAAAACTCTTGGCAGCTGTGAGTTCCTCAAAATGTATGAGTCGTGACACCCTATGTCCTCCGCTCCTCCAGCTCCCAGGGAAATGTGTGCAAACATGCATTATTCTTCTCCTGTGGTCGCAAAACAGTTGTACAGAGTGGAAGCCTTTGCAATTCACAAATGCAGCAGGCAGGTCCTAGGGAGCTCTAATGGCCATATGAGTGCAGTCGATCACCCCTTGCACTCTAGGGAACCAAGCGATGGTGCAAAGGCCACAGACCTTGCTGCCTGGCTGTCCTCGTCAATAGCTAAGTAGATGAAATCATTGGCATGTCGAAATCGGGCATTGGTCACCTCTTTGATGCACCTATGGGTCGCAGACTGTGAAATGCCACATAAGTCGCCTGTTGATCCCTGGAAGGCCCCGTTAGCAAATAAATTGAGTGCAACAGTCACCCTGAGGGCAACAGGCATGGGATTCCCACCAAAACCAAGTGGTTGCAGCTCATGTGCAGGATCCTACAAATTTCGGTGACCATTTCACGTGACATCCTTAGGCATCCTTAGGGCGGCACAGTGGTTCGCACCGCAGCCTCACAGCTCCAGGGACCCGGGTTCGATTCTGGGTACTGCCTGTGCGGAGTTTGCAAGTTCTCCCTGTGTCTGCATGGGTTTTTGCCAGGTGCTCCGGTTTCCTCCCACATCCAAAAGACTTGCAGGTGATTGGTAAATTGGCCATTGTAAATTGCCCCTAGTGTAGGGAGGTGACAGGGAATATGGGATTACTGTAGGGTTAGTATAAATGGGTGGTTGTTGGTCGGCGCAGACTCGGTGGGCCGAAGGGTCTGTTTCAGTGCTGTATCTCTAAATAAAAATAAATAAAATAAATAAAAATCTCTGACATTTGAAGACAATTTGTCCTTGTCCTGAGGATGTGATGACGTGCCAGGCAATGACCATCTCAAACAAGAGAGAACCTAATCATCTGCCCTTGACATTCAATGACATTATGATTGCTGAATCCCCCACGATCAACATCCTGGGGGCTACCATTGACCAGAAACTGAACCAGAGTAGCCATATAAATACTGTGGCTACAAGAGCAGGTCAGAGGCTCGGAATCCTGCGGCAAGTAACTCATCTCCTGACTCACCAAAGCCTGACCACCATCTACAAGACACAAGTCAGGAGTGTGATACAATACTCTCCACTTGCCTGGATGGCTGCAACTCCAACAACACTCAAGAAGCTCGATACTATCCCGCTTGTTTGGTACCCTATCCACGTTTAGTCCCTCCACCACCGATGCACTGTGGCAGCAGTGTGTACTATCTACAAGATGCACTGCAGCAATGCACCAAGGCTCCTCAGACAGCACCTTCCAAACCTGCGACCTCTACCACCGAGAAGGCCAAGGGCAGTGGATGCATGGGAACACCACCTCCAAGTTCCCCTCCAAGCCACACATCTTCCTGACTTGGAACTATATGGTCGTTCCTTCACTGTCACTGTCAAAATCCTGGAACTCCCTTCCTAACAGCACAGTGGGTGTACCTATCCCACATGAACTGCAGCGGTTCAAGAAGGCGGCTCACCACCAACTTCTCAAGGGCAATTAGGTACGGACACTAAATGCTGTCCTAGCCAGCAACGCCCACATCCCATGAAAGAATAAGAAAAAGTACTGCCTCCAACCACAGCACCACCTAACTCACAAAGTGATATTCAATCGCTGGAATGGGGTTCGGAAGCAGAAAAATCACTTGCTTTGTTATGACAATGACATCCATAATTCTTTCCTGCAAGAATGGTATAGTTTTAGCACTACCAAGTTTTAATAAATGCACGTATGCATTCCATTTCATTACGGTATTTCAATTTTGAGATTTGGAGAAAAGTACAAATCCTGGATCAATTTACAATATTCATTCATTATCTAATTTTGCAGCATCCTTAATTTAGCATAGAAACCTTGCTGCAGTCCTTAAATTTTTTTTTTAGAATTTTGAAAAAAGTTTTGTATATGCCAAGTATCTCTGCCCTCCAGATACATGCTCTTATCCAAAACTGTTGCCTTGACATTATTCATTTTCTTAACTCTTCCATCACTCGTGGTTTGTGATGTGTCGAAACATCATTGCATGCTTTGGTTACAATTGTGGGGAGAGCTATAAATAAATATATCTCACTGGTGATGGTGAAAGCTACTGAAGAGTTATTTCATGTGTCATAAGCCTGTCAGTGGTTGTAAAATAGGAACGTAGGAGCAGAAGTAGACCAGTCAACAGGTCAAGACTGTTCCAACATTCAATTAGATCATGGCTGATCTAGATCTTAAATCCACGAATACGTCTTGGTTCTGTAATCCTTAAAACCTTTATCTGACAAAAAAATATCGATCTCAAATTGATCCAGCCTCAGCAGCTTTTTGAGGAGAGAGTTCCAGATTTCCAGCACCCTTGCTGTTAAGAAGTGCTTTCTGACATCACCCCTGAATGGCCTGGCTCTAATTTTAAACTCGTGCTGGACCTCCTCACCAGAGGAAATAGCTTCTCTTTATCAATACTGCATTCAAAAGTGCATCAATATTGCAAATGTAACATTTAATCTCTTGCATCACAAAGAATTCCTCATTACATACAGCAAGTGGCCACGTAAGTTATTTCAGATAAATCGCAATGTGTGTTTGTTACTCAGCTGTTTCACATATAATTATTTTGTTTCTTTCCTGCATTACCAAAACATGAAAAGTGTGCCACGCACACTTGTTTACTATTTTGAGTTTATAGTATTACAACAACAACTTGCATAACTACTTAATGTAGATCACAGGAGTGTAATCAGATAAAAATTGATACTGAGCCAGAGGAGGAGACGCGAGGACAGGTAGCCAAAAGGTTGTTTGGAGAGATAGTTTTTAAGTAGTGCCTTAAAGGAGGAGATGTAGAAAGATGAAGAGGTTTAGGGAGGGAATTCCAGACCTTAGAGACTACTCTGCTGAAGACACAGCCATCTTTGCTCAAGCATAAAAGTGAGGGATGCTCAAGACGCCACAGTTAGAGGAAGAGAGTTTTTGGAGAGTTCTATAGCTGGTTACAAAGATTTGAACATGAGGTTGAGAATTTTAAAATGGAAGCATTGGTGGAAGGGGTGTCAATCTAGGTCAGCAAGCACAGGACTGGTGGGCGAACAGGATTTGGTGTGAGTTAAGATATGGGAAGGAGGATTTTGGATGAGCTTTCATTTATGAATGGTGACAGATGAGAGGCCGGCATTAATATAGTTGTGTCTGGAGCTAACAAAAGAATGGATGAAAGTTTCATTAGCAGATGGTCTGAGACAGGCAATATTACGGAGATGGAAATAAGCAGTCTTGGTATCGAAAAGAATATGGGATCAGAAGCTCAGCTGAGAGTGAAATATGACACCAAGGTTGCGAGCAGTCTGGTTCAGCCTGAGATAGTGGCCAGGAAAGGGGATGGAATCAGTGGTTAAGGGTTGGAGTTTGTGGCAGGAACCAAAGACAATGGTTTCTGTCTTCCCAATATTTAATTGGAGGAAATTTCACCTCAACCAAGACTGGCTGTTGGACAAGCAGTCTGACAATACAGAGGCAGTTGAGGGGTTGAGAGAGGTTGTGGTGAGCTAGAGCTGGGTCTCATCAGCATACATGTGGAACCTGATGTTTCTGGATGATGTGGTTGAGGGGCATAATGCAGATGAGGATTAGGTGTGGCCAAGGATAGCTCCTTGTGGGACTCCAAAGGAAATGGGTAGGGGTGGCAAGAGAAGCTATACTCAGCTATTGGAATACTTGGCTTTAGATCTAGAGGACTAGAACACAAGGCGGGTAGTAGTTATGCTGCAGCTATACAAAGCCTTGGAGAGACCACACCTGAAGTACTGTGTTCTGTTTTGGGCATCACAATTTGAGGAAGGATATATTGGCCTTGAAAGGAGTGCAGCACAGATTTACCAGAATGATACCTCGATGCCAACGATTAAACTACAAGGAGATTACACATATATTCCCTGGAATTTAGAAGGCTAAGGGGTGATTTGATTGGTTCACAAAATCTCAGAATTGTTACAGTGCAGGAGGCCATTCAGCCCATTGTGTCTACACCAGCTCTTCAAATGAGCAATTACCTAATGCCATTCCCCTGCCTTCTCCCCATAACCCTGCACATTCTTCCTTTCCAGATAACAGTCTAATTCCTTTTTGAATGCCTCGATTGAACCTCCCACCATCACACTCTCAGGCAATGCAGTCCAGACCTTAACCACTCGCTACGTGAAAAGGTTTTTCTTCATGTCACTTTGGCTTCTTTTGCCAATTACTTTAAATCTGTGCCCTCTTGTTCTTGATCCTTTCATGAGTGGGAACAGTTTCTTTCTATCTACTCTGTCCAGACCCCTCATGATTTTGAATACCTCCATCAAATCTCTTCTCAGCTTTCTCTTCTCCAAGGAAAACAGTCCCAATGTCTCCAATCTATCTTCATAACTGAAGTTCCTCATCCCTGGAACCATTCTTGTGTATCTTTTAGAACCATAGAAAAGTTACGGCACAGAAGGAGTCCATTCAGCCCATTGTGTCTGCGCCAGCTGAAAAGAAAACTAGCCGCCAAATCTAATCCCACTTTCCAGCACCTGGTCCGTAGCCTTGCAGGTTACAGCACTTCAGGTGTGGGTCCCAGTACCTTTTAAATGAGTTGAGGGTTTCTGCCTCCATCACCGATCCGGGCAGTGAATTCCAGACACCCACCACCCTCTGGATGAAAAAGCTTTTCCTCATGTCCCCTCTAATCCTTCTACCAATCACCTTAAATCTGTGTCCCCTGGTATGTAACCTCTCCGCTAGAGGAAATAGGTCCTTCCTGTCTACTCTATCTAGGCCCCTCATAATTTTGTACAACTCCATTAAGTCACCCCTCAGCCTCCTCTGTTCTAAGGAAAACAACCCTAGCCGATCCAATCTTTCCTGATAGCTGCAACTTTCAAGCCCTGGCAACATTTTCTGTACTCTCTCCAATGCCTTTACCTCTTTCCTGAAGTGCAGCGTCCAGAACTGGACGCAATACTCCAGCTGAGGCCGATCTAGTGTCTTAAGTTCAACATAATCTTGCTTTTGTACTCTATGCCCCTATTAATAAAGCCTAGGACACTGTATGCTTTATTAACCACTCTCTCAACCTTCAATGACTTATGCACATATACCCCCCCAGGTCCCGCAGCTCCTGCACCCAGTTTCGAGTTTTTTCCCCCTTTTTTTTTATACATTCATGGGATGTGGGCGTCGCTGGCCAGGCCAGCATTTATTGCCCATCCCTAATTGCCCTTGAGAAGGTGGTGGTGAGCTGCCGTCTTGAACCGCTGCAGTCCATGTGGGGTAGGTAGACCCACAGTGCTTTTAGGAAGGGAGTTCCAGGATTTTGACCCAGCGACAGTGAAGGAACGGCTATATAGTTCCAAGTCAGGATGGTGTGTGACTTGGAGGGGAACTTGCAGGTGGTGGTGTTGCCATGTATTTGCTGCCCTTGTCCTTCCAGTTGGTAGAGGTCGCGGGTTTGGAAGGTGTTGTATCCTTTCTTTTATATTGTCTCTCTGCATCTTTGTACTAAAATGAATCACTTCACATTTCTTAAATTTGAACGTCATCTGCCATTTGTCTGCCCATTTAACCAATTTGTCTATGTCCCTTTTAAGTTCTACACTATCCTCCTGTACATCAAAGTCTAGGTCATTAATATATATCAGGAAGAGCAAAGGTCCCAACACTGACCCCTGGGGAACTCCACTACAAACCTTCCTCCAGCCAGAAAAACATCCATTAACCACTGCTCTCTGTTTCCTGTTACTCAGTCAATTTCATATCCATGTTGCTAATGTCCCATGAGCTATAACTTTGCTCACAAGTCTCTTGTGAGGCACTGTATCAAATGCCTTTTGGCAGTCCATGTACATCACATCAACAACATTTTCCTCATCAACCCTCTCTGTTACCTCTTCAAGAAACTCCAGCAAGTTAGTTAAACACGGTTTTCCCTTAACAAATCCATGCTGGCTATTCTTAATTGACCTGCATTTGTCCAAGTGACTATTAATTTTGTCCCAAACTGTTGTTTCTGGAAGATGTCCCTCCACCGAAGTTAAACTGACTGACCTGTAGTTGCTGGGTTTATCTTAACATCCTTTTTTGAACAAGGATCATCTGGTCCTGGTGTCTTATCAACTTTAAGGACAGCCTATCTAATACCTCCTCCTTAACAATTTTAAATCTTTCCAATGTATTAATTACCTCCTCTTTCACCATGGCCAGGGACGCTTCTTCTTCCTTGGTAAAGACAGAGGCAAAGTATTTATGTAATACCTCAGCCATTCCCCCTGCCTCCATGCGTAAATTCCCCTTTTGGTCCCTAATTGGCTCTACTCTGCCTTTTACCACCCTTTTACTATTTATATGCCTACAGAAGACTTTGGGATTCCCTTTTCTTAGCTCCCAGTCTCTTTTCATACTCTTTCTTTGCTTCTCTTATTTGTTTTTTCATTAAAGTGATTATTGACAACGCAGCCAGCAGCTGACGTCATCAGACTGTGCCAATCTGCGCACATGCATTCCGCAGTGCCAGGACTGGTCGGCGCATACGCAGATGACGTCATCACGTAACGCGGGGAGAGTGCGGCCGAAGACCTTGGTGGTGACGGATGTGCTGTCCTCCTCCCTGGCCCTCGCTCGCCCCCACCCCCCTTGCTGGCCCGCTCGATATCCCCCTCCCTCCCCCACACCCCGGCCCACTCATTTTTAGTCCTAGCAGCTGTCTGACGTCGCAGATTGTGACGTTTTAGTGGCAGAGGCTGCATTTGCACATGTGCCGCAGCAGTGCCACCTAGTGGTAGCGATGTCAGCAAACACAGCCTTTTTTCATTTCCCCTTTGAACCTATATTTAGCCTGGTTCTCCTATTATCTACCTGACATCTGTCAGAAGCACACTTTTTCATGTTCATCTCTATCTCTTTTCTCATCCGAGGAGCTCTGGCTTTGTTTGCCCTACCTTTCCCCTGCGAAGAAATATACCTTGGCTGTGCCCGAACTATCTCTTCTTTGAAGGTAGCCCATTGTTCAGCGACTATTTTTCCTGCCAACCTTAAATTCCAATTTATTTCGCCCAGATCCATTCTTATCCCATTGAAGTTGGCTTTCCCTCAGTTAATTATTCTTACTCTAGATTGTTCTTTGTCCTTTCCCATAGCCAATCTAAACCTTATGATACAATGATCACTATCCCCGAAATGTTCTACTCTTGATGTTTGATCCACTTGGCCCACCTCATTCCCAAGAACCAGGTTCAGCAGTGCCTCCCCTCTTGTTGGATTGGAAACATACTGCTGTAGAAAATCTTCCTGAACACACTCTAGGAAATCTTGCCCCTCTCTGCCCTTTACATCACTACTATCCCAGTCTATATTCGGACAATTAAAGCCCCCCCATTATAATTACACTGTAATTCTTGCACCTCTCTGTTTATTTACTTGCAAATTTGTTCATCTACATCCTTTCCACTAGTTGGTGGCCTATAGACTAATGTAACTGCACTTTTTTTTGTTCCTTAGCTCTAGTCAAATAGATTTCGTCCTTGACCCCTCTGGGATATCCTCCCTCCAGCACTGCAATGCTCTCCTTAAATCAATACCGCCACTCCTCCCCCTTTTCTTCCTTTCCTAACTTTACTGAACACCTTGTATCCAAGAATATTTAACACCCAGTCCTGCCTTTCTTTGAGCCAGGACTCTGTTATAGCCACAACATCATATTTCCACACGTTAATCTGCACCTGTAACTCACCAATCTTATTAACCGCACATTCACATACATGCTCATTAACCCTGATTTAGATATTATTACTTTCTCCCTTACCCTGGCCCTATCTAATAACTGCTGCAGCTGACAACACTTCCTGCACAAATGGTTATCCAGGAAACAGGAAGTATTCTGGAGTTCCCACATAGCACAGGATGTGCATTCTAAAGGTTGGAGCAGCTCTGCCATTCCAAAATCAATTCGTTAATAACTTTGCTACTGCTAGTAAACCTTACTGCTGCTAATATATCTGTACCAATACCAATGAACTACTATTAATACACCTTAAAAATACTAATAAACCTTACTAATACTGTTAAATCCTACTAATACTTAATACACCTTACTAGTAGTAATAAACCTTACTTAAAAAAGACACTCATCAGCTGCTCATTTGTTACTTGTTATTTCTACTTAATATTTTTAATGTTTTAATCTGCTAGTTGTTTAGACTCAGTCCTGAAGCAGCAATACTCACTAGCCAATCACCTACCTGTTTCTTTGGATGCCATACCTCAATTTTTCTTTCCGAACACAGGCTCTGAACCTACAGACTAGTTAGGCTAGATCTTTATAATCACTCCGCTCTCACTCCTTCCCGAAGTGAAGTCTTACTCTCTCCACTGCTCTTTATACCCACTCATCTCTCGCTCCTTCCCGAAGTGAAGTCTTGCTCTCTCCACTGCTCTTTATACCTGCTAGGCTCTTGCTTCTTCTCGAAGTCTCGCTCCCTCCGCCGCTCTTCATACCCGCTCAGCTCTTGCTCCTTCCTGAATTTTTCAAACTATTAAGGAAAATTGACACGGTAGATAGCGATTAACTATTTTTGTTGGTTGGGGAGTCAGGATTAGGGGGCAAAGCCTAAAAATTAGAGCCAGGCATTTCAGGAATGGTGAGGAAATTCATCTATACATAAAGAATGGTACAAGTTTGGAACTCTCTTCTGCAAATGGTAATTGATGCTAGATCATTTGTTAATTTTAAATTTGAGATTGCTAAATTTTTATTAACCAAAGGTAGTAAGGGCTCTGGGGCAAAGGCACATATATGGAATTAGATCACAGATCAGCCATGAATAGTGGTTCAGGCTCGAGGGGCTAAATGGCCTATTCTTGTTCCCATATTCCCTATGGTGACAGATTGAGACCTTTGTAGCACATTACTTCCATTCCAACTGGGCTCAGCTAATGCAATGCTGGCACTGGTCAAACATCTGACCTTGCAAGTGGGGCGCAGCAATGGAGGTGCAGGAAACCTTCACGGTTCCTGCAAAAAGATTAAATATTTTGGAAAATAATTGCTATTGCTTTGAGCTGTAACAGAGGCCCTGGTAGAACAAAATCATTCTCACGATCTTCCCCCGTCGTCACAGCAATAGTGTTTGCTAATTTCCAATCTCCACCTCGCCAGCCACCAGAAACCAAAATGGCGGCCACTGACACCCCGCCCCCCCGCCCCGCCCCCCGCGCGTGCCCAACTGGAGAACTCGGTCGCTATGGTTATCACTAGCCGCCCGAGCCAACCAGTGAGCGAGATGTCGCGATATCTGGCGTTCCGCTGCTCCAATCCCCACCCACTTTCCCCTCCCCCCCCCCAGTAATTGATGACATACTTTCAGCTAGTGGAAAGCCTGGGGCCAAGACAGCGCGACTGACTGGCGAACAAAGATGTTCGGGGCGACGGTGGAACTGGACTGAGTGAGTTGTCAGAAACCCAGCTGAGGAGAGGGGGAGCGATCGAGCCTCTCTTCATCTTCAAACTGTTCAACGCGAGTTCGGGGGCGGTCGGCAGCTGGAGTTCATCCAGCCAACGTAAATGGGTGAGTGCAGCATCCGGAGAGTTAACCCGGGGGGGGGGTTGGGGGTGAATGGATGCCTGCCATCACCCAACTCTACCGGCTGTCTCTCCTGCCCAGTTAAAGCGGCCGCGTCCTGTTCGGTCCAGTCCAGTCAGCAACAGCAACGCGTGTGTCCGCGCGCCCCCGCCTGACACGTCTGCAGCGGATGCGAGACCCACACCCGCTTTGCTCCTGCAGCTGCATTCTCCCCGCTCAGCTCACCCAACTTTGCAGGGTGATGTGTCTCCTCTCTCTTGCAGCCGGAGTGATGAGGATCACTGGGAGCTCCCAATGCACTGAGATTTGAAGGGATGGGGGAGGGTGGTGGATATATATGTGTCCCATTAAAGGCGCCGGCTGTGTGTTGTAGGGATACTGACAGGCGCGGCTTTTGAGATAGTCTCAAGCTTCGTTGCGGGAACAGCAGCCCGTGCAGCATTGCTAAATACAGTAGCATAACTGAGAAACTATTCTCCGGTTTAAATTCATATTGCATGACTGCCATAATTGTCCTAAATCTTCATTTCAAGACCATTATAAATCCAACCATCACTTTGCTTCCTCCCCCCGTTGTTGGTTTAATTTCTTGTATGATAAACATTTTCCCCTCGCGCTCTGGAGGAAGCCTTATGCTGTTATAAATGTCGGGTGATGCCTCAGTGCCAGGCCGTACCTTGGTTCTGGTACAGAACAGTATTGAATAAATTAGATCGAGTGATTTAGTCTCTTAACCCTATAGTATCCAGTTCCAAGTTAAACCATCTCAAAGAAGGAAACTTTGTTTTTAACTTTAAAAAGGCCCATATCTACTACCTATTGCTACTACTCACTCGACATTTATAAAATTGTATAAGAATTGTATAATGTCTTTTGGAATTGATCAGTACTCTATGCTACTGATAGGGTTTTTTTTAATGTTAGACCACTTTGATTGGAATGCAAATGCAAAAAAGTTAGACTTCTACTAACATAGCATTTATAATTGTTCCCTTTGCAATTCAGCCTTTATTACTGTGATTTTGTTCTAGAAAAGTAGCGATTTTGACTTCCTAATTTTCCTAAACTCAAGTAGGACCTTTTTACTGAAGTTAAATGACACCAGGAATACCTCTCAGGAACTTCTGCTTTCTGGATCACTGTTTGTTAGTCCAGGTACTCCACATCCTTTCCAGACTCTTACACTCAGATGTTGAGCCAAATGAAAATTTTGTGTTTGTGAATTAAAAGAATTTTATTCATTGGGGAAAAAGACCAGATTGCCCACAAATCAGTGAGGGGAAAGCATGACCTCTTGCACAAGCTATCATTCAGTGTTCTATACATGCAGTTCATAGTTTTGAAGAGATCAGATCTTTGTTTTCATTTATAATCAAGGCCCAAAGGATATCTGAATGCTCAATGGCTCAAATGAACAGCATTTTTTCCAGATGGGTTTGGATGCCATCTTGAAAATATCAGCACTGCATTATGTTCTTGGCCTTGATACTTCTATGATTTTATATGGTGCAGTCATGAAGCTAAAACAAACTCTGAGCTCTGACTTGGTTGTGGACTCTCAAAAGCAAAATACTTAAGAATTTCACAAATAAATACAATTAAAATGTATTATTGGCTTATTTCCTTGATCAGTTACCGTTTGTTAGCCAAATTTATTATGGTTACCATATTTTTTGTCAAGTCAGTGATTTAAAAAAAATCCAATCACATGGTGACTGGATTTTATTCTGCTTGTTTGTTTATTTAAAACTGTTATTTTTCCAAATTTACTTAATCATTAGTCTCTAAGCATTACAACTGCATTGTTTTCCATTTCTCAAATGAGTTCACTTTCTGTAAGGAATACTTCTTTAAGCCTTTCCTGGACAACCATGAGCTTATGCTGTCTTGTTTTGCTGCCTAGGACATCAGAAAGTATTGTTTTGTAGATAATTAACAGGCTGTTACTCCAGTAAACCTGTTATAAAAGGGGCAGAGGAAAGCCCCGACAGAATTTTGAAGTCCAGCAGAATTAACTAGTCTGGGTTTATCATCAAAGTAGCATCAGTTTTGGAGCTGACCATTATGGTGTGGGGAACTGATGGATTCCATGAGTGGTGTGTCTTTGTAAACTGAATTGCAAAGGAACTCTTCACATAATGAAATGTTAAAAATTGGTGCATTGCAATTGCTATAATATCTGTGCATGCACGCTGCTTAATTTTGACACATTGCTTTGCAATGTTTGCTTTTATGCACAATGGAAATACCTAACCATTTGTAATTTACAGAATCTTACTTCACACACTGAATTGTCGCCAGTTTCTTTCACAGAATCATAATTGTTAAAGCACAGAAGGATTCCAATCGGCCCATCGTGTCTGCGTCGGTCTCCGAATGAGCAATTCACCTAGTGCCGTTCTCCCACTTCCTTCCCCGTAACCCTGCGCATTCTTCCTTTTCAGATAACAGTCTAATTCTCTTTTGAATGCCTTGATTGAACCTGCCTCCACCACACTCTCAGGCAGTGAATTCCAGACCTTAACCACTCACGGCGTGAAAAACTTTTTCCTCATGTCGCTTTTGCTTATTTTGCTAATTACTTTAAATCTGTACCCTCGTGTTCTTGATCCTTTCACAAATGGGAATCGTTTCTCCCTATCTACTCTGTCCAGACCCACTTTAATATTAACTAGTAGATTTTATTTTTGACCGACATTCTCTCAAGCAATTGGCTTACAAAGTTCAAACTTAGAATTTTTGATTATTGATGGATGTAAGCTTAATGAAAATCAAGTAAACTGGGCATTGCAATTTCTTTGCCATACGTACCAAATGTTTGGAAATTTAGCTAATTATTGCTATCTCTTTGAATAATATTTTGCATTCTTCATTTCTTTTTACCATTGGCAAGGTAAAATCTAAGGGGCACCAAATGTGTGGTAACTGTAAAATAGTAATATGTGCTGCTGGAGCAAGAATAAAAATCTGAGTAAATTAAGGGTCTTGGAAAGTTTAATCCAGTCCGTCATACGATTGTTGCTCTCAGAACATCATAGTGTCCTAGATAAATTTGTAAACACTTCTGTTTTACTGTCGGGTGTTGATCAGTCTGTCTTTTTGCATTGGTTTGACCCACATTTTTTTCCTAACATTTCTGTAAACACATTAGAACACAATTCAAATTTGACATTACATAAAGTGCAATACATACCAGTTTCTTTCAATACATTACATGAGTTGCCTCACTACACTTGCCACTACCGGTTTGATTTGATCCACAATATGCTATCTACCAGTGCATCATGAAGGAAACTAATAGCTGTCACATTTGCAAAGTAACTAGCTAACCTCAGACTGCACCACTTAACAGAAATGTAGACTTGAAGCCATGAGATGCAGGGTTGTGTTTTGAACATTTTTCAGAGTTTGCTAATGCTCATATTTTTTCAAAGGTCTCCAGCAAGTATTGTGCAGCTTCTTTAACTTCTAATTTGTGACGTGAATGTGTAAAATAAGGGAACAACAATAGCACTAGGGAACCTTCCCTGGCTTCTCTTGTTTTCCTGTCCCTAGCCTATTTTCTGCATAGTAAATAAATATATATATATATACACACACACGCACGCTTTGGTAGGAAGAATCAAAAGGCAGACTATTATTTAAATGGAAAGAGACTCCAAAAAAGTGCAGCGCAGAGGGATATGGGTGTTCTTGTGCATGAAACACAAAATGTTAGCATGGAGGTGCAGCAAGTTATTAAGAAGGCAAATGGAATTTTGGCCTTTATTGCTAGGGGGTTGGAGATTAAAAACGGAATTTTTTTACAACTGTACAGGGTGTTGGTGAGGCCGACCTCGTGTACTGTGTACTCTTTTGTTCCCTGTATTTAAGAAAGGGTATACTGGCATTGGAGGCAGTTCAAAAGAGATTAACTAGGCTGATTCTTGGAATGAAGGGGTTGACTTATCAAGAATGGCTAAACAGGTTAGGTCTTTATTCATTAGAGTTTAGAAGAATGAAGGGTGAACTTATTGAAACTTCCACGATTCTGAGGGGGCTTGACAGGGTAGATGTTGAGAAGATGTTTCCACTCGTGGGGGAATTTCGAACTAGGGCACATAGTTACAGAATAAGAGGACACTCATTTAAAATTGAGATGCAAAGCAATTTCTTCTCTGAGGGTAGTGAATGTCTGGAAGTCTCTACCCCAGAGAGTTGTGGAGGCTAGATCACTGAAAGTATTTAAAGAGGAGGTAGATATTTTAAAAATCTATCGGGGAGTTGAGGGCTATGAGGAGCTGGCATAGAAGAGGAATTGAGGTCTAGGGTAGATCATCCATAATATTGAATGGCAGGGCAGGCTTGAGGGACCAAATGGCCTACTCCTGCTCCTATTTCTTCTTGTGTATAACTCTTTACCCTGCTACAACAATGTGTCTGTTTCCCAGACTCCGGTTCAAGCTCCTACTGTTAACATTATTTTGCACTTTGCCTGATCAGGCAGTACTAAATTGTGGGCAGCTTTTAGCTGTTGTGGCCAGCTCAGTTGCTTTGCAACAGCACTGAAGTTGCAGTAAAAATTTGGAACCAGCGATTGACCTGACTGGGAAGATTTGGTGTGAGACTCCTTGGAGAAAATTATGTTGCATTGTTTTGGTTTTGATATGTCGGGAGATATAAAACTAAGGTAGCGTCAAGTTGAGATTGCCAACTCTGGGAGGTTTGGTTACATGCCCTCCCATCTCCAATGGCCCCATCCTCTCACTCATGCCATTGGTTGCCTAACATGCCTATCCTTGTGATCTATCGCCTTCTCTCTGGAATTGAAAAACGAACTGACTCTGTGCTGCCCAGTTAGATGATTCAGTCAAACAGTTGTTTTTCCCCCATCTCCAATATTTTTATACCTAATAAAACACCCCTATGGTTTTTCTTCTGGGTTGCTTGCAGCTGTGTCCGTTTCTGGCAACCCTATGGCAAACAGTCTTACAAGGAGCTTAGGAGGCCACTTGAAAGAACTTGGTACATTTTTAACCTACTTGGGATTAACTTAAATGTTTATGGAGTGTGTGTATCCCTGACTAGCTTCAATGCTGCACACTAACCTTTAACCACTGGGGCAAGAGCTATGTGTATGTGCATTTGAGCCAGGCATTGTAAATGGGGTGCTGTCTGATTGGAAACAATATTAACAAGTCTCAGTCCAATAGCTGCAGCACAAGACTGATCAGTCTGAGCTGGATTCAAACCAGGGTCCCAGAACTTTTAAAAAAAAAAGTTGCTTAACCAGTTATGTTGTAGGAAGGGAGGGTATCCATACTTCAGCAAAAAATGTTCTGATGCGGGGTTAATTATTCATCAATTCTGATGAGATCTGATAAGTCAGCTGTACATACAGCTAGGGAATATGAACGTTGGTTCATGTTAGGGTTTGGATCTGTGAATGATATAAAAGAAGCTTATTCGTTGGAATATCATAAGTCTAGTTTGCTATGTGCTGTGCATAACCTTTTCTGTAAAATGACTTTGCAATGTTCTAATGTCCTTGACTTGTGGATAATGGGTATTTCATATAGAAACAGTGAGGATAGAATGAGCATTTACCTGTCAGAAACAGGTTTATTTAAGACAGTATTTAACACACATGAATTTCATTGTTCATTGATAGTTATGGGACCGGTTGGTGCTTTAACCTCTGGTTTGACTTCAGCTTGGATTGATGTTGATTGGAAAATCTAAAGTGAAGTAGGTTTGATTTCGGATTCTATTTGGTGTTTGTTGAAACATAGAACTTAACTAATGCCAAATTGACAGTCGCACTCTTGGCTGATTTGAGAAATGGAAATTAAGCTAGGCAGAGCAAAAAAGCTTTACTGTTGCTAACCTTGCTAAAGTTCACCTTTGAAGACCTGGAATGGGACAGTTTCCCTTTCCATATGTTAATTTCCACACTTTGAGCATGAGTCTAAATAAATTAAGTGGTGGGCCATGGTTTGTACCCATGGCCATCTGATAGACTAATTTGACAATTTAAACTGTGCTTCTTTGGAAGCTGAAAATGGACGCCATGCATAGAAGTCTAGTTAAACAGCATAGGTGGAGGCAGGATGCAGGTTATCTCATTTTATGGGATGAATATTGCAAGGAGATTCATGGAGTTGAGGAACACCTTGTCGAGGGGGTAAATACCAATTGCAGAGATACCGACAGGTTCAATGTGAAAAGGAATTGGCATACAGGTCAAATGTATGACTGACTTCTGTGGTGAAGTAAATGGTATAAAGCTTGTTGGAGAACTTCTTGGAAGAAGTCTTTTAAAATGTTGGTTTTGTGCAGTATGACTATTTGGACATCCAGTAGGTGAAGTAATTAGTTGAGAGCTGAAATTTGCTTTATTTTCTTTCCAGTGGAAGCGATTGTTGAGTTTTCTTATGAAGCTCAGCATGAAGATGAGCTGACCATCTCGGTGGGTGATATTGTAACTAATATCAAGAAAGAAGATGGAGGATGGTGGGAGGGTGAACTCGATGGCAGAAGAGGTTTGTTCCCTGACAACTTTGTGCGAGTGAGTATAATATGTTATACATCAGTTACTATCATTATGCAATATTTGGTGTTGGCAGACATCTATAGTGGAGTTTTTTGTCGGGAAAGCTTATGTATTCTTTTCTGTTTACAGAAGTATTTTGGCAGAGTGTTTTAGCAACTCGATCAAGAGCTAGTGTCAATGCAAGTCTTCCATCCCTACAGTAAAGGCTGCATTGCATTTGCTGCTCCCTTTTTACCAAGTGTACTGCTTGTATGGTTGACAGATGTTTCTAAATTATTCACTAAAATGTTCCATTGGTTGTCGTTAACACCTTCTTACCCAGAAGCTTTAAGAATCTCCCAATTTTCTAAATAATTTCAATTGGGCAAGATTGGGCTTTTTTACAGTTTAATTTTACTGATCAAGATTGCTTTTATAAATTGTTAAATGAAGTGTTGTTTGATTTATGAAGCACGACTAGGTTGCTAACAAAAAGGGATTTTTGGTAAGCGTGTTAGACTTTCTTCTGGAAGATGCAGTTTAAATCTGATGAGGTGAAATCTCACTGTCACACTGACTTACCACTTCCTCCCCTGCCAGGTTACAAAAGCAAATTGTTTTGACAGTCCCAAGTTTTCCTCCTATAACTTGAGTCAAATGCACAAAACTGCAGCCACAAACTACATTTGTCATGATTTTTTTTGAGGCCATGTTTGCAAAAACATGTTATTTCAACTCTGCACTCTTACTTATGTTCTTGTCTGTTGCTGACTTCTATGTGACCCCTTTTTTGGGTTACCAATTGCACCAAAATGATGTATCAAAGTAACTCTTTTTACCTCTGAGCATCAGCTAGCTGCCAACATCTGCACTGCTGAAGAAAGCAGGAAACAGTGGTAAATAATTACTTGCTTGGTTGATTTCAGCTTTATTTAAAATAAAATGTTAATTGCCCGGGAGAGTTGAAGCACCCTTTTTGTAAGGTTCTATTTCAGCAAGCTGATGACACCGAGCAGACCTCAGGTTATCATTATCTTAGATTGACAGAACATCATTTTGAGAATCTGTAAAAGTAAATATATATAAACTTACCACTATGATGCACGCAAAATACTTCTTGCGTGTTGAACTTAAATAGTCTTGAAAAAAAAATGTTTATATATAAAGGCACCACTAAGCTACAAAGACCAGAAGGGGCTTGTGTTCAATTATTGGTTTCTGCCAGATCAACTGATCTCAAATTGGGTTAATGAGTGTACTGAGGTTGGTTTGTGTTCCTGGGTTAGAGAGGGAACAATGTCGTGCAGCTAGAGTTTTGTTAGTTATTCTGTGTCGTATGCTCAAAAGCTTATGTAACAGTCGATGGGCTACTTTTCCTCCCTCTCACCCTCAACATATAGCAAGCATGAAATGATAATGAGATATGCTTAGATTGGAATGTTAGGTGTGAAACATTGATTATTGCAAAGTCACTGCATTCTTCAAGATTGATTGCATAATTTTTGTGAGGCAAATTCTCAATCCTACTTCATTGCTTTTAGTTCACATTGCACCCTTCAGTGATCAACACAGATGGTAAAAGAAGGTTCTAATCTTGGACCCTAATTAGGCAGGTAGAGTGTATCCTGTGCAGATAACTGTAGGTCAGGAGCAGTTAGGACTCTTTTATAAAACAACTGGACAAGAATAAAAATACATGTGGCGGAAATGAGTAGAAAATCAAAAAATAAAGATAATGTGACTTACTTTAATCCTGTATATTATAGTATGCTCTTGCTGTAACATTCTGATTTAACAATGCTGGATTAAGGAGAGGACAGAAGGCCTTTTTCTAATTTCACATATGCCCACAGGTTATGTATGGTTTTGCTTTGTCTCCATGCAGCTATCTAATCTCTTGTGTACACAGATTTCTAATCTTCTGTGCTTCACAGAAAAACCAGGATAGCTCCAGAATATTACTCCTGAATGTACGAGCTATGTCATCTTTCCATGATTGGTGTAGCTCATAAACCATTATATTTTGGTCATTGTGAGCTCTGTTGCTAATCAGTTATATCATAAATATTTTCCACGCGTCTACTCTCTCTACACTCATTTGTTCATTTTGTACTAAAATTCATCAGTTTCTGCTTACTTATTCCAATTTAAATGGCCTGCTTAGTTCCCCATGCTTCTTGTCGTTTTAAAGAACTGGTGGTCTGCCCCCTTCACAATCTTCATTTCTCTTGTTTGAATACAGTTCTTTGAATGTTGCTTAACAAATTTGAGCCCTAAACCACTAATGATCTATGCAAAATTAGAATAGATTTAAAGAACGTGAAAAGGAAATTTAAAAGGAAATTCAACTCCAGTGCGCTTATGCTTCTGAGACATTGAATTATATGTGCCCTTTATCTATTTTGGAAGTGCATGAATCAAGTGTGGTTGTGCATGTGTGCACAGCTTCCTGTGAAGTTATACACCCCTTTCAGCTAAGAAAGCAGATTCAGTGGTCTGTTCTGATTCTGTTGTTCAATGGCTAGCTCAACGGAGAGTACCCGTTGGATTATTTTCTTTCTACCTCTTGTCTTGGGAAACACCAACAACAATTTGCAGTTATATAGTTTCTTCAATGTAGAAAATTCTCTCCAGATGCTTCACAGGTCTAAGGAAAAATGGATGCTGTGCCAAAGCAGGAGGGATTGAGAGGGGTGATCAAAGAAGTGAATTTTAAAGTATCTCAGGTGGAGAGGCAGAATTTTAAGGAGGGAATTCCAGAGCTTGGGGCCTAAGTGGCTGAACACGTAGCCATCAACTGTAGGGTACAGGGAAGAGGAACATAGGGAATCGGAGCATAGGCCATTTGGCACCTCGAGCCTACTCCGCAGTTCAGCTATATCATGGCTGATCTATCTCAAAGCCATTTTCCAGCACTATCCAAATATCCCTAAATACCTTTATCTACAAAGCTATCGATCTCTGTCTTGAACATACTCAATGAGCCTCCACAGCCCTCGGGGGTAGCGAATTTCACAGATTCAGTACCCTCAGAGTGAAGATATCCTTCCTCATCTCAATCCTAAATGGCCTGCCTATTATTCTGGGACTCTTGCCCTGGTTCTAGACACCACCCCCCCACCCCCTCCCCTCAGCCAGGGCAAACATCCTTCCTGCAACAACCTTACCAAGCCCCGTAAGAATTTTGTATGCTTCAATGAGCTCATTTCTCATTCTTCTAAACTCTAGAGAATACAGGCCCAGTCTCCTCAATCTCTTATAGGACAATCCCGCCATATCCAGGCATCAGTCTGGTGAACCTTCGTTGCACTCCTTCTATGGCAAGTATATCCTTCCTTGGGTAAGGAGACCGAAACTGTACACCATACTCCAGGTGCGGTCTCACTCAAGGCTCTGTACAACTGCAGCAAGACTTGTTTACTCCTGTACTCAAATTCTCTTGCAATACAGGCTAACATACCGTTTGCCTTCCTAATTGCTTGCTGCAGCTGAATGTTAGCTTTTAGTGACTTATGAACAAGGACACCCAGGTTCCTTTGGACATCAACACTTTCCAATCTCTCTCTCCTTTTAAGAAATCAGCTGCATTTCTGTTTTTCCTACCAAAGTGGATAACTTCACATTTTTCCATATTTTCCAAGCACTGATCCTTTCGGTACCCCACAAGTCACAGCCTGCCAACCTGAGAATGACCTGTTTATTCATGCACTGTTTTCTGTCTGTTAACCAATTCTCAATTCATGCCAGTATATTACCCCTAATCCCCCGTATTCTAATTTTGCTTACTAACCTCCTGTGTGGGACCTTATTGAAAGCCTTCTGAAAATCCAAATACACCACAACCACTGGTAGGCCCTTATCTATTCTGCTAGTTACATCCTCAAAAAAAACTCCAGTAGATTTGTCAAACATTATTTCCCTTTCATAAATTCATGTTGACTCTGTCCAATCCTTTCTAAATGTACAGTTATCACATCCTTTATAATAGGTTCTCACATTTTCCCTACTACTGATGTCAGGCTAAAGGTCTCCTGTTACATCTGCTACCTTCCAATCTTCAGGAACTGTTCCAGAATCTATCGAATTTTGGAAGATGATCACCAGTGCATCCAGGGGGATACAAGAGAGTGGAGTTATAGTCCTGGAGTGGTTTGGGGGATATTGTAGGGCTGAAGGAGATTAGAGATGAGGGGTTTAAATACAAGGATAAGAATTTTATATTTGATTGTATTGGGATGCTGGGAGCCAAGGTAGGTCATTGAGGACAGGGGTGATGGGCAAGTAGGGGTTGCTGTGGCACTACCCTTGTCGTAGGATTTACAGATAGAAGTTCAGCTTCCTGAGATTGTTACGTAAAGTGGTTGCAGCCATCCTCAGCCTCCTAGAAACTTATTTGCTACCTGCTGGACCTGGAAATCCTGCATTCACAGTGGCTGTGAAAGTTACCACTGCTTTCAAATTTTTTGCTTCTGGTTCCTCCCAGTGGAGGCATATCGAGGGTCTTGTAGTCTGCTGCACACAAATGCATAAGCCAGGTGATTGATGGATTGTTTGCCAGGGCTGGGAGTTGCATAAACTTCCACTGTGATTGCAAGAGCTGGACTGAGCGGGCGCTTGCATTTGCTTCTATGTTTGGCTTTTCACAGGCACAGGGTGTCATTGTGTACATGTGGCAATCTGAGCAACATCATGGCAGCCTGGAGTTTTTATCAGCTGCAGGAGATTTTATTCCATCAATGCAGTGTTGGTGTGCAACAACAAGAAGAGGTCTTGCAGCCTGTGCGCCAGATTCCCTGCAAGCTACCAAGATGCTTTCATATTGTGGCAGTCTAACATTCCAGATATTTTAGTTCTGGGAAGCAGACTTAAGGGCTCGTTCCAAGGAGACTGGGCATACTCCCTTCAAACTTGGCTCATGGCACCTGTGAGGAATCCTATCAATGAAGCAGTGGAGCACTGTATCTAGAGCCACATCACCAGGTGTGTAATTGTGCAAATGGTCGAAAATGTGCTTCAGGTTCTTATATAGGCCTGAATGTGCCCTTCAATATACGTCAGCCAGGGTGTCCAGGATTATAGTGGTGTGCTGCGTCCTGCAAAATATTGTGTAGTAGAGAAAATTAAAGTTGGAGAAGGATGAAGGCACTCAGGCATCTTTGGGTGAGACTATTGAAGAGGAGATCATGTGTGAAGATGAGGCTGCCATCACTCGAGCAGCACAGGGATGCCCTCCCAGCTAGAACATTCAGTTGACTGGAATGAATACCAAATGAAAGTCACTATCAGCACCAACCCCGAGCTCCCTTGCCTTTTGCACTAAATGGTCCTTCAGCCACTCATTCACCCACTCATTCACCCATTGCATATCCACTCAATGGGTCCTGTCATGTATTAACATTCATAATCAAACAACTGTTCCGAAGAAGGGTCACTGACCCGAAACGTTAACTCTGCTTCTCTTTCCACAGATGCTGCCAGACCTGCTGAGTGGTTCCAGCATTTCTTGTTTTTATTTCAGATTTCCAGCATCCGCAGTATTTTGCTTTTATATAACTGTTACGGCAACCCTTTGGTGTTTTATTCATCAAATAAGCAGACAGCGACAGGTTTTCTTGTAAGTTTAAAAAAAAACAGAAAATCAATTGTTTATTGGTCAATATGCCATATCCCGAAATTGCTGCATAGACAGACACGCAAATAGAGAGGGGATTAAAAGGAAGGTGCGTTTGAGTGGGTGGGGGACGGGTGTGTGGCATATAAGAGGTCATGATAAACCTGTTGAATGCTCTTGGAAATCAAGTTCTCGACGGGTGCAGGCCTGAGATAATTGTAGATTTCTTTCGAGTGAAAGTTTAGTTGAAGACTGTGGGACACTTCTGGTTCACTGCTGTCTAATGTAGGTGTAGGATTTTACAGCAAGGCATGTGCTTCTGGCTTGTTGGAACATAAGTTGTTAGATGTTGCAGCTCTCTTGTGCTCTCTTTCGCTCCCTGTGTTACTTCTCAACTCTTCATGGTGATCACACAATGGCCCAGGACCACCTTTGTTTCAGAAGAAGGCATTCAATTCTGCAATGTTTTTAGGATGGGGTAAAATTGACATTTTCTTCCGTGGCCATTTTGGACCATTATTCATTTTTTAAAAATAAAGCTTCATTTTTTAAAAGACAGTCAGTTTTTCATAACTCCTCAGAAGCCGTCATAGTTTTTCATCGCACTTCCAGTGTGCATGACACAACTGAGAGGGCCAGTTGGCACCTGGGACTCAATAATGGGAAAGATGAGGGAGTGGTACTGATCAATAAATTTTACATGGTGTTATTGAAATAGGAAACTTAACAGTATTACATTTTTAAACACAATTTAAGTTGCACTTCCTACTGCTTCTATGTGGTGCATTATGTGTGGTTTCAGTAGAGGTTGAGGCAGGCTGCTGACATCCCTGCCTTGACAGCTGTCATGCTTTTGGCCAACAACCTCTGGGTTTTGGAGGGCTCGGCCAGAGACTGCTGCGCCTGTGCAGGAACAGGCCATTGGGCGATGAGGCAGCATGTCGGCTACTGGCTGAGGGTGGGTGTAACGGGTGAGAAGTGCAAGTGTTTTGGGTGGAGTTCCCACTTTCATGTCCCCTTTCACCATCATGCAACTCCTTGGCCAAGGCCAGATCAGTCCTACCGCTCTTGCAGACCACCATGGTGAAGATAAGTGACTTGTTATAAGGCATCTGGCATCCTGTTTAATGCAGCAGACATGTTACCATTCTAATTCTGCATAGACTCATTTGAGAGCTGTGCTTGAAGCTCCATGGAAGTGGCCACTGTCTCCATGGCAGATATTCTCGCAGCTACCTGAGCCACCGATGCACAAGGGTTCGAGTTGGACTCCTCTATCCTCTTCCCAGTTATGGAGAGTGTGCGCCCTATGTCTGTCAGCGCCTCACAAAGTTGCTGATCCATCTTCAGCATTGTGTCAGTGAAGACCCCTGCAGTTCAGCATGTGTCCAGCTGATCCAGAGCTTGGAGAGAATTGTGCGCACCCCCCATGTTGCGGATGTGGATTCTCTACAGCAGTCCCTGACACCAGTATTTGCTCGTGCTCACTTGTGAATTGCAAATCATAGGTGAAAACCCAACTAACTCTCTTACAGGACCCACTGAGGTGTGATTTATTTGTGCTGATGGATGGTTCTAAGTCCTGTGATGGTGCATCATCCGAAGGAATGAGGCCCTCCGAAATCATCCTGCTATATCTCTAGTGACCCTAAATGTGCGTGTTAAGGGCCTGGAAGACAAAAAGAAAGAGTTCTGGCATAGTACTGATCTTACCATTCTGCAGTCTTCTCTCGGTTATTGATGAAATAAAGTCAGCATGTGTGTCAGTTTTTAAAAATTCTCTTGGTTATCTGTGAGCTCCCAGTCTCCATTTCCAATTGAGTGACATAGATGTGTTACTTATCTCTGTGACATCTCTCCCTTGCGTTTTTGTGCTAGCTTCTCTTACAAGGGGCGAAAAATCTGCGAGTGAATGAAGGTCCCATATTCACCTGACAGTCAGTACATTTGCTTTGGGTGACTGAGACAGATGCATCACATTGGAAAAGGATTAGGGGGTGTGGCAGCATGTGGGGAGATGAGGAAGTTCATTGAAAGTGAAGGATGCGTGCTGCAGAAACTTAAGTGGGTGTGAGGAGTGCTGCAAAGGGAGTATGCTTAGCAAACGACAGTGAGGGGAGGGAGTGTGTGGTTCACGCTGCAGGATGTAGGAAAATCAGCAAAGCTGAGTTGGTTGTGGTCATTAAACCACTTCCTGCGCTGCATCCAGTACCAGGCACAATGCTGCTGCTGCTCATCTCTGTAGCTACCTCCAACCACTCCTCCTTGGTGTCAGCTGCAGCATTGTTGGAGCAGAGTGTGTTCCCCCAGCCTTTAACTGCACCTGTCTGTAAATCCAGGAAAGCATCTTCAAATGTTGGTGCTCTTCGTGCACCCATCCTAAATGGGTACAAGCTCCTTCAAATTCAATTTCTGCATTGGCCCTTTAAATAATGGGCGGGGTGGGGAAGTGGGGAGGTAACATCATGCCCACTATGCAGCTTGGATTTGTGAAACTTGGAGGTCAAAATTTGTCTCAGTGCAGGAGTCAGCCCACTGTCTTTACATTTGGAGTTTGTGCATGCATTCCCTGCAGGCTCGAAATCTGCCTTTCCATTAATATCAAGGCCATCAAGTCTGGAGGTGAAGGATGCACAAATAAAGATTTCAGTAGCAGATGGTCTGAAGTCGGATTGGAGGCTTGCAGTGTTATGGAGATCTAGCATGCACTTAATGCCTCCCATTTAGGTTGGGAACTCAGCAGAATGGAAGATTGAGGCAAAATGCATTTCCATCTTGTGCCTCAATGTTTCGCCCTCTGGAAGGAACAGTACATGAGGAAGATCAGCATGCTCCTGCTCAGGATGTTGATTTAGGAATCGGTACACTTGGGTACCAACCAGTTAATGATTGTTGTGTTATTTCTGAATTTGAGGCATCAAATTGACATTTAGCATCACAAAAGATGTTGGATCTCTGTCCTGAATGTAGCACCTGGCTGATTGTCCTGTAACTTCTATCGGAATAATTCCATACTGCAATCTGGCAGATTTATTTATTTACATGATGAATATCTCTTGCCCAGTAGGAATTTAAAAACATTTTTTCAAAGAATCCGTCAAGATGTGGGTGTGGGAGCAGGAGTCCATCCTTCGGATCATGGGCAGGATTTTTGTGCTGGAAGGGTGGCTGGCAGGCATGCCAGTTTCCCGATTATGGTCCCAACTCTTGGCCATATTTTGCTGGAGGCCATATCGGGCAGGGAATGGCTACCTGCCCACAAGTGGTGGGTAGCTTATTTAACTCAAAGGGCCAATTAAGGCCGTTGAACAGAGGCTAATTGGAATTTTTCAGTTGGCATGTGGTATCCGGAGTGTAGCAGATGCCTGGAGGCAGCCTCCCTGCAGCAGACCAGGAGGCTATCACTCCAGGAACACTTTGAAGTCGCCCTGCACCCACGGCTCCCGACCCTGCAGCTGTCATTCCTACTTTGCCAGAATGGTTGTCTGGTAGCTCTGGCCATTTGTTTCCTTCTTTTGTAAAAAGTGCTGAAAAGGTGCTTCAAGATGGAGGCGCCCTCTCTCTCCCTTACCTGCATCGGCAGGCTACAGCAGCTTTAGTGCTGTAGGGCCTCCCCTTGGCCCTCTGACGGCAAGCATGCCCTCTGGCCGCTACTTGGCCAATGCTATAAATATTGCTGTCGGGTGACTGTTCACAACATATTGTAGGGACGGGACCCCATTTAATCCTGATGTGGGGGCATCCTGCACCCCCCCCCCCCTGCAATTGATAAATCCTGCCCCATGAGTCTTTTCTGTGTTATTACTGTGTATATGTTTTTAAATTTAATTTTAAAGGGACTATCTTGCTCAGGCTTTTAAAATGGATTTCTACCAACGGAGGTTTTGGGTTTTGCAGCTTGGTACGTGAAGTCTGGTCATCTGATTTGATGCCCCTAGTAGCTCTTTGAACATTTCCTACATTACAACAGTGACTACAATTTACAAGTACTTAATTGGCTGTAAAGCGCTTTGAGATGTCTGGTGGTCGTGAAAGGTACTATATAAATGCAAGTCTTTTTAACTAAGTTATGCATTCTCTGCAGAACAATGGATACTTCATTCTGGGTATTGCATTCCTTGACACCATGCTGAAAGCCAGTAGGTGTGAGCTGGTTAGGATTATTGTCCCATCAGGTGGTGTCTCCTGCTACTCATTGCATCTTTTGAAAGCTGATTTGATTGACTGCTGTAGGCTCACTGGTCTCCTAATAGGCTAATACTGCAGCCTTTGGCTAGCTTTTCTGTTCAGTTGTCTGAGTTACTGTGATGTGAAGGAACTCCATTGATATTAAAGCCATGTTTTACTTCATCACAAACTTAGTTTAATGTGCACTGCAAAGGATTAAGGATCTCTCAAATGATTTGCTAGATTACTGTAATGTGGAAGTTGAGTTCTGTATTTATTTTCATTCGATTTTGCTTTTGCTTCTATTAATCACAATGGAGTCTCATTGCACCACCGTAACTCGAGTGAGCTGAAGACCTAGTCCAGAGGCTGCAGTATATATCTATTAGGAGCTAACAGTTTGTCACTGTCTTGTTTGGTCAAGTGGAGAGAGTGCAAGGTGATAGCTTGTGCTATTTCCAATACATAGCCTGAGGTTAAAAGGGTTAACTGTTCACCCAGAAGTTCACAATCCTCCCTTTTCGTACAAGGGTAGGTTTTGCTTCATAGGAATTGCATGGAAGCTAATTTTTGTATTGAGCAGGGGGCCTGGATTATAACTGACAGTGCTGCATATACTGAAAGTTCCACCCACTCTTTCTTTGATTTGTCACTGATATAATTTCTGCAAACCTCCAGGTTAATGCAGTGTAAATTTTGGTTCTTTCACTACGATATTGTAATGTAGCTGAGGCTGGGGACTTGATGGTATGCTGATTGTATGCATCGGGAAGCCAAGGCATTGTTGTTTAAAAATGTAACACCAGTGCAAGCCTATTGGGTCTTGTGCACTTAGAAAGTTTTATTGCTTTTATTAGCTTTGTTGATTTCCTCCCACTTCTTAGTGATGGCATATTACTTTAAGATAATTTGTGTTAGATATGTTACAAAGAAAATTGTTTTTGAATTGAGGATTGTACTTTAATCAGATAAAATTTACTTAATGAAAAAAGGACTCGTCTCTAGATTCTAAAATCATGTTCAACAGATGTCTAATTTAATGCTTTTGCTGAATTGTACAAAATGTCCGATCATTGGGCAAGCCCTAGATTTCATTTGTGCATCTGCAAATGCCCAATGCGGTATCTGAAACCAAAAATATAATGTGGCTAAAAGCAGCAAGCTATATCCATTTTCCTGGGTTAAAGCAGGGCATGCTTTAATTCAAGTTCCTACTACTCTTGACCAGGCTGCTTTGAGTTGTTGGTACCTGTAACTAACATTAGTGTTTTATAAAAATACCATAATTTATATCGCACCTTTTAACGTTGAAGTGCATTTTCTGAGGTGTGACCAGGAAAAGAAAGGACGTTTAGCCAGATGAGGGGTGATCAAAAGCATGGTCCAAGAGTTGGGGTTTAAAGAAGCTCTTAAAAGGAGAGAGAAAGGAGTTTAGGGAGGGATTTCCCGAACATAGAGCCTAGGTGGCTGAAGGTACAGTCACCAGTGGTTGGCGAAGGGAAGCAGGCATGTGCAAGAAGCCGAATGCAGAGTTTGTGGGTTGGTGTTGCAGGGTTGGAAGAGGTTATGGAGATGGGGAGACGAGACTATGAAGGGGTTTAATCACAAGGATGAGAATTTAAAATCAAAGATATTGAGGGATCAGTAAGCAGTGCAGGTCAGTGGGTTTGGGGTGATTGGTGTGCAGGATTTGAAGGTGTTAGATTAGGGAGTTTGGAGGATTAACAACAACTTGCATTTATATAGTAAGGTGCCTCACAGGAGCATTATCAAACAGAATTTGACACAGAGCCAGATAAGGAGAAATTAGAGCAGTTCTGTTCTTGTATTCTGTTCAGTGCTAGAGGAGCCTTCCAGGTATGATTGGATTACTGATGCCTTGGATGGACTTGTGCCTTTTTATAGGGTTGAATTACTGAGAAAAGACCAATTTAGCATGAAAATGTGAACTAGACTTCATGGAGACTAGCAGTGGAAGGAATGGGGGAGTTCTGTCTGAGTTCAGAAATGAAAATTGGAGTATGCAATCTGAAGAAAGTTGAGTGTAGAATTGAATAATCATCAAAGAAATGGACAGGGTTGGACGATTGGAGAAGATCACTGATGTGAGGAATAAGAAACAGGGCAGAACCTCTAAGACCACTGAGCTAATGGAATGAGCTGTAGGATGAATCATCAACTAGAGCATAGATAAAGAAATTTGTGAGGAACTAAATGGGCATTAACAAGGCTGTAATGGGGATCATTTGATGACTTGTTGAGAATTCTATATGTTCTACCCTGTCAAAGACTTCAAAGATGTCTTAAACACTTTGACGAATCATCTGTCATTGTCTTAAGAGCAGAGTGTGTACCAGAGCCACTGAGGTCACCAAAATCAAATTGCTTTGCTGAAAACCATGCTGGTAATCGTTAACTTGGCTAGATATTTTCAGAGTTGTTAATGTCTTCTAAAGTTAGATAGCTAATGCTATGGAAACAGAGTGGCAGAAGAATAAGCATGTAGGGTGAAAAAGGGCGAATATGCAAGATGTGGCAGTGGGGTGGAATTTGGCTACAGATGCTTTGGGCTGATCATGATATCAGCTGTGATGGGCAGAACATTTGAGGCAGTAGGCCAAAATGGCATGACAAAGTACCAGATCTGACAAGAGTAATAATAAAGTATGAAACTTGCCATACCAACTAGAATGACACCAGTTGCTTCACATGCCTAGATAGAAAGGCCTGAGCATTAAACCAATAATTCCACCAGGAACCACTGTTTTATATCTCTTTTCTGTTGAATATCCTGTAACAAAATCACACTGAACACCAGTCTGTTTTGGCACTGTAGGGGAGGTTTTCTGGATCCGTGCCTGGGCTTGATGGATCATTTGGACACCTTGAATATGAGCACATTGGATGGATGGAACTTGTAAAAGAACTGTCTGATTTCTCCCCCCCCCCCAACCAACCAACCATTTAAATTGCAGGAAAATTGGTTGGGTTCCTTTTACAGTTATGTCCTCAGACCTGACTTATTTTTCCAGTATTTGTGTCTAGGAACAAACCCAGGGAAAATCTCCCCTTGTATACTGCAGAAAGCCAAGAGGAGTATAGAAAGTGGAGGGATGAAATCAAAAAGGAAATTAGGAAAGCAAAGAGAAGGCATGAAAGAATATTGGCAAGCAAAATCAAGGTGAACCCAAAGATGTTTTATCAATACATAGAGTAAGAGGATAAATAAGGAGAGTAGGGGCCCACAAAAGACCAAAAAGGTAACCTGTGTGTAGGCGCGGAAGATGTTGGTATGATTCTTAATGAATACTTTTCATCTGTCTTCACAAAAGAGGGGGGTGATTCAGATATTGTAGTTAAGGAGGAAGAGTGTGAAGTATTGGATGTGATAAACATAGGGAGAGCGTGAAGTATTAATGGGATTAGCATTCTTGAAAGCTGATAAATCACCAGGGCCGAATGAAATGTACCCAAGGCTGTTAGAAGCAAGAGAGGAAATAGTAGAATGTCTGACCGTCATTTTCCAGTCCTCACTGGATACAGGTGTGGTGCCAGAGGATTGGAGAACTGTTAACGGTGTACCTCTGTTTAAAAAGGGAACGAGGGATAGACTGAATAATTACAGGCCAGTCAGTCTAACCGCAGTAGTGGGCAAATTATTGGAATCTAGTCTGAGAGACAGGATAAGCTGTCACTTAGAAAGGCACAAGTTAATCAAGGATAGTCAGATTGGATTTGTTATGGAAAGATCTTGTTTGACCAACTTGATCTAATTTTTTGAAGAAGTAACAAGGAAGATTGAGGGTAGCGCAGTTGATGTGGTCTATGTGGATTTTAGCAAGGCTTTTGACAAGGTCCCACATGGCAGACTGATTTGAAAAAAAAAATTTCATGGGATCCAGGGAAATGCAGCAAGCTGGATACAAAATTGGCTTAGTGGCAGGAAACAAAGGGTAATTGTTGACGGGTATTTTTGCGACTGGATGGCTGTTTCCAGTGCCGTTTCGCAGGGCTCAGTACTAGGTTTCCTGCTTTTTGTGGTATAAACAATTTGGATGTAAATGTAGGGGGCACGATTAAGAAGTTTGCAGACAACACAAAGATTGGCCGTGTGGTAGATAGCAAGGAGGATAGCTGTTGGCTGCAGGAAGATATTGATAGACTGGTCAGATGGGCAGAAAAGTGGCAAATGGAATTCAACCTGGAGAAGTGTGAGGTGATGCATTTGAGGAGGTCAAACAAGGCTAAGGAATACACACAAAATGGGAAAATACTGAGAAATGTAGAGGAAGTGAGGGACATTGGAGTGAATGTCCACAGATCCCGGAAGGTAGCAGAACAGGTCGACAAGGTGGTTAAGAAGGCATATGGAATCCTTTCCTTTATTAGCCGAGTTATAGAATATAAGAGCAGGGAGTTATGCTGGAACTGTATAACTGATTGGTTAGGCCATAATTTGAGTACTGTGTGCCGTTCTGGTTACCTCAGTACAGAAAGGATATAATTGCAGTAGAGAGGGTACAGAGGAGATTTATGAGGATGTTGCCAAGATTGAAAAAATGCAGCTATGAGGAAAGTTTGGATAGGCTGGGGTTGTTCTCCTTGGAACAGAGAAGGCTGATTGTAATGTATAACATTTTGAGGGGCCTGGATAGAATGGAGGTGAAGGGCCGAGTCACCTTAGCAGAGAGGTCAGTGGCTTGGGGGCATAGATTTAAAGTGATCAGTAGAAAAATTAGAGGAGATGAGAAAAAACTTTTTTACCCAGACGGTGGTGGGGGTCTGGAACTCACTGCCTGAAAGGGTAGTTAAGATAGAGACCCTCAACTCATACAGAAGGAGTCTGGATATGCACCTGAAGTGCCGTAATCTGCAGGCCTATGGACCAAATGCTGGCAGGTGGGATTAGAATAGGTGGATTGTTTTTCGGCTGGCACGGACACTGAGTCAAGTGACCTCTTTCTGTGCCTTAAGCTTTCCCTGATTCTATATGAAATCATTGGTGACTTAAACAAGACTGGTTAACTTTTGTTGCAGAATATGCATGAGCTAAGAAACAATGGTCAGAAAAGCCCAGCAGTGAGATGGATGCATAGCATTGGAGATGAGGGAAAGATCCAGGACTGAATTACTAGGCAGGCTGACTTCAGTTGTTAATGGCCATTCAGAATACTAAAGGACTTGATTGTAATGCCGGTCAGATTGAAAAAAAAATAAAATAAAAACATAGAATTGAAGAGTAAAGAAGTTATGCTAGTGTTGTATAGTGAACCTTGGTCAGACCACACCTGGAGTACTGCGTACAGTTCTGGTCACCATATTAGTAAAAAAAAAAAAGAGGCGCTGGAGAGGCTGCAAAAAGACTTAAAAGGACTTGCAAGGAATATCAGGAGACAATGAATAGGGTGGGTCTCTTTTTGTCTTGAAAAAGGGAAAGCTCAAGGGTGATCTAATAGAGGTTTTTAAAATTATGAAAGGTTTTGATAGAGTAGACACAGAGAACATTTCCACTCTAATCTAATCTAATCTAATCTAAAACTTGTAGGGAAGGGTAAGACTAGACGCCTTCAATATAAGATAATATATCCAATAAATCAAATGGGGAATTCAGAAGAAACCTCTTTACACAAAGAGTGGTCAGGATGTGGAACTTGCTACCACAGGGAGTGTTTTTGCTAATGGTATAGATGCATTTAAGGAGAGGCTAGACAAACAGATGGAAGAGAAGGGAACAGAGGGTTAATTTACATGAGGAAAGAGGGGAGGAGGCTCAAGTGAAGCATAAGTGGGCTGAATGGCCTGTTTCTGTTCTGTATATCCTATGTAGTCCTAAGTAAATGCTGGAAATACTCAGCAGGCTTGGCAGTTTTTGTGGGGAGGGAAATAGTTAATGGTTCAAATCGATGACCTTTCATCAGAGCAACTGAGCCATTGCTGATGGTGAATGCTGGAGGTTAGCAAGAATGTCAATCTCAGAAGAGTGGAAGTTAGTTCATTGCTTGCCAAAGGGTTAGGGGAGTGACAGGATCATAAGAAGTAGGAGTAGGCCATGTGACCCATCGAACCTGCTGCACCATTCAAACAGATCATGGCTGATCACTTACCTCAACGCCATTTTCCCCACTATCCCGAGATCCCTTGATAACATATAGTATCTAGAAATCTATCGATTTCTGTCTTGAACAGGCTCAATTATTGAGCTTCCACAGCCCTCTGAGGTAGAGAATTCCACAGATTGACCACCCTCTGAGTAAAGAAATTCCACCTCATCTGGGTCTTAAATGGCCTTCCCCTTATTCTGAGACTGTGTTCCCTTGTTCTAGACTCACCAGCCAGAGGAAACATCCTATCCACATCTACTTTGTCACGCCCTATAAGCTTCAATGTGATCACACCTCATTCTTTGAAACTCTAAAGAATACAGGCCCAGTTTCTGCAATGTGTCCTCCTAAGACAATCTTGCCATCCCAGGGATTAGTCTGGCTTACCTCCGTTGCACTCCCTCTATAACAAGTATAGCCTTCCTTAGATAAGGAGACCAAAACTACACAATACTGCAGGTGTGGTCTCACCAAGGCTTTATACAATTGAAGCAATGCATCTTGACGCCTGCACTTAAATCCCCTTGCAACAAAGGCCAGCGTACCATTTGTCCCCTTAATTGCTTGCTGCACCTGCATACTAGCTTTTAGTGACTCATGGACAAGGACATCCATGTCTCTTTGGACATCAACACTTCCCAACCTTGCACCATTTAAGAAATATTCTGTCTTTCTGGTTTTTTTTTCTACCAAAGTGGATCACTTCACACTTATTCACGTTGTATTCCATCTGCCATATTCTTGCCCATTCACTTAGCCTGTCCAAATCCCCTTGAAGCCTCCTTGCATCCTTCTCACAACTTGCATTCCCTCCTAGTTTTGTGTCATCAGCAAATTTGGAAATATTACAATTGGTCCCCATATCCAAATCATCTATATAGATTGTGAACAGATGTGACCCAAGCACAGATTCTTGCAGTACCCCACTAGTAACAGCCTGCCATGCTGAGAATGACCCATTTATTCCTACTCTCTGCTTTCTGTCTGTTAACAAATTCTCAGTCCATAGCCGTATATTACCCCTAATCCCATGTGCTCTAATTTTGTTGACTACCCTCCTATGTGGGACCTTATCAAAAGCCTTCTGAAAATCCAAATACACTACATCCACTGGTTCTCCTTTATCTCTGCTACAAGTAACATCCTCAAAAAACTCTTAACAGGTTTGTCAAACATGATTTCCCTTTCATAAATCCAGATTGACTCTGCCCAATCATATTATTTTCCAAGTGCCCAGTTATCTCATCCTTTATAAATCTCTCTGTCTCTCTCCATCTCACTCCCTTCTTAAATATTGGGGTTATATTTTATAGTCTGCAGGAACCCTTCCAGAATCTTTAGAATTTTGAAAACTAACCGCCAATGCAGTCACTATTTCTATAGCCACCTCCTTCAATACTCTAGAATGTAGCTCATCTGATCCAGCTGATTTATCTAATTCCAATTAATTTTTCAAGTATTACCTCTTTATTGATACTAGTTACTTTCATTTCCTAATTTTTACAAGTCACTTGGTTCCCTAGTATTTCTGGGAGATTTTCTGTGTCTTCATCCGTGAAGACAGACACAAAGTAATTGTTTAGTGTCTCCGCCATTTCCTCATTCTCCACCGCGAACTCTCCTGTCTCCACTTGCAATGGACCCACAATCGCCCTTGCTAGTCTTTTTTCCTTTTCACATACCTAAAGAAGCTTTTACTGTCTACCTTTGTTTCCAGCTAGCTTGCATTCATAATCTCTTTTCACTTTCTTTATCAGTATCTTGGTCCTCCTTTTGGACTCTAAATTGCTCCCAATCCTCCAGCTTACCACTTTTATGGCGACCTTATGAGCTACTTCCTTTGATACAATGCAATCTTCAACTTCTTTTGTTAGCTACTGTTAATTCAACTTTTGTGTTGGGTTTTAGTGTCTTAGAGGAATGGATTTTTGTTATAAACCATGTAATACTTCTTTAAATACTAGCCATTGCCTGTCTACTGTCAAATCCTTTAATGTATTTTTCCAATCCACCATAGCCAACTTGTCTCATAGCTTCATAGTTCCCTTTAGTTCATTCTGAAACTAGGGTTTTAAATGTGAACAGTTTGTCTCTTTCAAACTTAATGTAGAATTCTAACATATTGTGGTCACTATTTCCTAATGGCTTGTTTACAGCATGGTTATTCATTAGCCCTTTCTCATTGCATGATCCTAAATCTAAAATACCCCGATCCCTAGTTGGTTCTTCAACATAATGCTTCAGAAACCCACCTTGTACACACTCCAGGAATTCATCCTCCACAGCATTAGTGCTAATTAGGTTTACCCAATCTATATGTAAATTGATGTCACCCATTATTACTGTATTGCCCATGTTACATACAGCTCTAATTTCCCAATTTATACCATGCCCAACATTACCACCACAGTTTGGTGGCTTATGAACAGCTTCCACCAATGTTTGCTGCCCCTTTCTGTTGCTTCACTCCACCCAAACTGATTCTACATCTTGTTCCTTCGATCAAAGATCCTCTCTCACTCATGTACTGATCTTGTCCCTTATTAAGAGCACTACCTCACCTCCTTTTTCCCTTCTGCCTATCCCTCCTAAATGATATTACAACCAAGGTGGGAGGAGTGCACTGTTAATTCAGTTCCACTTCTCCACAGGTCACAACATTTAAATTTTTTCCACTTACTGAAACAGTCAATCAGATACTCTATTTCACCTCAGAATAAAGCACACCAACCAGGTTTCTTTAATAAACAAACAAAATTATCTGTTTATTATAAATCAAGTCTCAACCAATAATGAAGTAAAACGTACACGCAAATGGAAATATTAAAGCCTTTTATTTTATCCTAGCCCTCACATGCACACTCACATGTACAACAGGTTAACCAGGGGGAAAAAAGGATTTTTGTTTGCAGCTGTTACAACTAAATAGAAGGAATAACAAAAACACTTATGCTGAAAAGAAGGTATGGAAGGACGTCCTTTGTTTTGGTGAGGTGTCCCCAAGGGGAATGGGCGACAGTCAATGGGATCTTCCTAGAACAGTTCTTTCCGGGTGATATTGATGATCAGTCTGGGTAGGCTTCCAATAGATGCAGCAGAAGAAGCAGCAACAAGGATTTTCTTAGGTATATAGCAGCAATGCGGCAGTAAAGGATTCTTCAAATAGAGGAGGAAATAGTAAAAACACTTGATGCAGGGATTCTTCAAAGAGAGGCTGATATCAGCAGTCTTCTCCTGGCAGGCACGCAGCAACTGACTTTTTGTAACAGTTCAAAATGAAACCAAAACTGTTCAGATGCAAGTCCTGTGACATCTATAAATCCTGGCCTGCCACTCCTTTGCAAACATTTTTCCAAAGTCACAAGCACAACCCCTGCTGGGTTATTTGGACACAGGTGCCTTCCAGTCTGTTTACATTTCACTCCATCCCAAACCTTCTGTTGACCTTTTTTAATAAAAAAAACACACAGTTCAGCAATCTCCAGATGAATCAATGTCCAGGATTCAACTATAAGTTCTTTGAAACATATTTTACAAAAGAAACAGAAGCAATCTCGTAACAATGACTAATATCCCTGGATATTCAGTTCCCAGTTCTGATCACCCTGTAACCACGTTTCTGTAATGGCAATGAAATTGTACCCATTTACTTCCATTTGTACCTTCAAATCATCTACCTAGTTGCGAATGCTGCATGCATTCAGATAGCGTACCCTTAACTTTGTCTTAACATTATTCCTTATTCCGATCCTATTTGATGTTTGTCTTCATCTCGTCTGCCTTCCAGTTTTGCGCACTTCTTCTCTACTTCCTGTTCCTGGTTTTGCTTTCCTCCAATCTGAGATCCCTCTCAGGTTCCCAACCCCTTGACAGTTTAGTTTGACCGCCTATGTTGGGGAGGGTTTAATGTAGTGGGTGAGGGAAAAGTGACTTGAATTCAGATGATTCAAAGGAGCTGAGGCGTATGCATCTCTCTTTTGGATCAAAACTTGGAGTAGAAAATATAAAAGGGAAATTGAAAAAGACTCAAAGAAGTGGCTGCTTGGGGCTCGATGAAAAGGACGGGATGGATGGAGATTAAATGGGTACATTTGTATCAAATGGAAATGGTATATATGGTTGGGATATTTGAGACAGCAGTAAGTTGTGAATTCTAGCCTCTCATTTTGTGTTTCAGAGATAAGCTAATAAATTCCAGAAAACATGCATTCAGGCACAACTGTTGTGTAGCTTTACTGGGATTTTCGTAGGGTTTAAGATTACTTGAAGGGACGTGATTCTGTATCTCTCCAGAAGTACCAGTGGTGGGTGGTTAGGAAATGTCACGACTATCTTCAGTAAACTGCTTTTCTTATTTCAGTTTCCAAACAATACCTTGAGGTATCTTGTGGGTGCCAAGCAGAGACAGAAACCATGGTATTATACATGATCTTGTGAAATTTAATATAGAATTGATCTGAAAAATAAAATTATATTGTTTTCTGGATTTTGTGATGCCCTTAACACTCGTGAGTGGCTGAGGCATACCATGATGTGACTAAGTTAGTAGCCTAGAATCTGGACTCTTTCAGATAGCTGCGGACATATAGAAACACATCTACAGCGAACTGAAAAAGATTTCAGACTCTGTGCCACTGTATTTGTCACAGCATGATGTGCCTCAGTCACTCATAGGAATGTCAGAGATAATATAAAATCTTCCCTGGTGATCTTTTTGTACCTTGTATAATGGTCATGCATTTTGTCCACAAGCAAAGCAGTTAAAACCATTAACTTAATCTCTACTGGGATCAGATTGAGCCTCTGGAGATCAACCCACAGACAAATGATATCAACAGAGCTATATAGATCTCAACAACACTAACTTGAATTTAAATAGCACCTATTAACATACTAAAACGTCCCAAGCACTTCACAGGAATGCTAGCAAACAAAATTTGACATTGAGCCACATAAGGAAACATTAGGGCAGATGACCAGAAGATTGGTCAGAGGTAGGTTTTAAGGAGCCTCTTAAATGAGGAAAGAGGGGTGGAGAGGTTTTGGGAGGGAATTCCAGAGCTTAGGGCCTCGGGAACTGAAGGCACCTCTGCTGATGATGAAACAGTTAAAATCTGGGGTGCTAAAGATGCCAGGACTCGGAGTACAGATATCCTGGAGGGTTATTGGGATGGGGGCGATTACAGAGATAGGGAAGGATGAGGCCATGGAGGGATTTGAAAAGGAAGATGAGAATTTCTAACTTGAGGCATTACTTAAGAGAGGCAACAAAGGTCAGCGAGCAGAGGGGTGATGGATGAATGGAATTTAGTGCGAGTTAACACACGGGCAGCAGAGTTTTGGATGACCTCAAGATTATGGAAGGTAGAAGCTGGGGGCCTGGCTAGGAGTGTGTTGGAATAGGGTCATAGAACTTTTTTTTGCATTTGTTTAACAACAGTGTGCCTTTAAGACTCTGTTTAAAAAACAGTGCCCCTTTTAAAAACTAAGGGGCACACTGTGCCAGCAGCTGCACCTGTTTCCTAGGCAACAGCAGGAACGAGAGGAGGTCACATGGTATATTGTAATTTTTGACTGTGTAAAAGACTGGCTTAAACCAGTTTGATCCAGAAACCAGTGAAGTGTGCTCTGAAGCAAGAAGCGTTCTATATCTCAGCAGAAAAATCTACATGAGCTACAGGCTGTGTTATTGTTTAAACAGAAAAAAAAACCTCTGGGAAAAGAACATTTGTATTGTTGAAGGTAGCAAATTCCTCTTTTTAATTCCAAACTTTGAGGTCTTGGCCTCAGAAGTGACTCTCTGTTGTCTGTGTGTGTTTGCTGGAATTCTCAGTAAAGTTTCTACTGAGAAACTACCAATTTTAAAATCCAAATAGACCTGTTGCTATACTCCTTGTTGAAAGAACTGTGTGACACCTGCTGCAACCAAAGTGTTTTGAACGCCTGTCCCTTAGGGTCTGTTCGTCGAACTCGCCTGGAGACTTTGAGTGGCATCTGACTGTTCTACTCTCGGACACCTCACCAACTGGGAACGTAACCCACAAAAGCTTACAACCCAGCTACTTATTTATTCTTACCGATTATTTTAAAATTGGTTAACTGTTGTTTTTGCATGCATGTGTATGTGCAGTAGGGTTAGGATAAATGTGAAGTTATAAAGTCTTTTAGACATAGGTTTATCTCAATAGTGTTTGATTTAATTTAGTAATAAATAGTTAATTTATTGTTTAAGGATAACTGGTTTGGTCTGTTTTATTCTGGGGGGGGGGGGTTAATAAAAGGTTTAGTTACACTAATTTCCAGTAGGTAGGGAAACTTGAATAATATGCTATGACCTGTGGAGCAGTGGGACTGAATTGACAGTGCATTACTCCCGCCTCGGTCGTAACAAAGGCATCGATGGGGGTTTTGTCAAATGAGCTGAGGCAGGGGCAGAGTTGAGTGATGTTACAAAGCTGTAAAAAAGCTATCTTGGTGATGGTGCATATATATTGTTGTGAGCTCATCTCTGGGTCAGATATGACACCAAGTTTGCGAACAGTCTGATTTAGCCTCAGACTGTTGTCAGGGAGCGGGATGGAGTCGCTGGCTAGGGATTGGAGTTTGTGGCGGGGACCAAAGACAGTGGCTTCAGTCTTCCCAATATTTATTTGGAGCAAATTTCTGCTCATCCAATATGGATATGTTCAGCAGTCTGACAATTTGGAGACAGTGGTGGGGTTGAGAGGGGTGGTGGTGGAGTAGAAATAAAAACAGAAAATGCTGGAAATACTCAGCAGGTCTGGCAGCATCTGTGAAGGGAAACCGAGTTAACATTTCAGATCGATGACTGCACCCAGCTATACTTTTGATTTAAAGGTTAATGTTCACGTTTTTGCTTGCTGTCCCTCGGGGACAGCTTATAGTTGAGAAATAGGGTACCAAGGATAGATCCTTGGGGGACGCCAGAGGTAATAGTGCGGGCTGGGAAGAGAAGCCATCGCAGGTGATATTCTGGCTATGACTGAATAGATAAGAATGGAACCAGGCGAGTGCTGTCCCACCCAGTTAGACAATGGAGAGGCGTTTGAGGGGGATGGAACAGTCTACCATGTCAAAATCTTCAGGCAGGTCGAGAAGTAACCTTTACCACTGTCACAGTCACATAGTCATTTGTGATTATGATGAGAGTTGTTTGATCTTGTGGCCAGGGCATTATTTGAAAATAAACTAAGACTTGCATTTTTATAGCGCCTTTCACGACTTCAGGATGTCCCAAAGCAATTTACAGCCAATGAGGTACTTTTCAAGTGTCGTCGCTGTTGTAGGAAATATGGCAGCCAATTTGCACACAGCAAGCTCCACAAACAGCAATGTGATAATGATCAGATAATCTATTTTAGTGATTGTTGATTGAGGGATAAATAATTGGCTGCGACACTGGGATAACTCCTCTGCTCTTAGAAATAGTGCCATGAGATCTTTTACATCCACCTTTAGAGAACAGACAGGGCATGGGTTTAGTGTCTCCCATCAAAGATGGCACCTCTGACAGTGCCGTACTCCACTGGAGTGTTGGCCTTGATTTTTGTGCTCAAGTCCTGGAGTGGAACTTGAACTCACAGTCCTCTGACTTGGAGGCAACAATGCTACCAGTTGAGCTACGGCTGACGTTTAAATTCATCAGCTTCATTTTTCATTATTGATAAGTCATTTATTTTAAAATTCATCATAGGCCTCTTTTTCTACCTCTTTAATGTCACCTGCTTTTGCCCCTTACTTGGCATATCTTCTTCTCTGTATCTAATGTCCTGTTCACTCATCGCGCCATGTGCTCACATTGCTACCTGGTCCATCAATGCTATGATTTTGAAATTCTCATCCTCATGGATTCACCTCTGTCTATCTCTGAACTTTTTCGGCTATATAATCCTTTGAGAATGCTCCATTCCCACCACTCTGGTCACTTTTATGCATTCCCCCTCTCCCTTCATCTCTCTGTTGTAAGCTGCACTGCAGCCATCTAGGCCCCAAGCTGTGGAATCCCCTCCCTAAAGCATTCTACCTTTCACACCCCTGCTCCCATTTTAAGATCTCCTAAAACCTACCTTCTTGACCAAGTTTTTAATTCAAGTTTTAATTTTTGTTTAATTTAGACTTCTTCCAAGTGCCTTGGGGCATTTTGCTTATGTTGAAGGTGCTATGTAAGTCTAAGTTGTTACTAAAGCTCAAGTATTTCCAGTGGAACAGGGGCATATGTCAAGAAATCAATAATGTCCAGCTTTTTTGCAACATTTATTTTCTACTTGTTATGGTGGGTGGGAGTGAAATGGATTTTTCATTTTGTATTGGACTGGATCTCCACAGGTATGTTTCTTTAACTTGATTTGCACAGCTGACTGGGGAAAAAAAAGCTTTTTTTTATTCGTTCGTGGGATGTGGGTGTTGCTGGCTAAGCCAGCATTTATTGCCCATCCCTAATTGCCCTTGAGAAGCTGGTGGTGAGCTGCCTTCTTGAACCTTCGCAGTCCTTGGGATGTAGGTACACCAGCAATGCTGTTAGGAAGGGAGTTCCAGGATTTTGACCCAGCGAAAATGAAGGAACGGCAATATAGTTCATGTCAGGATGGTGTATGGCTTGGAGGGGACCTTGCAGGTTGTGGTGTTCCCATGCATCTGTTGCCCTTGTCCTTCTAGATGGTAGAGGTTGCAGGTTTGGAAGGGGCTGTCGAAGGAGTCTTGGTGAGTTGCTGCAGTGCATCTTGTATATTGTACACACTGCTGCCACTCTGCGTCGGTAAAGGTGGTGGATGTGGTGCCAACCAAGTGGGCTGCTTTGTCCTGGATGGTGTCAAGCTTCTTGAGTGTTGTTGGAGCTGCACCCATCCAGGCAAGTGGTGAGTATTTGACCACACTCCTGATTTGTACCTTGTAGATGGTGAACAGGCATTGGGGAGACAGAAGGTGAGTTACTCGCCGCAGAATTCCCAGCCTCTGGCCTGCTGTTGTAGCCACAGCATTTGTGTGACTGGTCCAATTCAGTTTTTGGTCAATGGTGACCCCCCCAGGAATCTGATACTGTATGTTGTCCAGGTCTTGCTGCATATGGTCATGGACTGTTTCAGTATCTGAGGAGTCGTGAATGGTGCTGAACATAGTGCAATCATAAGCGAACGTCCCCACTTCTGACCTTATGATGGAGGGAAGGTCATTGATGAAGCAGCTGAAGATGGTTGGGCGTAGGACACTACCCTGCGGAACTTCTGCAGTGATGTCCTGGGAGTGAGATGATTGACCTTCAATAACCACATCCACCCTCCTTTGTGCTAGGTATGACTCAGTTTCCAAACAGGGGAGAGTTCCCCCCCTCCACCCCCCGATTCCCATTGACTCCAGTTTTGCTAGGGCTTCTTGATGCCATACTCTGTCCAATGCTGCCTTGATGTCAAGGGCAGTTACTCTCACCTCGCCTCTTGAATTCAGCTCTTTTGTCCATGTTTGGGCCAAGGCTGTAATGAGGTCAGGAACTGAGTGGCCCTGGCGTAACCCAAACTGAGTGTCGGTGAGCAGGTTATTGCTGAACAAGTGCCGCTTGATAGCACTGTCGACCCCTAGCATCACTTTCTTGATGATCAAGAATAGACTGATCAGGCGGTAATTGGTTGGGTTGGATTTGTCCTCCTTTTTGTGTACAGGACATAATTGAGCAATTTTCCACATTGCAGGATAGATGCCAGTGTCGTAGCTGTACTGGAACAGCTTGGCTCGGGGCGCAGCTAGTTCTGGAGCACAAGTCTTCAGTACTACAGCCGGAATGTTGTCGGGGCCCATTGTCTTGGCAGTATCCAGTGCCTTCAGCTGTTTCTTGATATGTGAAGTGAATCTGATTGGCTGAAGACTGGCATCTGTGATGCTTGGGACCTCGGGCGGAGGCTGAGATGGATCATTCACTTGGCACTTCTGGCTGAAGATGGGTGCCGATGCTTCAGCCTTGTCTTTTGCACTGTTGTGCTGGGCTCCCCCATCGTCGAGGATGGGGATATTTGTGGACCCTCATTCTCCTGTTAGTTGTTTAATTGTCCACTGCTAATTCACAACTGGATGTGGCATGACTGCAGAGCTTAAATCTGATCCGTTGGTCGTGGGATTGCAGAGTTCTGTCTGTCACATGATGCTTCTGCTGTTTGGCGTGCAAGTAGTCCTGTGTTGTAGCTGCACCAGGCTAACCCCCAATTTCTAGGTATGCCTGGTGCTGCTCCTGGCGTGCCCTCCTGCACTCTTCAATGAACCAAGATTGGTTATCTGGCTTGATGGTAATGCCAGAGTGGTGGATATACCGGGCCATGAGGTTGCAGATTGTGGTTGAATGCAATTCTGCTGCTGCTGATGGCCCACAGTGCCTCATGGATGCCCAGTTTTGAGTTGTTAGATCTGTTTGAAATCTATCTCATTTAGCACAGTGGTAGTGCCACGTAACATGATGGTGGGTGTCATCAATGTGAAGGTGGGACTACTTCTGCATAAGGACTGTGTGGTGGTCACTCCTACCAATACTGTCATACACAGATGCATCTGCGACAGGTAGATTGGTGAGGGCAAGGTCAAGTATGTTTTTCCTCGTTGGTTCTTTTAGCTGCCGCAGACTCAGTCTAGCAGCTATGTCCTTTAGAACTTTGCCAGCTCAGTCTGTAGTGGTGCTACCGAGCCACTCTTGATGGACATTGAAGTCCCTCACCCAGAGTACATTCTGTGCCCTTGCTGCCTTCAGTGCTTCTTCCAATTGGTGTTCAACGTGGAGAAGTACTGATTCATCAGCTGAAGGGGGGGGGGTGGGGGGCAATAGGTGGTAATCAGGAGGTTTCCTTGCCCATTTTTCACCACCTGCCATGAGACTTCATGGAGTCAGTAGTCAATGTTGAGGACTCCCAGGGCAACTCCCTCTCTTCCCCCACCACTTCCCGACTGTGCACTACTGTGCTGCCACCTCTGGTGGGTCTGTCTTGCCGGTGGACAGGACGTACCCGGGAATGTGATCGTGGTGTCAGGGACCTTGGCTGGAATTTTACACCACCCCAGCAAACCAGATGGTGGTGGGGGCGCGGGCGGGGGTGGTGGTTTGCATAAAATTGAGCGGGAGGCTTTGGAAGGCCTTCCCGACCTTCTCCCAGCTCTGCCCCACTTTACGTGGGCTGGGGGTGGGTGGGGCGGGAGGGAAACGGGCTGCCCACCCCAGGCCAATCAAGGCCCTTAATCAGCCACCTCAGAGCCTTCGTCCCACCTCCACGGGGATTTTACCTGTGGCAAGTGGGCATCTGGGAGACGTGAAAGACCGCCCACTGAAAACTGGCAGTCTCTCAGCGCCCCGGGGGTGGGCCTTGATAAACGGGCACAGGGTGCCTGATTGAGGGCCGCGCCACTTCCCCCAACAACCTCTAAGACCCGAGACACCCCCTCACACAACCACCCTTGCCTTGCCGGGGTGTGACTGATCACCCCGGCGAGGCAACCCTAATTTACCTGTAGTCCTGGCTCCATGTCCTCAGCTGGGTTGCAGTTTCAGCAGTGGCCGCTGCTTCCGGTGGCACTGCTGGGACTAAGATTGGCCGGCAGCTCAATGAGGTGGGGCTTCCTCCCTCAAGCGGGTGGAAGTCCTTCCTCTGAACAATTAAAGCCCGGGGTCCTGTAAAATGCGGGATGGATTCCCGGGCCTGGTGGAAGTGGGTTCGCCAGTGACTTTTACGTCAGTGGCCAGCTCCTGTCCGCCTGGCATAAAATCCATCCCATTGTCTGTAAGGTATGATTCCGTGAGTATGACCATGTCAGGCTTATAAATTGGTGGTGTTGCAGAAATCTTAATGTGAAACTTGCCGGAAAGTACATGGCAGCTTAATTGTACATATTTGTTCAGTAGGTTTACATATTTCAAGATCAAGTGCTGAGCCTGGTTTTTTTTTCTACTCTGTTTTGAACATTGATTTATTGACACACTGGTGCATTTTGTGAGTATCATCTCTGGCCAGAACTCAAGTTGGTGGTGGTGTGTAACAGAAGTAGGGAAGTGAGAATGACTTCTGACTGTGGAAGGATTGGATTCTGTCTCATGCCATAGTGGAGTCTTGTGAGAGATCAAGTTGGCATGTGGCCCACATAATGAGTACCCCTACTTTAGAGGTGCAAGTAGATGCAGCTTTGTTGCTCAGATCTATAGGAACAGGAGTAGCCCCCAGGCCTGCTCCACCATTCAATGAGATCATGGGTGATCTGTGAACGTACTCCATATTGTGCCTTTACCCATTTATCCCTTAATATATTTCATGATCCCCGTGGAGATCACAAACCAAAAGAATCCAATCCACCCCAATTTAGGACACGAGAAAAAATCCAAAACAACAAGATTTCACTTTTATAAATTTTACTTCAACGCTTAAACCAAAACCAACAAAACTGAAACATGAAGTAACGGTTAAGGTTGATATATATTTCTGAAAGATTGCATGTTGTTAATTATCAGATGTAAGAAAGATAGTTCTCTCAATTCTTCTGAGAAGTCCACTCGGCAAAGATAGTACTACTTAGAGCCACAGAGTCCTTCAGGTCTTGAACTTTTCAAGTAGATCTCTAAATCCGGTCTTCCAAGAAGCAAATGCCGATTTCCATGCGATAGCAGTTTCCTGGCAATCCGAACTGTACCGATTTCTGTCTCCACCCAAAGTTTGCACCCTTCTGGAACTTATATGGTTTCTAACAACTGTCCTGATGACGTAGCTCCACCAGTGTTGCCTTAAGTAACTCTAAGTCACTGAAAACAGCTCCAGCAACTTGTACTCTACTCACTGAACGACAGCTCCCAGAATCAAGTCTTTGTTTTTAAAGCCAATAGCTCCCAGCTTGTTTCAGTTCAGCAGTGTTACTTTAGAACAACAGCTGGCTGTTTGAGCTTCCACCCATTGCAGAGTATTCTTCTAAATTGAAACCTGAGCTCCAGTCACATGTCTCTGGTCATACCTTTGTTTGTAGGACTGTTTGCTTTAGCTTTCAGTTTCTTTTTCCAGTAAATGACTGTCTCAGGAAAAAAAATACAAGCTTTGAATCCCGGAATCAGACCACCTAGCAGTACATTCAACAAGTCATCAATTCAGATAAGGTCTGCAGACGCCCCTCCACTGGTCTTGCACCTTGGACACAACCACACCTTGGTCAACAAAAATCCATCAATTTTAGATTTCAAATTAACAATTGATATCCATTGCCATTTGCAGAAAAGAGTTCAGACTTCTACCACCCTTTGTGTGTACGTGTTTTCTCATTTCACTCCTGGAAGATCTGGCATCGGTTTTTATGCTGTGCCCCTCGTTCGCGACTCTCCTTCCAGTGGAAATAGTTTATATCTACCCTTTCTGTTCCCCTTTTTAATATCTTGAAATCTTCAATCAAATCATCCCTTAACCGCCTAATTTCCAGGCAGTACAACCCTAGTTTGTGGTAACCTCCTCGTAATTTAACCCTTGGAACCCAGGTATCATCCTGGTAAATTTACACTACGCTCCCTCTGAGGCCAATATATCCTTCCTAAGGTGTGGTGTTCAGAGTACTCCAGATGTGGATTGACTTCTGCTTCATTGTGTTCTATCCTCTAGATACTATTGTTTCGCATACTATTAATTTTGTCAGTCCCTGTCCCTGATTCAGGATGTGTTTCCTTGAGGTGTCTGGCATGCTGACCTCTCCCTCTACTGTAAATACTGATAAGTAATTATTTAACATGTCTGCCATTTCCTTATTTTCATTAACTATCCCAGTTATCAGTTTTCAAGAGGCCCACATTTCTTTTTCTTCCAACAACAACTTGTCTTTTCCTAATATAACTTAAAAAGTCTTTGATTTTGAAACCCCTTGCGAGTTTCTTTGCATACTCCCTTTTTGTAGCTCTAAACACAAGACAACTGTTGAGTCTGTCCATTGTGCAATTGAAGTATTTATTTGTGTAACAGTATTGCATCTTGCATGACTGCGTAGAACGTTGCTGGCCAGGAGTCCCATGAGGGTTTACACCTTTGAGTTTGTTCTTTTTCCCTTTCTTTCTTCCTTGCCCTGTCCACTTGGAATCTTTAATAGCTTACTTGGGAAGATGTTTTGGGGTTCTGTTTTTTTTTGGGTGGGGGTGTGGGTATGTACTTTATGTAGGAGGCAGATATAAGAAATGTTGAGGTGTGAAATTGAATCCTGGGGGAGAAGAAAAATTTAGAGTTTGCATGTGCTAAGGTCTATTTGATTCACCTTGCTTTTAAAAATGAGTGCAGAATTTTGTGTACATTCGTTTGTTTGAATGTGCTTTACGCTATATACAATTGAGCATTTGGAGAACTGGTCAACTGCATTAATCCTAGGATTTTCCCATCAGCTTCAGGTGTGTATTTCAAAACTAAATAAATCCTTTGATTACAAGCGGAGTATATGTTGGAGCCAACTTTTTCTTGTTAATCATTGCTCTTATTTATTTTGATTTCCTTTCTCCTTCCCACTTTATTTTGCCAACATACTGAGTCACTAGGAAGCACTGAGCAGCAAAACACACAGCAGCAGAGTACATCAGGAGAAAGGAGTTTAAAAAGAGCACGGGAATCACCAGCAGAGATATAGCAGCAGAGCACATCAACAGCACAGCACACGATTGGAAAGAAAAATCGAGGTGTGACATCACAGGTAAGCAGGTAGGTGATTGGCTGGGTGAGACTTTGGAGCTACAAACAGCACAAGGGGGAGAGAGTGGCGAGGCACAGGGAGCTAGTCGGTGAGTATTTGGTGGGTATTTTCTTAGATTTAACTGTTAGTAGATATTTAAAAAAAAAATTTCTCTAAGTAGAAACTAAAATACCAGTAGTTGGTAGGTGGTTACTCGTTTGTTCTATTTATAACCATTTTATTGTGTTTATTTAACTTCCAATTTTAGTGCAGTAGATAAATAATTTGAGGCATGGCGGGGCTGCTCACACCTGTCGAATGCACATCCCTCCAGGCCCCTATCCATGTCCTGGACAACTACATGTGCAGGAAGTGCCACCAAATGCAAAAACTTGAGAGCCGAATCTTGGGACTTGAGGAGCAGCTGGTGTCACTGAGGTGCATTTGTGAGGATGAGAGCTACGTGGATAGCATGTTTCAGGAGGTGGTCACCGTGCAGCTTGAGAGCATTTAGTGAGGGACTGGGTGGCTGCCAGACAGACAAGAAAGGACAAGGCAGGTAGTGCAGGATTCCCCAGAGTGCATCCCACTTTGTAACCGTTATTCAGTTCTGAGTACCGATGGGAGAGAGAGTTCCTCTGGTGAGTGCAGCAAAAGTCATGACCAGAGCACTATGGGTGTGCAGGGAGGGAGGAGAAAAGACAAGAGAGCAATAGTGGTAGGGAATTCTATAGTTAGGGGAATAGACAGGTGTTTCTGTGGTTGCAGACGTGGTTCCAGGATGGTATGTTGCCTTCCTGGTGCAATGGTCATAGATATCATCGAGTGACTACAGAGCATTCTGGAGGGCAAGGGTGCACAGCCAGAGGTCGCAGTCCACATTGGTGCCAATGATATGGGTAGAAAAAGGGATGAGGTCCTGCAGGCTGAGTTTAGGGAGTTGGGAAAGAGATTAACAAGCAGGAGCTCAAAGGTAGTAACCTCCAGATTACTCCCAAGTACCTGTGCTAGTGAGTATAAAAATAGGAGAATATCCCAGATGAATGTGTGGCTGGAGAGGTGGTGCTTGAGGGAGGGCTTCAGATTTCTGGGGCATTGGGACCAGTTCTGGGGAAATAATTAGTCTGTTGCAATCTTATGGTAATATCCTGGTGATGCAGCCTGCTTCCAAGCCTCAATTTTTGAGTTGTACTTTGCAACTTCAATATTTATTTAAATGTAATATAGCTACCTGTCTATTCTGTGTATGTACACAGTTCTGCAGAATAGAGTTAATGGAACAGCAAATGATTTCTGTTGGTATAGTGATGTTGTATCTGCAGATAGGCTTGGAGGAAGTACTATAAACTGGAGGAAGATTTTACAGGAAATTATGTAATATGTGGGATGTGGTTGTCTGTGGGCACATTTGTAACCCTAAACTAGCAGCATGATGAAACTAATGTTGAAGAGCTACTGCTGGTGTGGTGTGAAAATTTGTAATTTACAATGCTTGCACCAAAACTTCCCCTCCTCCGACTCTCGAATCTTAGTTTCTTTAGAGTCTTTTTTTAAAAAGAAAGGGGAGCTGAGCTCTTAGCCTGCAGTTCTCCTGCCAGTTTGTATTGTGCACCTGAATCCACTTTCAGAGATTCAAAGGTGACAGTAGAACTTGGGATTTAAAGCACAACACTCTTGTGATTGGCAGAGTGCATTTGTAGCCTGTCATTGGCTGCAGTACAACTTGGGCCTTACTAATTGTTACACTCTAAGTCTTGGGCTTATAGTAGAATATGAATGTAGCCAATCGTTCAATTGTTTATCTGATAAATATATGGATTGCAGTTTATACGTAATTTGTTGATTTTAAGGAATCACCTTTTAAGCATCCTGTAACTTTTAAAATGTTATCCTTGAAAGACTTAACTGAAGCTATGTGTGTTTAAAAACTGACTTCTTGCTTTAGCCAAAAACATTTTTTTTTTTACCAATTTTGCAACATGCAAAGTGTTTCTTCCCTGAAATACTTTGAGTGTAATTGAAGAGCCACCTGGGACATTTCTAGATGGAGAGTAAAGCACCCCCTACTCTAATTCTGCCCACGAATGCCTGGAGAGTCCAGCTCAGATAATGGTGTAATCCTAACCTCTGTCAAGGATGCTTGCTCAGTATTGTGCACAGGCATGTGTAATTGCATTGGAAGGGGGACAGAGAATTATACTAACATTTGCTGGAAGGGAATTCTGCTGTGCATGCTACTGAACCAGACTTGACTGGGAAGCGCTTAAAGCTAACACTGGATGAGTAAATTTTTTTTTAAAGCAATGGAATTCTTTGCTCAGTGCACCTAATTTGTCAAAAGAAGTGGGATTCGGGTACCTATTCAGTGGCATTGGTCTTCCATTTTATGTACTTTGAAGTATGATTAGTAACTTCTTGTAAGATGTATCCAGTTTTTTTAAGGTTGGTATTTTATAATACAGCTATTCCTTTGGCACTGATTCTATCCACCTCTCGATATTTGCTTATAATTACCCGCTCCTAACTGCCTCCCACCCCCCCCCCCCACCCCGGCCATTCATTTTGAGGTTAGCCAATGCAGCTTTGGAGGGCCGCCTTCATTTCTGTACCAGAAACTTCTAACATCCAACTTCAGTCTCCAGGTTCGGACTGCCAGTCTAAGCAGTTCAACATTGTTAGCATTCCCCAGCTCAGACCCCTTCCTGCCAAGATGGCTATAACTTGTGTTCGACTTCTGAAGAAGGGTCACTGACCCGAAACGTTAACTCTGCTTCTCTTTTCACAGATGCTGCCAGACCTGCTGAGTGGTTCCAGCATTTCTTGTTTTTATTTCAGATTTCCAGTATCCGCAGTATTTTGCTTTTATTTTACTGTTTTTGAATAGCTTGGTGTTCCTTATCTTGCTTCACAATAGGAGAATGATCACTTGGACAAGGTACCAGAAGGTGCTGATGCAAGGTCACAGACCTGAAACGTTAACTGTTTCTATTTCCACAGATGCTGTCAGACCTGCTGAATATTTCCAGCAGTTTGTTTTTATTTCTGATTTCCAGCAAATTGCTTTTGTTATGTACTAGAAGGTGGCCAGTCCCCATGGAACATACCCCAGCAAGAAAACATTTTTTCATTGGAATATGGAAAATTGGTGGAAAAATAACTGCTATACTCATTCTGCCTTGACTTTCTCTCTGTTCCTAAGCTGCAAAATTGCCATTTACATGCGCTTTCTCACTGTTGCAATTGAGACTCATCCCACAGTTTCTGTTTCAAACCTGCTCAAATTGTGGTATTGAGTATCTGTCTTCCCTTCCTCCTACAGTCTTCAGGCTTCTAAAAACCCAAACTTGTCATCTAGTTCTGATTTACCTTGAGTCTTTTCATAATTGGTGAACTTTTTCATAATTGGTGTGACCTCTTCACCTTGGAGTTAATTTTAAAAAAAAGACTTGGGCATACAGATGCTATTAAATTTATGTCTTGCATTCCACAAACCAAATACACTATCTTCAAACATGAAAATGTGCTTCTGTGCATTTACCTTGCATACAAATTTCTGATTGGATCACCAGATGTATTGGATAAATATGAATTACACTAATATTTTACATATTTTTACAACTTTTTGAAAGCACTTTTTGGAATCACCTGCTGAACACATCTATTTGAGCACTTTATTTGTTTTAAAAGGGAAGACGTGAGGAAGGTCAGATTAAATTTTGAGGACAGAGATTGATAGATTTTGGTTATATAAGGATATCCATGGATATGGAGCAAAGGTGGGTAACTGGAGTTGAGGTCAGATCAGCCATGATCTGAATGGCATACTCCTGTTTTTATGTTCCTATGTTCTCACATTCTTAAGAAAAGATTTAGAAAGTGCAATAAAAGTTCTAAATTATGTGAAGCTCATTTTTAATTATTTCCAAAATTCTGACTTCTGGAGAAATTTTTACACTTATGGAAGGAAGAAAATACCCATTTTCTACACAAGTGATCTTTCAACTCTGCAGGAAATGGGACGGGTTGCAGATGATGGGTGAAAGGAGGTTTGGGAGGAATTGTTTGCTCAATGTAAAGCTATTGTGATCAAGATGAAAAATGCAACTAGCCCCATAGTCAAGTAAAAAGAAAATGACCAAGTAATATTGCCAGTAGTTGAAATATTTTTGCTCGACTTTTATTAATGTGCAATTATTGAAATTGGTTCTCTCATCTAATCCCCAAGTAGTGACATTAGACCTCAGAATAGCTCAGAATTTGCCTTGCATCTAGCAGTTCCCAATACGATGCATAAATGAAACTAGCATGTGTAGCATATTTTACTGCAGGTAGATTCTCTCTGAAGTAGAATCCATTTTGGAATTGTGTTTATGATGCTACTTGCAGTGCAGAGTAGTTGAATTATTAAAGGCAGTGTCTGCATTGCACTTGGTTTTTGATTTTACTTTTGCTTTTCTTTATCTGTAAGTAATAATTTGTATTCTAATTGTCTTATGTATTTGTCTATCATTTTAAGCTTTGCTTAGTTTTGGCTAAGCCTTTTCTAACACTTTCAACATTGCTCCCTCTATTTCACTAGATGTAATGTGCGTAGGCCTACTAACTTGCGTGTTTGGCAGGGATCCTAAAGGTGGGCCTGAGCCATGTTTTTTTTATTGGGCTTTTGCTGCTACTGTGGGTGCAGCGTTGCCCTTTCAGTCATATTTTCCTTGAGATCAAACTTTTAAAAACTAGGATAGCAGTACCTGCAGCTGTGGTCAGGTAGGTTGTAACACAAAAATTCAGTTGGCGCTCCCAGTTCTAGTGACATTTAACAACTTGAGAGATGATCTTTCATTTTCATCAGATCCGAGTAATGGTACAGCAGGCTACCATAGTTTTAAATTTTATAGTTTACTTATTGTTTTGCATAGTTGCTTTTACACTAATTTTGATGCTCTCCTTCCCACCTTGGTGTGAGCCAGCCTTTTCCAAATAGTTCAGAAGATTGAATCCAGTTACTGATGATTACTGGGAAGAATATCTGACTGAAGATTATGCATCAAAACTCCCAATTTCAAATGCAGATAGGCCTGATTTCTTTTAACTGGTGTTGTCGTTTTAATGCAAACTGATGCCTTGCACTTATGGCTGATTAACCGTCAACGGTCTCTCGCTCAGGATCTGCTATTCTGTGTGTGTGTGTGTCTTTAACCAGATCTGCGCTTTTGACCTGTTGTTTCGTTTCCATGCCATTTGTAATGAAGGATGTGTGGGAGAAAAAACAGCAAAAGAGAGGTAACACGCCTGGCCAGAGTCATCGCCATCCAGTACTTTAAATACTGGTCACAGGTGAAGTCCTGTTGATTGTAGTGAAGCAGCACAAAGGTTATATGATGAATGTTGCATAGAATCTTGTGTGCATTGCATGGAATGTTCATTGGTGAGGCTAGATGGAGAGACCCATGATAGATGTGAGTATAATATTTTCTGCAGAACCCAGTAGGTTGCTCAGACCCAGTTGCTTTATTAAGTGGGACAGTTGTAAAAATTCTTGTAAGGCAATATAATCTCAGCAGTCAAAAATACACGCAACAAACAAATGAGCAATGTGCTAGATGGTTGAGTGCATGCAGCTTTAAGTGCTGATACCAATTGTTGTGTTTTGCTTATGCAATTGAATAGAACAAGTGTTTGGATTCAAAGGAAAGTTAGATGTACAATGGTGGAATTATGTCTTGGCACCAGATTGATTCAAAGTTCATTTGCAGGTTCAAAATCACCAAGCTACATCTGAACTTTGCCGTGGGAAGGATAGTGATAACCATTATTGGATGATTTGCCTCATCAATTAGAATAACCAAAACAACAAATAACATTTATGGAGAATCTGCAATGTTAGTTACTGGGAGGCAGTGAACATTCTAAATAAGCATGGAAATAAAATGGCACTACATGAAATTATTATTGGTTTATTTTAGAAGTGAGTTGTATTTGCACCAATTCTAGTTAAGTTATCAAAATTCACTAATACAAACTGCAATGTAGCAGTGCTAATTGCAATGAGAAATGTGCTTTGCAATTTCAACAATCTGCACTGTACATTTCCTGTGTGCACATTGACTCATAAAAGGAATGCTATGTGGTTGCCAGTTTTCTCGTTTGTTGCACTTATGTGCAACAAGATCTTGGGCTTGATTGCAACCATACAGCATGTACAAAGTAACTGGAAAACTAAAATGCCAGTGTCGTTATTGATTATCTGGGCTCCCCAATTGATACTGCCAGTCCATTTGTGTCTGCTGGATTTTTGAAAGACACAGCAATATGCTGTGTATGTGCATACTCATGTATCTTGATGTTAGCAAGTATGTGACTGCATTGAGCTTTACCAGCAAGCATGTGATGGTCTTTAACTAGACAACTAATATTTAGATGTCAGAAACGATACTGTCAGTTATTAAGTACTTGGATAATTCTGCAGTACCCTGATAGATATTGTTACGACCACAGTGGGAGCAGCGCACTGTCAATTCAGTCTCGTCACTACACAGGTCGCAGCATATTATTTAAACTTTCACATCCAGTCGGGAAAAACAGCCAAATAGCAACCCCAGAATGAAACAGACCAAACCAGGTATCTTTAGACAACAACAAACTAACTATTTTATATAAAAAAAACTAAATCTTAAACACTGTTAAGATAAGCCTTTGTCTAAAGACCTTATAACTTAATTTAAACTAACGCCCCCATTCACACGCACATTCAAAAGTAACAATAGTTAACTCCACTTTTTTAAAAAAAAAAAGTTGTTAAAATTAGTTGTCTCAAGAATAAATAAAGTATTTGCAGGTTATGTTCCTGATGGATGAGGTCTTCCAGTGTGGAAATGGTCAAAGGTCACTCAAAGTCTTCATCCAGATTCGATGAAAATAGTCATTTGGCAGATAGGCATTCAAGTCTTCGTCTGTAGCAAGCATTAAACAGTAATACAGATAATTTCTTGAAAAAGAAAAGCTTTTCCTTTTTACTCGGGAGTTAACTTGGCTTGTTCACTGTAGAATTTCTACTGAGAATAAAACAGCTCCTTTTTTCTTCAGTTCGCCTTGCTGGAAAGTCTCAGAACTAATTAGTTTCTGCCAGTTCCCCACACAGTCAAGTGGAAACATTGTGTCATGTGACCTCTCCTGCTGTTGCCCAAGGTAACCAAAAAATGCAGCTGGTACAATATCTCCAGAAATTCCAGAACTTTCTTCCTTAAAACTATTTTTAACAAAGTCTTAAAGGCTCACAAACTGTTTTTAATCCGAGGAGAAAAAATAATTACAGGTCTATGACAATATATAGGCCTCAGCTATTGATATATTATATCTGGACTCTGCATTTGTTCTTAAAAGCAGTGACAATGCTTTAGTGCTTTTTGGCCATTGGTAGTTGCTGTTGTATTCTGATTCCAGTATCCGTTATGCTGTTGCTTATAAGAACAGGAGATGCCATGTAAAATTTGAGCATCAGGATGAGGAATACTGCTGCAAACGTTGAAACAAGATGTTCCTCTGAATATCTTGAGAATCACATGTAGGCAGAGGCGGTGTGTTGCCAACAATTTCATCTAAAAGCAACAAGACTTGTATTTTGAACAGGTGCCATTACTGGCCTTGATGCTCAGTCACCAGTCTGTGATGTTAGAATGCTAAATTGTGTGCTGCCATTTTTAGTGACAACCAAATGTGGTGTCAGAAGTGGCAGATTATAACGAAAATATGAAACTTTAGGACGTCGATAACCTGTTGGGAGCCGAGGTTTAGCAGCCTGAGCGATCTACATTTTTTATTTTAAAGTTCGTCGGGATAGTGAGTACAAAATGGTGTATTGCCAGATTCCGGCACCGCAGCCAATGTGCTGCAAGGGGAATTTAGAAGCGAACTGGAAAGTATTTCAATAATCCTGGCAAGATTATCTAGTGGCTATGGAACTAAATAAGAAACCAAAAACCATCCAGATAGCTACCCTGAGAGCTGTGATGGGTCAGGAGTGCAAAAAGAGATTGAGCACGCTTGGAATGAGTGAGCATGATGCAAAAGAACCAAGCAAGATAATTGACTAATTATCTGAATATTTTGCACCTGTAAGGAATGTTTTGTGTGGCAGAAACTTTTTTCATAGTGTCAGCCAGCTGCCAAATGAAAGTGTTGACTAGTTTGTGGTCCGGTTGAGACAATTAGCTGAGTTCTGAAAGTTTGATGCTACTTGAGATGCTGTGAGAGAGGTTGGTGCTCAGCTGTCGAGAAAAAAGGGCTCAAGGCAAATTGTATCGGGAATACAGTACAATATGTGATCTCAAGAAGGCTATTGCAGTCCTTGAAGTTGGTGAGGCTGCTGAAGAAATTGTCAGCAGAAGACGTCACAAAGCCAAAGGCCTCCACAAAGAAGGCACAAGGTTTCTAACAAATGTCCCTGCTGTAGAGGAAGTCATGATGAAGGACAAGGGAAAGGTCTGCAGGAAATGTGGCAAAGTGAACCATTTCCAGGCTGCCTGCAAAAGGAAAGCGCTAGCAATACATCAACTATCAACAGGATGATAACACGTCCAACTCCAAGGATGAGACATGCTATGGAAGAAGTCTGAGCTCTTCACATTCATGATAAAGTAAAGAAATTAACCATACTATTATTTAGTGGCAATCATGTGGCAGAGTGCCAAGTTGATACAGAAGCAACATGCGATGTCCTCTCATTCCACCAGTTGTGTGAGATTGACGACAAGACACTCAAAGCTTAGACCTAGCAAGACAAAGATTAGACTTTATGATGGAACTACTATTTCTGTAAGAGGAGAGAGATCTTTCCTGCCAACATGGGGGTTGTGTGCACAAGGTCACTTTTCAGGGTAGTGGATGTGCAACAGATGCCTTTTCTGTCAGGCAAAACATCACTCCAGATGGGATTGATTACAATAAACACCCCACAGACCTTGAACCAAGTTAATCAGATGGGAGTAGACAAGACTATGCATGATGCAATCAACGCGTATGCCAATGTTTTCAAAGGCTTGGGCTGCTTTCCAGGAAAGTAACTCCTCAACGTAGATGTCACAGTACCTCCTAGTGAAGCAAGCAGCTCGTAAAGTAGCTATTCCCATGAACCTGAAGAATGAGAAATCCTTGTCAAAGCTATGCAACCAACAGAATGGATTAGCAGTGCAGTCATTGTGTAGAAGCCTAACAAACTTCGAATCTGCATTGACCTCACGGACTTAAATAAGGCTCTGAAGCTCCTGCACTACCCTATTCCTGTTGTGGATGATATCTTACCGAGCCTACTGGGAGAAACTGGGCCAGTATTCTCTAGAGTTTCAAAAAATGAGAGATGAGCTCATTGAAACCTTCAAAATACTTAAGGGGATAGACAGGGTAGATGCAGCCCCGATGTTTCCCCTGGTTGGGGAGTCTGGAACCAGGGGACACAATTTCAAAATAAGGGGGAAACCACTTAGGACAGAGATGAGCAGAAATTTCTTTACTCTGAGGGTTGTGAATCTTAGGAATTCTTTGGACATAAAGGGATATGGGGATAGTTTGGGGAAAAAAGCATTGAAGTGGATGATCAGCCATGATCGTATTGAATGTCAGAGCAGGCACGATGGACTGAATGGCCTACTGCTGCTCCTATGTTCCTAAAGCTCGTGCCTTTTCAGTTCTTGATGCTAAAGACCTGGTTTTGTCAAGTGAACTTAGATGAGGAGAGCAGTCTTCTCTCAACATTTACTATGCCCTACAGCTGCTACGGATGGACACATATATGCTGTTCGGGATATTCACAGCCCTGGAAGAGTTTCAACGACACCAGCATGAAGTTATTGAAGGCCTAGATGGTGTTCATGTCATAGCTGATCATCTTCTGGCATTCAGCAGTGGTGACAGCCACAAAGAAGCGGTAACAAACCATGACAAGAACTTAGTCAAGTTCCTGCAGAGAGTACGCAAAGTCAACTTGAAGTTGAACAGGAAGAAACTTCAACTTAGTCTCTCACCAGTTGTCCGTGGTGATGAATGGATGGCCAGACGATGGAGCAGAGGTACCAAACTCCGTTTAGTAGGAGTGACCACTGCACAGTCCTGGTCGAAATAAAGTCCTGTCTTCGCATTGAGAACACCCTCCCTCATGTTGTGTGACACTACCTGTGCTAAATGGGATGGATTCAGATCAGATCTAGCAGCTCAAAACTGCACATTCATGAGGCACTGTGGGCTATCAGCAGCAGCAGCAAGAATCTGTAACTGCATAACCCAGCATATCTGTCACTCTATCATTACCAGCAAGCCAAGGGACCAACCCTGGTTCAATGGGCAGTGTAGGAGTGCATGCCAGGAGCAGCACCAGGCATACCTAAAAATAAGGTACCAACCTGGTGAGGCTACAGTATAGGACTACAAACATGCTCACCAGGGGAAGCAGCATGCTATAGACAGCTATGCGATCCCACAACCAACAGATTAGGTCAAAGCTCTGTAATCCTGCCACATCAGCCGTGAAGGCAGTGGACAATTAAACTAATGGGAAACGGAGGCTCCATGAACTTCACCACCCTGAATGAAGACTGAGCCCAGCACGTCCATACAAAAGATGAGGCTGAAGCATTTGCAAGTAGCTTCAGTTAGAAGGGCTGAGTGGACAGTCCATCTCTGCCTTCTCCTAAGGTCTACGGCATCACAGTTGCAAGTCATAGGTCAATTTGATTCACTCCACGTGATATCAAGAAATGGCTGAGCGCACTGGACACAGCAAAGGCTATGGTCCCCAATAATATCCTGGCTGTAGTGCTGAAGATTTGTGCCCCAGAACTAGTTGCGCCCCTAGCCAAACTGTTCCAGTCCAGTTACAACACTGGAATCTACTGGCCAAGGTGGAAAATTGCCCAAGTATGCCCTAGCCACAAGTTGCAGGGCAAATGCAGTCTGGCCAATTTCTGCCCATCAGTCTACTGTCAATCATTAGCAAAGGTGTCATCAACAGTGCTATCAAATGACACTTGCTCAGCAATAATCTGCCCACGAATGTTCAGTTTGGGATATGCCAGAACAACTCAACTTCAGACCTCATTACAGCCTTGGTTCAAATATGGATCAGAGAGCCATGGAACAGGGTTCTGATGAAAGGTGTTACGACCGACTGCTCCAGTCAAAGCCCCCAATCAAAATATACGATTCTGATTGTGGTGGGAGAAATGCACTGATTCAATCCTGTCTCTCCACAGATCGCCTAACATATCATTTTAAACTTTCCAAATTAAAAGACCCAGCCAAATTGTACCATCTATTAACCCCCAAATGAGGCTAAACAAACCAGGTATCTTTAAATCAACAACTTAACTCTTTAATTAAAAAAACTAAATTCTTAAACATTGAAGATACAAACATTTAAAATAGAAAAAATTAGAGTCCTTGCAAATTTACAGTCCAGTGTTGCTTGAAGTCCTCACAGCCATCCGATGGGGATAAGAGGTTCTTCCACAGTATAACAGTCCGTAGTCTAATACCAGCAGTAAGTGATGCTTTCCTTCTCTAGCGAATTTCAACAAGTAACAACTTGCAAACACTTTTAGTAGAATCAATCTGACGTTCGAGTTTTTGAAGGATAAAAGATTGTCAGTCTAACTTCCCTTCCTTCAGTTTAAGTTACCAGAGATCTCCGTTTTGGCTTGACTTTTTTTTAGAATTTTGAGAGATAATAATTAAACAGACTAAAATTCTCTTCCTTCAGTTTAAATGGCTGAGAGCTCTTTTTTCAGGTGCTAACACTAGCTGTCTGTCTGTCTGTGTTCTCTGTTAGAACAAACTGTCTTCAACTAAAAAGCCAGTTCAAAAATGAATTGTAACAAATGAATCGCATGATGCTCAATCCCAGTGGCTGTATCCATGGTAATGAGAATAGAAAAATAGGAGCAGGAGTAGGCCATTCAGCTCTTGGAGCCTGCACTGGCATGCAATACGATCATGGCTGATCATCCAGACTCAGTACCCTGTTCTAGTCAATATAGGCCTAGTTGACCCAATCGCTCCTCCTACATCAATCCTGCCATTCCAGGAATCAGTTTGGTGAACCTTCGCTGCACTCTCTCTATAGCAGGAACATACTTCCTCCAATAAGGAGACCAAAACTGCACACAATACTCCAGATGTGGTCTCACCAAGGCCTTGTATAAATTGCAGCAAGACATCCTTGCTCCTGTACTCTAATCCTCTCGCTATGAAGGCCAACCATGATGGGACTAAAGGCAGACAAGTCACCTGGACCAGATGGCCTGCATCCAAGGGTTTTAAAAGAAGTGGCTGCAGAGATAGTGGAGGCATTGGTCATAATATACCAAAACACAGTGGATTCCAGTAGGGTACCAGTGGATTGGAAAACAGCTAATGTGACACCCCTATTCAAGAAAGGAGAGAGACAGAAAGCAGGAAACTACAGACCAGTTAACTTAACATCAGTCATTGGGAAAATGCTTGAGTCGATTATTAAGGAAGAAATAGCAGGACATTTAGAAAAACATAATGCAATCAAACAGAGTCAACATGGTTTTATGAAAGGGGAAATCATGTTTGACAAATTTGTTAAGAGTTCTTTGAGGATATAACAAGCAGAGTGGATAGAGGGGAACCAGTAGATGTAATGTATTTGGATTTTCAGAAGGCGTTTGATAAGGTGCCACATAAAAGTTTATTGCACAAAATAAGAGCTCAGGGTATTGGGGGTAACGTGTTGACGTGGATTGAGGACTGGCTAACACACCGAAGGCAGAGAGTCGGGATCAATGGGGCTTTTTCAGGTTGGAAAGCCGTAACTAGTGGGGTGCCACAAGGATCAGTGCTAGGGCCTCAACTATTTACTATCTATATTAATGACTTAGAGGAAGGGACAGTGTGTACTGTATCCAAATTTGCTGACGATACAAAAATAGGTGGGAAGGCATGTTGTGATGAGGACACAAAGAATCTGCAAAGGGATATAGATAGGTTAAGTGAGTGGGCAAAAACTTGGCAGATGGTGTTCAATGTGGGAAAGTGTGAGGTAATCCACTTTGATAGGAAGAATAAAAAGGCAGATTATTTAGATGGAGAAAGACTGCAAGATACTGCAGCACAGAGGGATCTGGGTGTTCTTGTGCATGAAACACAAAAGGTAAGCATGCAGGTGCAGCAAGTAATTAGGAAGGCAAATGGAATTTTGGCCTTTATTGCTAGGGGGTTAGAATTTAAAAATAGGTAAGTCTTGTTACAACTGTACAGGGTGTTGGTGAGGCCACACCTGGAGTACTGCGTACAGTTTTGGTCCCTGTATTTAAAGAAGAATATACTAGCATTGGAGGCAGTTCAGAAAAGGTTCACCAGGCTGATTCCTGGGATGAAGGGGTTGTCTTTTCAAGAATGACTAAAAAGGTTAGGCCTTTATTCATTGGAGTTTAGAAGAATGAGAAGTAATCTTATAGAAACATGTAAGATTTTAAGGGGGCTTGACAGGGTAGTTGTTGAGAAGTTCGTTCCACTAATGGGGGATTCTTGAACTATGGTACATAGTTACAGAATAAGGGGACACACATTTAAAACTGAGATGTGAAGGAATTTCTTCTCTGAGAGTGGTGAGTCTCTGGAATTCTCTGCCTCAGAGAGTCAGAGTTATACAGCACAGAAACAAGCCCTTCGGCCCATTATGTCTGTGTCGGCCATACATCACCCAACTATTGTAATCCCATATTCCTGCACTTGGTCCGTAGCCTTGTATGCTATGGCGTTTCAAGTGTTCATCTAAATACTTCTTAAATGTTGTGAAGGTTCCTGGCTGTACCACCTCTTCAGGCAGTGCGTTCCAGATTTCAACCACCCTCTGGGTGATAAAAATGCTGCCTCAAATCCCCCCTAAACCTCTTGCCCTTACTCTAAATCTATGCCCCCTGATTCTTGACCCCTCAGCTAAGGGAAAAAGTTTATTCCTATCTAACCTATCAATGCCCCTCATAATCTTGTACGCCTCAATCATGTTCCCCCCTCAGCCTTCTCTGCTCCAAGGAAAACAACCTTAGCCTTTTCAGTCCCTCTTCATAGCTGAAATGCTCCAGCCCAGGCATCATCCTGGTGAATCTCCTCTGCACCCTCTCCAGTGCAATCACATCCTTCCTATAGTGTGGTGACCAGAACTGTACACAGTATTCCAGCTGTGGCCTAACTAGCATTTTATATAGCTGCATCATAACCTCCCTGCTCTTGCCTTTATTAGTCGAGGCATAGAATACAAATATCCCATATGCCTTCCTAACCACCTTATCTACCTGTGCTGCTGCCTTCAGTGATCTATGGACAAGTACACCAAGGTCCTTCTGACTTTCTGTACTTCCTAGGGTCCTACCATCCATTGTATATTCCCTTGCCTTGTTAGTCCTCCCACAATACATTACCTCACACTTTTCAAGATTAATTTCCATTTGCCACTGCTCCGCTCATCTTACCAGCCCATCTATATCGTCCTGTAATCTAAGGATTTCCTCCTCACTATTTACAACATCACCAATTTTCATGTCATCTGCGAACTTACTGATCATACCTCCTATATTCACGTCTAAATCATTAATGTACACTCCAAATAGCAAGGATCCCTGCGGTACACCACTGGTCACAGGCTTCCAATTGCAAAAACAGCCCTCGGCCATTACCCTCTGCCTCCTGCCACTAAGCCAATTTTGGATCCAAATTGCCCTGGATCTCATGGGCTCTTACCTTCTTAACCAATCTCCCATGCGGGACCTTAACAAAAGCCTTACTGAAGTCCATGTAGACTACATCAACTGCTTTACCCTCATCTACACATCCAGTCACCTCCTCGAAAAATTCAATCAAGTTAGTTCGACACGATCTCCGACAAAGCCATGCTGACTATCCCTGATTAATCTCTGCCTCTCCAAGTGGAGATTAATCCTGTCCCTCAGTACTTTTTCCAATAGTTTCCCAACCACTGATGTTAGACTCACCAGCTTGTAATTACCTAGTTTATCCTTGCTACTCTTCTTGAATAATGGTACCACATTCGCTGTCCCCTGGTACCTCTCCTGTGGTCAGAGAGGATTTGAAAATTTGTGTCAGAGCCCCTGCTATCTCCTCCCTTGCCTCACATAACAGTCTGGGATACATCTCATCTGGTCCTGGGGATTTATCCACTTAAAAGCCCGCTAAAACAGCTAACACTTCCTCTTTTTCAATACTAATATGTTCAAGTATATCACAATCCCCCTCCCTGATCTCTACACCTACATCATCCTTCTCCATAGTGAACACCAATGAAAAGTAATCATTTAAAACCTCACCTATGTCCTCCGGCTCCACACAGTTGTGGAGGCTAGGTCACTGAATGTATTTAAAGAGGAGGTAGATAAATTTTTGAAATCTGAGTCAAGGGTTAGGCAGAGCAGGCCTGAAAGAGGAGTTGAGGCCTGGGGCAGATCAGCTATAATCGTATTAAGTGGCGGGGCAGGCTTGAAGGGCTGAATGGCCTACTCCTGCTCCTATTTCTTATGTAACATACCATTTGCCGCCTTAACTGCCTCCTGCATCTGCATGCTTACTTTCAGCGACTGGTGTACAAGGACACCCAGGTCACGCTGCACCTCCCCCTTTCCCAATCTATCACCATTCAGATAATCTGCCTTTCTGTTTTTGCCACCAAAGTGGATAACCTCACGTTTATCCACATTATAATGCATCTGCCATGTATTTGCCTACTCACTCAACCTGTCCAAATCACACTGGAGCTTCTCTGTATCCTCCTGACAGCTCACACTCCCACCCAGCTTTGTGTTGTCTGCAAACTTGGATATATTGCCTTTAATATAAATAGCTGGGGTCCTAGCACTGATCCCTGCGGTACCCCACTAGTGATGGTCTGCCACTTGGAAAAAGAACCGGTTATTCCTATTCTTTGTTTGCTGTCTGCCAACCAGTCCCCTATCCATGTCAGTACCTTACCCCCAATCCGGTGTGCTTTAATTTTGCATGATAATCTCTAATGTGGGACCTTATCGAAAGCCTTCTGAAAGTCTAAATACACCACATCCACTGGTTCTCTCTTATCTATTCTACTACTTACATCCTCAAAAAATTTCTGTAGATTTGTCAAACATGATTTCCCTTTCGTAAATCCATGTTGACTTTGTCCGATCCTGTCATTGTTTTCCAATTGCTCTGCTATTACATCTTTTATAATGGACGCTAGCATTTTCCCCACTACTGATGTCAGGCTAACCGGTCTGTAATTCCCTGTTTTCTGTCTGCCTCCCTTTTTAAATAGTGGGGTTACATTAGCTACCCTCCAATCTGTTGGAACTGTTCCAGAGTCTATAGAATTTTGAAAAATGACCAGCAATGCATCTACTATTTCTAGGGCCACGTCCTTAAGTGCTCTGGGATGTAGGTTATCAGGCCCTGGGGATTTATTGGCCTTCAGTCCCATCAATTTCCCTAACACCATTTCCCTACTAATACTGATTTCATATAGTTCCTCCTTCTCACTGGACCCTATGTTCCCCAACATTTCTGGGAGGTAATGTGTGTCCTCCTTTGTGAAGCCAGGACCAAAGTATGTATTTAATTGGTCTGCCATTTCTTTGTTCCCCGTTATAAATTCCACCGTTTCTGACTATAAGGGACCCACATTTGTCTTCACTAATCTTTTTCTCTTCATATATCTAAAGAAGCTTTTACAGTCAGTTTTTATGTTCTCTGCAAGCTTACTCTCATACTCTATTTCCCCCTTCTTAATCAATCCCCTTGACCTCCTTTTGCTGAATTCTAAACTGCTCTTAATCCCCAGGTTTGCTGTTTGTTCTGGCCATTTTATATTTCTCCTCCTTGGATCTAATACTATCCCTAATTTCATTTGTAAGCCACAGTTGAGCCATCCTTCCTGTTTTATTTTTGCGCCAGACAGGAATGAACAATTGTTGTAATCATCTGTGTGCTCTTTAAATGCTAGTCATTGCCTATCCACTGTCAACCCTTTAAGTAACCTTCCCCAATCTATCATAGCCAACTCGCGCCTCATACCTTCATAGTTTCCTTTATTTAAATTCAGGACCTTGGTCTCGGAATCAACTCTCTCACTCTCCATCTTAATGAAGAATTCTATCATGTTATGGTCGCTCTTCCCCAAGGGACCCCGCACAACAAGATTGTTAACTAATCCTTTCTCATTACACAATACCCAGTCTAGGATGGCCTGTGATGTTCTGTGATTCCCTTTGAATCACTGTCTCCGAATGGCTGTATCCAAGGCAACGAAAATGCACCTTCTAGGTAACTCTGGAGGCCTGCTGGTTCTTAAAGCAGTACTGATCCTTTGCAAGCCTTAAAGGTACACTGCATATTCCTGGGGGAAAAAAAAACTACAGGATCATGACAAAGGTCACCGATCTGAAAAGTTAACTCTGTTTCTCGCTACACAGTTGCTGCCAGACCTACTGAGTATTTCCGGCACTTTCTGCTGTCGTATGGATTAGAGAGCTGCCGTCCAGAGATGCTGAGAGAGTGACTGTCCTTGACATTAAGGCAAGATTTGACTGTGTGGCATCAAGGTGCCTTAGTAAAATTTGAAGCCGATGGGAATGATGGGGAAAACATTTCACTGGTTGGAGTCGTACTTTGTGCCCTAGCACAAAGGAACATGATTGGTCTTCAACAGCTACACTCATCTCGGCTCCGGCACATCGCTGCAGTAGTTCATCAGGGGAGTGACCTGGGCCCAGCCATCTGCAGCTGCTTCATCAATGACCTTCCCTCCATCATAAGGTCAAAAATGGGAATGTTCACTGATTTCATAGTGTACAGTACCATTCGCAACTTCTCATAATGAAGCAGCTCGTGCCCAAATGCAGCAAGACCTAGACAGTATTCAGGTTTGGGCTGATAAGTGACAAGTAACATTCACACCACACAACTGCCAGGCAATGACCATCTCCTCTTGAAATTTAACAGCATTACAATTGCTGAATCCCCTACCACCAATATCCTGCGAGTTACCGTTGATCAGGAACTTAACTGGACCAGCGTGTAAATATTTTGGCTACAAGGCGAGGTCCAAGGCTATGAATTCTGTGATGACCGACTCGTCTCCTTCCTCCCCAAAACCTGTCCACATTTTCAAGGCACATGTCAAGAGAGTAACGGAATACTATCCACTTACTTGGGTGAGTGCAGCTCCTCCAACACTAGACGCTTGACACCATCCAGGACAAAGCAGCCCACTGGATTGGCACCATAGCCACCACCTTCAGCATTCACTCCCTACACCACTGGCACGCAGTGCGTGCCATTTACAAGATGCACTACTGCAACTTGCTAAGGTCCCTTCGACTGCACGTTCCAAACCTGTGATCTCTACCACCTAGTAGAACAAAGGTGGTAGGTGCGTGGGGACACCACCATCTGCAATTCCCGTTTAAGTAACGCACCATCCTGACTTGGAAATATATCGCCGTTCCTTCATGGTCACTGGGTTAAAATCCTGGAATACTGTCCCTAGTAATGTACCTACAACACATGGGCTGCAGTGATTCAAAAAGTGTGGCTCACCACCACCTTCTTGAGAGCAGTTAGGGATGGGCAATAAATGCTGGCCTAGCTAGCAATGCCCACATCCCATGAGCAAATAATTAATTGAGGAGTAAGTACAGCACCAAAAAAAAATTCCTAGTGTAGCAGACACCTCCTTTTTGCTTTGGATTCAAATTCTGCTGTGTTTATACCTCAGCAGAGCTACAAACCAAAATGGTGGCTAATATGGGTACAGAGCAAATAGTACCATGTCATTACATTAGTGATCTCTGCCTTTGTTGCCTGGATACTTTATCTGCTGGATGAACTCCAGATTTGCATTTCAGTCATTTCCAATTCCAAATTCATTTATTCAGGGGTTATGTGCTATCTCTGCACAGAATTTGCTGGTTAATCTATTAGAACCTACAACACAGAAATAGTAATTCAACCGAACTGGTCTACGACAGCATTCATCCTCCACTCAAACCTTCTCCCACTCTAATTTTCTTTTTCCCCCTCAAGTATGCATCAAACTTCCCCTTGAATGCATTAGGGCCAACTGCTTCAACCTTCCCCTGTAGCAGCGAGTTCCACATTCTCACCATATTTCTATGCAAAGAAATATTTCTTGAATTCTTTCATTTAACCTGTTCGCGCCTATCATCCTTATGGCCTGGATCTTGCAGTCAGCCGCGAAACGGAGGCGTATGCCGCTGACTGCTTTAAAATTAAGTGCTTACATTTTTCATTGGCTGCAGTGGAAACTTGCTCTCCCAGCTGCAGGCTGGATCCATTGGCCAGGTGTGTGGGCGTCCCACTGGTGTGGCACAATACTGGTGAAGCCACACCCTTTCTGACGTCACAAGCTGAAGACGTGCCACTTGAGGTCTGCCGTCAGCTCCATGTGAGTGTCAGAGTTATACAGCACAAACAGGCCCTTCAGCCCATCGTGTCTGTGCCAGTCAGCCCATCGTGTCTGTGCCAGCTATCAAGCACCTAACTATTCTAATCCTGTTTTCCAACACTTGGCCCGTAACCTTGTATGCAATGGCGTTTCAAGTGTTCATCTAAATACTAAAATGTTGTGAGGGTTCCTGCCTCTACCACCTCTTCAGGCAGTGTGTTCCAGATTCCAACCATCCTCTGGGTGAATAAATTTTTCCTCACATCCCCTCTAAACCTCCTGCACCTTATCTTAAATCTATGCCCTCTGTTTATTGACCTCTCTGCTAAGGGGAAAAAGTTTCTTCCTATCTAACCTATCAATGCCCCTCATAATTTTGTATACCTCAATCATATCTCCCCTCAGCCTTCTCTGCTCCAAGGAAAACAACCCCAGCCTTTCCAGTCTCTCTTCATAGCTGAAGTGCTCCAGCCCAGGTAACATCCTGGTGAATCTCCTCTGCACCCTCTCCAGTGCAATCACGGCCTTCCTCTAGAGTGGTGACCAGAACTGTACACAGTACTCCAGCTGTGGCCTAACTAGCGTTTTATATAGCTCCATCATAACCTCCCTGCTCTTATATTCTATGCCTCGGCTAATAAAGGCAAGTATCCCATATGCCTTCCTAACCACCTATCTATCTGTGCTGCTGCCTTCAGTGATCTATGGACAAGTACACCAAGGTCTTTCTGACTTTCTGTACTTACTAGGGTCCTACCATTCATTGTATATTCCCTTGCCTTGTTAGTCCTCCCAAAATGCATCACCTCACATTTCTCAGGATTAAATTCCATTTGCCACAGCTCCACCCATTTTACCAGTCCATCTATATCGTCCTGTAATCTAAGGCTTTCCTCCTCACTATTTACGACACCACCAATTTTCGTGTCATCTGCGAACTTACTGATCATACCTCCTATCTTCACGTCTAAATCATTAATGTACACTCCAAACAGCAAGGGTCCCAGCACCGATCCCTGTGGTACACCACTGGTCACAGGCTTCCACTCGCAAAAACAACCCTTGACCATTACCCTCTGCCTCCTGCCACTAAGCCAATTTTGGATCCCATAGGCTCTTACCTTCTTAACCAATCTCCCATGTGGGACCTTATCAAAAGCCTTTCTGAAGTCTATATAGACTACATCAACTGCTTTACCATCATCTATACATTTTGTCACTGCCTCAAAATTGAATCAAGTTAGTCAGACATGATCTCCCCCTGACAAAGCCATGCTGACTATCCCTGCCTCTCCAAGTGGAGATTAATCCTGTCCCTCAGAATGTTTTCCAATATTTTCCCTACCACTAATGTTAGACTCACCGGCCTGTAATTACCTGGTTTATCCCTGCTACCCTTCTTAAATAATGCTACCACATTCGCTGTCCTCCCTTCCTCTGGTACCTCTCCTGTTGCCAGAGAGGATTTGAAAATGTGAGTGGTTTTTAATTGTTTTTTTTCTTTGATCTACTTTTAGTTGCAACTCTCCACCCTGGCTCCTCAGTCCCGATGATGTCGGAGAAGAGCCGGGGTTCCGGGTGGGAAGATGGGAGTGTTTCTACGCTCCAGTTGATTTAAGGGGCTGTGCTCCTGAGCAGGCTCTATGCCTGCTAGGAGCATCGATAAATAAATCCACATAAATACTGAATTAAGTACAGGGCTAACAGCGTAAGTTCATGAATGACATGTCCTGGTGGGTCCATCTGCGTATGGCCACCTGGAACATATTAAGGCACCCCGGAAGTTCCAAATTTGAGCATAAGTAAAATCTCCAGAAGTTGCAATGTCATTGCAGCGCTCAACAGCTGTGAACTTTTCTGTGTTCGCTGCTATTGGGAGCACAAGATCTGGTCATTATGTCCTTTTTGTTTTGGACTCGCCCGTAAGTGGGGACAGGGTGAGTATGGAGAAACCATTGAAACTCCTCTTTGAAGACCTTTGTCTAGTCCCTCCTTTTCCAGAGAAATAAGCCTTAGCCTGCACGATCTTTTCTGGTAGTTTTATCCCCTCGATTCTATGCTTTTTCTAGTTCTTCAATATCTGTTTTTGAAGCATGGAAATGGAAAGTGCACACAGTACTGCCAAGTGTGGTTGCATCAGTGTTCTACATAAATGTAACATTACCTCCCTACTTTTGTATTCAATTCCTGTAGAAACGAACTCCAGTATTTTGTCTGTACTCTTTATGGCCTTACCAGCTTGTATTGCAACTTTTTGTGATCAGTGTATTTGTACTCCCAGATCTCTTTGCTGCTCTACCCAATTTAGTTTTGTAACTGCCAAGGAATAAGCGGCCTCCCTATTTCTCCTACTAAAGTCAACCACTTCACACTTTGCTATATTGAATTTAATTTGCCATTCATTTGTCCACCCTACACATCTGTTTGACTTCCTGTGTTTTGGTATAATCCTCCCCTCTATTAGCTACACCTCCAATTTGGTGATACCTGCAACTTTTAAAACCAAACCTTCAATTCCTGAGACTAAATTGTTTTATATAGTTCAGTAAGTTTTTGGTTAAAGATGATATGCCTTTTAGATGTCCTTGCTGACTATATTATTGTACTTGCATCGCTAGATACTTTATTATTTGATCTTTTAGCAAAAATTCAAGTATCTTTGCTCCCACTGACATTAAGGCTAGCTGGTTTGCAGTGAATTGGTTGTATCTCGCTTTTTGAAAAAAGGAATGAGTTCTTTGCCAGCCCTCTGGAAGTATTTTCTTTTGAATTTTTATATATGGATACTCATGCCCCTACTGTCCCCTCGCTGGTTTCTCTGAGTGTGGATGCAATCCTTCTGGACCAATCTCATTTGCATTCAGGTGTACTCTGATATAGTCTTTAATCTTAGAAATGTTTTAGAGATCTGCAGTTTGATTGAAATAATGAAAATCCACCTCTTTTATCTTGAGTTTCCAGCAGCTTTGTAGCTTCTTTGATTCAATCTATTGTGAAATTTCTACCGTTAAGAGCTTGAAGTCCTAATCTCTTTCTGTCCACCCATCTTGTCCTAAAGAGCAATACTAGACTAATCATAGGGTGGATCTTCTGAAATTAGAAATGGCTGCTGAAAATTAATCTTGTAGAGCAAATTATTTTCAGGAGACAAATAGGAACATGATAATGGAGCCGTACTTATGGCTTTAGTCAAGTTTGTTTACCAATGGCAGCTGAATCCACTGTAGATGGAAAATGCTTTGTAAACAAGATTATTACAATACTCATGCTTCTGGTGCAGTGAATGCATTTGTGGTTTTCTTCAAATTTTAGAACATTTTCTATCACCCATATTCCTTTCACATTCATAAAAAGAAATAATGTGGTACTTTTTCTTGCCTTGCAGCAAATGATGCAGATCTCTTCCCTGCCAGCATAGCATTGCCTATGCTGCTTTTCCCAGACATGTTTGATTTTTCTTTTAATTCATTCATGGAATGTAGGCATCGCTGGCTAGGACAGCATTTATTGTCCATCCCTAATTGCCCTCGAGAAGGTGGTGGTGAGCCGCCGCGTTGAACTGCTGCAGTCCACGTGGGGTTGGTACACCCACAGTGCTGTTAGGAAGGGAGTTCCAGGATTTTTGACCCAGCGACAGTGAAGGAACGGCAATACAGTTCCAAGTCAGGATGGTGTGTGGCTTGGAGGGGAACTTGCAGGTGGTGGTGGTCCCATGCAATTGCTACCCTTGTCCTTCTAGGTGGTAGAGGTTGTGGATTTGGAAGGTGCTGTCTCAGGAGCCTTGGTGCATTGCTGCAGTGCATCTTGTATATGGTACACACTGCTGCCACTGTGCGTTGGTGGTGGAGGGAGTGAATGTTTGTGGATGGGTGCCAGTCAAGTGGGCTGCTTTGTCCTCGATGGTGTTGAGCTTCTTAAGTGTTGTTGGAGCTGCATCCAGGCAAGTGGAGAGTATTCCGTCATACTCCTGACATGTGCCATGTAGATAGTGGACAGGCTTTGGGGAGTCAGTAGATGAGTTACTTGCTGCAGGATTCCTAGCCTCTGACCTGCTCTTATAGCCATGGTATTTATATGGCTACTCCAGTTCAGTTTCTGGTCAATGGTAACCCCCCGAGATGTTGATAGTGGGGGATTCAGTGATCGTAATGCCATTGAATGTCAAGGGGAGATGGTTAGATTCTCTCTTGTTGGAGATGGTCATTGCCCGGCACTTGTGTGGTGTGAATGTTACTTGCCACTTATCAGCCCAAGCCTGGATATTGTCCAGGTCTTGCTGCATTTCTACACGGATTGCTTTTGTATCTGAGGAGTCGCGAATGGTGCTGAACATTGTGCAATCATTGGCGAACATCCCCACTTCTGACCTTATGATTGAAGGAAGGTCATTGTTGAAGCAGCTGAAGATGGTTGGGCCTAGGACACTACACTGGGGAACTCCTGCATTGATGTCCTGGAGCTGAGATGATTGACCTCCAACAATACAACCATCTTCCTTTGTGCTAGGTATGACTCCAACCAATTTTCCCCCGATCCCCATTAACTCCAGTTTTGTTGGGGCTGCTTGATGCCATACTCGGTCAAATGCTGGCTTAGAAACATAGGAAATAGGAGAAGGAGTAGGCCATTCGGCCCTTGATGTCAAGGGCAGTCACTCTCACTTCCCCTCAAGTTCAACTCTTTTGTCCATGTTTGAACCAAGACTAATGAGGTCAGGGGTTGTGGCCCTGGCGAACACCAAACTGAGTGTCACTGAGCAGATTATTGCTAAGCAAGTGCTGCTTGATAGCACGGTCAACAACACCTTCCATCACTTTACTGATGAACGAGAGTAGACTGATGGGGCGGTAATTGGCTAGGTTGGATTTAGTCCTCCTTTTTTGTGTACAGGACATACTTGAGCAATTTTCCACATTGTTGGGTAGATGCTAGTGTTGTAGATGTACTGGAACAGCTTGTCTAGGGGCATGGCAAGTTCTGGAGCACAGGTCTTCAGTACTATTGCCAGAATGTTGTCAGGACCCATAGTCTTTGTAGTATCCAGTGCCTTCGATCGTTTGCTGATATCACGTGGAGTGAATTGAATTGGCTGAAGATTGACATCTGTGATGCTGGGGACTTCAGGAGGATGCCGAGATGGATCGTCTACTCGGCACTTCTGGCTGAAGATTGTTGCAAATGATTCAGCCTTATCTTTCGCACTGATGTGGTGGGCTCCCATATCATTGAGGATGGGGACAGTTGTAGAGCCACCTCCTCCAGTTAGTTGTTTAATTGTCCACCACCATTCACGGCTGGATGTGGCAGGACTGCAGAGCTTAGATCTGATCCGTTGGTTGTGGGATCGCTTAGCTCTGTCCATTGCATGCTGCCTACGCTGTTTGTCATGCAAGTCGTCTGGTGTTGTAGCTTCACCAGGTTAATGCCTCATTTTGAGGTATGCCTGGTGCTGCTCCTGGCATACCTCAAGGCGAAGACAGTGACAGCAACATCTTTTGTTTATGTAGTGCCTGCAATGTAATACAATGCTCCATGGTGCTTCACAGGAGTGTTATAAAATAAAATTTGACACTGAGCCACATGAGATATTAGGGCAGATAGCCAAAAGCTTGGTCAAAGAGGAAGGTTTTAAGGAGTGCCTAAAAGAGGAAAGCGAGGTAAAGAGGCGGAGAGGTTTAGGGAGGGAATTCAATAACTTAGGGCCGAGGCAGCTGAAGGCATGGCTGCCAGTGGTGCAGCAATTGAAATCCGGGATGCTCAAGAAGCCATAATTAGAGGAGTGCAAATATCTCGGAGAGTTGTGGGGCTGGAGGAGATAAAAGGACAGGGAGAGATTATTGCAGATGTGGTTATCCGGGATCTCCACAAACTCCCATGTGCTGCAGTTGTGGCACACCACCTGTACTATCATCCCTATCTTGTTTTATTTATGTAATTATTTGAGGTTTATGTGTTTAATCAACTTAGGTCACTTTCTAGTTTTTAAATTAATTACTTGATCTAGTTTAGGTTGACTTAAATGTTTACCTGTAAAGTTATCCCCTTCACTCATGCTTGTGCTATGACATCACTTTGATTTTTCTTTTCCCCCTGCTGTTCACCTCTCTCTGCTGCTGCTCTGTTGCTGTTCTGTTTAAATCTTTGGGACTGCTTCTTTGGTGCTCCACACACCGTGCTTCTCTTTAAATTCCTGGGGTGCTCCTGTGTTGGTCCTCGCTGTCCCAATTCCTGGCTATATGTTGTATTTATATAGCGGCTTGGAGGTAGTAAAATGTCCAAAGGTGCTTCACAGGATTTTTATCAAACAAAATTTGACACTGAGCCTCATAAGGACATGATAGCACCAATGAGCTAAAGCTTGGTCAAAAGGTGAAGTTTAAAGGAGGGGGAGAGGCAGAGAGGTGTAGGTGGGGGGGGCGAGGAATTCCAGAGCTTAGGGCCTTGGCAGCTGAAGACATGGCCACCAGTTGTGGAGTGATTTTAATCTGAGATGCTCAAGACTCCAGAATTGGAAGGGATTACAGACATAGGAAGGGAGAGGCCATCGAGGGATTTAAAAACGAGGATGAGAATTTTAACGTCAAGGTGCTGCTTAACTGGGAGCCAATGTAGGTCAGCCAGCACAGGGGTGATGGATGAGTGGGTAACTGAGTTTTGGATGCCCTCATGCTTATGGAGGCTAGAAACAGGAGGAAACCTCAGATTCTGAAAATTACCAAATCATCATTAATGTACAAGTAGATTCTTTAAAATTAGTTCTAATCAGTAGTTAAATTACAAACTAACTTCAGGTTTTTTAAAAATAGATTCTGTGATTGCTACTAAAATGTTACTAATAAGTCTGTAAAGCTGACCTTTGTACTGTGGCTCTAATAATGGTATCCATCTGTTCCAATGGCATTTTGTCTTGTAGAAAGGAGAGATTTTACACTACATTGGACATGTTGCTGAATGAAATTAGCAAAGGCACTGCAACATTTGACAATTTCTGATTCTCATATAATTGATCAGTCACCAAAGGTTACTGAATGGCATTGCCTGTACTGCTTGAAGATGCTTGTACTTCAAAATAAGTAGAATGATTAAACAGGTTTCTATTGAAAATAAAATGAACTGCAGTAAAAATGGATATCCATTGTACGCATACCTACAATGCCACATTGTAGGTTGCTGCAACTTTGTGGAACACAAATGGACCCTAAAAGGTGACAAAACCATGACTGGGTCCATCTAAATCCAAATCTGTCTTGTGACATATGATAAACTGCCTAGTTTTTTCATTTATTGAATTTGCATTGATAGTGAGATACTAGCACTTTGACCTCTGAGTCTGAAAGTTGTGGGTTGCAAGCCCCACTCCAGTGGCTTGAGCAGATACTCTAAGCTAACGTTCTAGTGCAATACTGAGGGAGTGCTGCACTGTTGGAGGTGTCATCTTTCAGATGAGATACTAAACCAAAGCATTGTCTTCCACATGAAATGGGCAGAAAATATACTTTTTTTATTATTTAACAACTATAAATTCCCGGAGCCAAGCGATGGCCTCTTCATTGGCTGAATTTAAGGTTATTAGTCCGCCACTTAGTCTGTAGAGGAGACACTCCTCGGTAATGTGCAGCATTGTTTGTGTCTCTCCATAATTGCATAAGGGGTTTGTACTGAGGCCCCAGCGGTGGAGGTTGGCTGCGCAGGGACCCTGGCTTGTCCTGAAACTGTTTAACAAGGGCCACTCCTTTGACACCATTCGAAGAAGAGCATGGAAGTTCTCCTGGTGTCTTGGCCAGTATTTCTCATTCAACCAGTGTCATCAGAACAGATAATCTGGTCATTATTTCATTTATTGTTTGTGGAGTTATGTGCAAATTGGTCCCCTACATTTCCCTATATTACCAATGGTGATGCGCTTCAAAAAGTAGTTCATTGGCTGTAACGTGCTTTGGGTCGTCCTGTGGTCATTAAAAAGTTCTATATAAATGCCAGTCTTTTTGCTTTCCTTCTTTCCATTCAAAACTGAAATACAGTAAAAACTTTGTTATCCAGCACTTTACCAACTGGAAAGCTCTATTCGGAATTTCTGAAATCTTCCGAGGCTTGTCTCCCAATGCTGAGTTTTCCTGAGTGCAGCTGATTGTTCGCTGCATTACTGTAGTGTAGTTAGTGGTGCTGCCAGCAGTCCATCTTGTGTTGCTGTGCTTGTGTGGATCAAGATTTATCTCCCATCACCACCAACATCTAGTACTTTAGTGTAATTTATCATTAAGTTTACTGTTCCTCAAGAATTCTATGCATCTTTACTGCCTCAAGATTTCTGTACTGTACTTAATCTTGTTTGTTTCATTTCTCTTAAAATTAAAACTATTGCCATCATATTGCCCTGGTGGTACGACTCTTGATTAACTGGAATTTTAGATTACCCAGCACCTCTCCGGTCTGGATAAAAAAGCTTTTACTATAGATGGGAAAGTCAAAACTGCCTGGTGCCTATTAGTTTACCACTAGCCTAAACCCTGGGCATCACTCCCACAGCCTCATGCCGAAATCCAAGCATTACTTTGATGCAAGGTTTAGTTGTACAACAGTGCGACTGTCTCCAGTTTTTTTTTGGAGAGACTTGATTTTTCTTGGCTCTGTTTAATAACTAAAATGGGGGAAAAATTCTAATTTACCAAATCTTAAATCAGACTGATTAACCATTAATGTAATAGACTTTTTTTTAAAGCAGTTGGACAAGACTTGCTTTTGTAAAATGATTTAGTCTTTTCAATATGTCCATTATGTTGTAGCATTCGAGACCGATTAGCTTTATCAAAATTGTTATCTGGAGTACTGCATTCACTTTTGGGCACCACACCTTGGGAGGGGTTTATTCGCCTTGGAAGGGAAGTAGCACAGATTTACCGGAACAATTCCAAGGCTTAGGAGGTTAAGTTATGATGACAGGTTACATAAACTTGGCTTCTAATACCTTCAGTATAGAACGTTGAGGGGTGTTCAGAATGAAGTATTTAAAATGGGATTACTGGGATTCAACAGGGCAGGTACAGAGTAACCATTTCCTCCGAAAGGCAATCAAGAGGATGTGCATTTTTTTTAAACATAGATACAAATTGCCTTTTTAAAACAAATGATTTTTGAATTAAAATGTGGGAGTATTCATTGCTGTCATATTTTTGTTTATATATAATAAAATTAGAGCTGGGCCTTTTGGGAGAGAAATCAGGAAGCAATTTTTCATTCAAGCAGTGGTAGAAATCTGAAATCCCCAAAAAGTTGTGTATGCTGCAACAGTTAGAATTTGAAGATTGATTTTTTGTGAGGTAGGAATATCAAGGGATGTGAAATTAAAGCAGGTAAATGAGTTGAAATTGTGGTGCCAGAGGACTGGAGAATTGCAAACATTACACCCTTGTTCAAAAAAGGGTGTAAATATAAGCCCAGCAACTACAGGCCAGTAAGTTTAGCTTTGGTGGTGGGAAAACTTCCAGAAAAATAATTCGGGACAAAATCAATAGTCACATAGACAAATGCAAGTTAATTAAGGAAAGCCAGCATGGATTTCTTAAGGGAAAATCATGTTTGACTAACTTGGAGTTTTTTGAGGAGATAACACAGAGGGTTGATGAGGGCAGTGCTGTTGATGTGGTGTACACAGACTTTCAAAAGGCGTTTGATACAGTGCCACGCAACAGACTTGTGAGCAAATTTGTAGCTCATGGAATAAAAGGGATGGTAGCAACATGGATACGAAATTGGCTGAGTGACAGGAAACAGTAGTTGTTAATGGATGTCTTTCGGGCTGGAGGAAGATTTGTAGTGGAGTTCCCCAGGAATCATTGTTGGGGCTCTTGCTTTTCCTGATATATAGTAATGACCTAGACCTTGGTGTACAGGGCATAATTTCAAAATGTGCAGATGATATGAAACTTGGAAACATTGTTAACTGTGAGGAGGATAGTGTAGAACTCCAAAAGGACATAAACAAGTTGGTGGAATGGACAGACATGTGGCAGATGAAGTTTAATGCAGAGAAATGTGAAGTGATTCATTTTGGTAGGAAGAACGTGGAGAGACTATATAAAATAAGGGTACAATTCTAAAGTGGGTGCAGAAGCAGAGGGACCTGCGTGTATATGTGCATAAGTCATTGAAGGGGGTAGGACAGGTTGAGAGTGTGGTTAATAAAGCATACATTATCCTGGGCTTTATTAACATGGGCATAGAGTACAAGAGCAAGGAAGATATGTTAAACTTGTATAAGACACACTAGTTCGGCCTCAGCTGGAGGATTGTGTCCAGTTCTAGGCGCCGCACTATAGGAAAGACGTGAGGGCATTAGGGAGAGTACAGAAAAGATTCAAGAGAATGGTTCTGGGGATGAGGAATTTCAGTTATGAAGATAGAGTGGAGAAGTTAGGACTGTTTTCCTTGGGGAAGAGAAGGCTGAGAAGTAATTTGATAGAGGTATTCAAAATCATGAGGGGTCTGGACAGAATAGGTAGAGAGAAACTGTTCCCAGTTGTGAAAGGATCGAGAACGAGAGGGTACAGATTTAAAGTATTTGGTAATAGAAGTAAAAGTGACATGAGGAAGATCTTTTTCACGTTGAGTGTGGTTATGGTCTGGAATGCACTGCCTGAGAACATAGTAGAGGCAGGTTCAATTGAAGCATTCGAGAGGGAATTAGACAGTTATATGTAAAGCAAGAATGTGCAGGGTTATGGGGAGAAGGCGGGGGAATGGAACGGAGTGAATTGCTGTTTCAGAGAGCCAGTGCAAACACGATGGACAAATGGCTGCCTCCTGCATTGTAACGATTGAGATTCTGTATTACTCTGCAGAAAATGTTCACGTCAGGCAGCGTCTTTGAAGAGAAATAGAGTTAATGTTTTCAGGTTGATTCTGTTCCCATGTTAAGAAAATTCAAGAGTTAACAGTGCTCCAGTAGACAGAAACTTGCACGTTTAATAATGGGCGTGTGATGAGTGCAAGACTGAACTAAGGGCAGTTTCTCTTGCAATATTTTGGAAAACGGCACCAGTCAAAAGTATGTTTATACACGTGTGCTGAGCGTTTTGTGCTCGTCAACTGATGTATCGTTTCTGGCTTTATTTTAAATAACTGCAGGCCCATGACTTGTCAGCTGTGAGCCGACTGTTATGGAAAGATCCATTTAAAGATAAATTGGTTGGAACTTCTATGGCAAGGAAAAATCTAGAACATGTGAACTGACTTAGCACAGTCCCGATGTTATATAAATTGAGAGGTAGTCACATAAGTAGGTTGAAGTACATATTGGGACATATAATCTTATGCTGCTGTTATAGAATTATATAAGAAATAGGAGCAGGAGTAGGCCTTTTGGCCTCTCAAGCCTGCTCTGCCATTCAATAAGATCAATAAGATGGCTGATCTGATAGTGGCCTTAAATCCACTTTCCTGCCGGCCCACCATAACCTTTGGCTCCCTTGTAGATCAAAAATCTGTCTCAGTCTTGAATATATTCAATGACCCAACCTCTACTGCTCTCTGGGGAAAGAGAATTCCAAAGATTGGCTATCCTCTGAGAGAAGAAATTCTGCCTCATCTCTGTCTTAAATGGGAGACCCCTTATTTTTAAGCAGTGCCCCCTTGTTCTAGATTCCCCACAAGGGGAAACATCCTCTCAGCATCTACCCTGTCAAGCCCCCTCAGAATCTTGCGTGTTTCAATAAGGTCACCTCTCATTCTTCTAAACTCCAATGACCCAACCTGCTCAATCTGTCCTCATATGACAACCCCTTCGTCCCAGGAATCAGCCTAGTGAACCTTCTTTGCTTCCAATGTCAGTATATCCCTTAAGTAAGGAGACCACAACTGCACATAGGACTCTAGGTTTCACCAATGCCCTGTACAGTTGTAGCACGACTTCCCTAATATTATACTCCAGCCTCTTTGCCATAAAGGCCAACATTCCATTTGCCTTCCTAATTACTTGCTGTACTTGCATCAAACTTTGTGATTCATATACGAGGACACCCAGATCTCTCTGTACTGCAGTATTCTGCAGTCTCTCTCCATTTAAATAATCTGTTTTTCTGTTGTTCCTGCCAAATTGGGCAACCTTACATTTTCCCACATTATGCTCCATCTGCCAAATTTTTGCCCACTCACTTAACCTATCTATTTCTCTTTGCAGACTCTGTGTCCTCCTCACAACTTGCTTTCCGACCTATCTTTGTATCATCCACAAATTTGGCTACAATACACTTGGTCCGTTCATCCAACTCATTAATATAGATCGTAAATAATTGAGGTCCCAGCACTGATCCCTGTGGAACTCCACTAGTTACAGTTTGCTAACTTGAAGATGCCCTATTTATCCTGACTGTCTGTTTCCTGTTAGCCTATCCTCTATCCATACTCCCCAACATCATGGGCTCTCATCTTGTGTAGTAACCTTTTTATGTGGTACCTTATCGAATGCCTTTTGAAAATCCAAATATACTACATCTACTGGTTCCCCTATATCCACCCTGCTTGTGGACTCAGAACTCTAATAAATTTGTCAAGCGCTGTTTCCCTGTCATAAAACCATGTTGACTGTTCGATTGTGTTATGGTTTTCTAAATGTCCTGCTACTACTTCCTTAATAATGAATTCTAGCAATTTCCCAATGACAGATGTTCGACTAATTGGCCTATAGTTTCCTGCTTTCTGTCACCCTCCTTTCTTGAATCGATGCGTTAAATTTGCGATTTTCCAATCCACTGGGAGCTTTACAGAATTTAGGGAATTTTGGAAGAATACAACCAATGCATCCACTGTCTCTGCAGCCACTTCTTTTGAGACCCTAGGCTGCAGGCCGTCGGGTCCAGGGGACTTGTCAACCTTTAGTCCCATTAGCTTTCCTCGTACTTTTTCTCTAGTGATAGTGATTATTTTAAGTTCCTCCCTTTTGCCTCTTGATTTTGTATTCTTGAGATGCATTTTGTTCTTCTACTGTGAAGACAGATACAAAATACTTGTTCAAAGTTTCTGCTATTTCCTTGTTTCCCATTATTAATTCCCCAGTCTAATCCTGTAAAGGACCAATGCTTACTTTAGCTACTCTCTTCCTTTTTTATAGTTATTGAAGCTTTTACTGTTTTATTTCTCACTAGTTCACTCTTGAACTCTTAATTTCTCCCTCTTTATTTTTTTAGCCACCCTTTGCTGGTTTCTAAAGTTTTTCCAATCTTCCGGCCTACCACTAATCTTTGCAGGATTGTACATGTTTTCTTTCAATTTGACACTCTGCCACTGCTTCTCTACTATCTTAGCTTTTAGCCTATTTTCCCAGTCCACTTTAGCCAATTCTGTCTCTTAACTTTGTAATTGCCTTTATTTGAGTTTAAGATACTACTTTCAGACCCAAATTTCTCACCCTCAAACTGAATGTAAAATTCATCATGTTATGATCACTCTTGCCTGGAGGATCCTTTACTATCAGGTCATTAATCCTGTCTCATTACACATTACCAGGTCTAAAATAGCAGTATTTCTTAGGTTATTATATATGTTGTATGAACAGCAGTAAGTCAGAGAGCTTGTTTATGGGGCACAGGAACACATTTGACAGCAGTGCAAAATCTTGCTACACTTAGGGGTGATAGAGGCAGAAACACTCAGGAAATATTTAGATGAGCACTTGAAACTCCATAACATACAAGACTACAGGCCAAGTGTGGAGAAATGGGATTAGTTAGGACAGGTGCTTGATGGTCGGCGCAGGCACGTTGGGCCGAAGGGCCTGTTTCTGTGCTGTATGACTCTATGACTTCATAGCCTTTTATTTATTTTTTAAAAATTTCTTGAGTTGTCATACTGGCAAGGCTGGCAGTTATTGCTCTGGCTCATTGCCCTGAGAAGGTGGTGATGAGTTTTCTTGAAGTACTGTGACAATTTGATACCACTGAGTGACTTGTTAGGCTACTTTAGAGAGCGATCAGCTGTGAGATTGGAATCGCATATAGGCTAGACTAGATAAGAACAGGTTTCCTTCCTTTAAGGATGTTCGAGAAACAGTCCCTTAAGGATGTCACAGAAACAGTTTGATTTTTATGACAATCTGATAGCTTCATGGTCATTTTAACTGATACAAGCTTTGTATTCGAACCTTTTGCTTAAAGTTTAAAGTTGTTTCCTTCCTCTGTTTCTCCTGCTTCCAAGTTCCCATCATTTGTTTTGGAGGTAGAATCTTTTTTTTTGGGTGGGAGGCGGGGAGAGGGAGGGATTGCCTTCAGCTAAAAGCTTCCTGCAAAGAGGAATTTTTCAGCAGTCGGAGTGACAGAAATCAAAGTTGAGGTCACTTGATCAAAATGGCCTGGTGAACTGGTTGGATTTTCCACACTGGAGCAGGAGCAACCAACGAATGAACATTCTTGTTAGCAGCCCATAGGAAGACCATGCTCATATTAGATACATTTGTCTGCAGCACGCTAAGGGTTAATTGTTTAGTTAGCTGTAAGTTGTATTGCATTTGGCCTGTTAACGTGCAGACATGCAGAGATGAGAGATGAACCCTGAATGTGGGATCAGTTTAAAAGCAAAATTTCAGCTGTACTTTCCTTCAATAACCACAGGCAGAACTGTAAAGTTTATTGTTGATTTTTTTTGTTGGAAAATTGCTAAACTGAACTGTGTAACCTGAAGAGGGTTTTTCTTTCAAAGCTCCAGCATTCATGCAATTTAGTTTATTTTTTGAGGAACTGATGCAGATGGTGCACATTTTATTCCATTTAAAATCTGGAGGAATCTTTGCCGCTAAAGCACATGCATTAACCCAGAAAACCTGCAAAGCTGACAACCTTGCTCAGCTGAGACATCGGCAGAAAAGCTAACCAATGGTCCTTAAAGTAACTAATAGAGGCTCAAAATCGCAAGAAAACCCTTATATTCGACTGCAATCTTTTGAACTCACTGGGACCCCCTTCTTCGAGATAGACACCAGAACTCTGCTGTTGAATAGTAGGGTATGTATGCTGAAACAAAATCTTATTCTTATCGTCAGCAGAAGCAATTCCAAGGCGTGTTGGTGATTCTTGGTGATAGTTTTCAGTGACCATTCCCATTTTACTCCAATGTTCGCAATTGATGTCAAACACAGCCCCAATCATAGGCCTATTACTAGGGCCACTGCTTTGTGATGTATTAAAAGGCAAATTTCTACTGTTATATGGGACCACAGGATAAAGTCATATCGGGCAAAGGAGGCCATTCGGACCATCGAGTCAGTGCCGGTCTGCCATGGAGCAATCCAATCCCAATCCCACTTTCCCACTCAATCCTTGTAGCCCTGCAAGTTTATTTTTTTCAAGTGTCCATCAGTTTTTATTGGGGGGGGGGTGGTGGGTGCTGTGGGGTGTGGGCGCTGTGGGGTGTGGGCAGGGAAGGGAAACAAAACTAGCAGCCTTGTCTATGACCTGAGGGAAGCAGCTCCAGATATACTCAGTACTTTGCTTATATTTTAGGTAAAATAAAAATATGCAAAAGTATCTTTTTTTGGAGTCCCAGACTTAGAAACTTCTGGAGGAGGATGAGTGTTCTGAAAATGGGAGAATATGGGGACAGGAAACTTGGATATCTTTTCCTTTTTTTGGTACTTTTTCTAGTATATTAGAACCTAATGTAATTCTGCCTTTGAACCCCAAAATAATATAATCTAGAAAAGTTAGATGTTTTAAATCTGAAAATAGTTGTTATAATTGACTCCATTGGAAGTTAATACACAATGAGCATAACAGCAGGCTTACTTCTGGGCATGCACCATGGCAGATGATGTAATGTAAATAATAAATGCTTCTGGAATTCATACATGAGCTGGAATAAATCCTTTCATTGCTGCCTAGGAGTTATGAAGCATGAAGAAGCTTGAAACAAGTGTTGCATACCACATTGGAACTTTGCCATCACTAAAGAACGACCAAGCCAAAATGCTCTTGATGGCCTTCTCACAAAATTCTGAAGGACAGTATCTAGGCTGAAGATACAGAAACTCATAGGTACCAAATAAAGTTAAAGAAAGAAAGACTTGTATTTGTATAGACCCTTTCATGATTACTGGACATCACAGTGCTTCACAGTCAGTGAAATACTTTTGAAGTATAGTCACTGCAGTAATCTAGGAACTGTGGCAGCACTTTGTGCACAGCAAGTTCCTACATACGGCAAGGTGATCTGTTTTTGTGATGTTGATGGAGGGATAAACACTGGGGATAACTCTCCTGCTCTTGAAATAGTGCCATGGGATCTTTTACATCCACCTGAGAGGCAAACGGGGCCTCCGCTTAACATCTGATTCAAAAGGCAGTATCTTCGGCAGTGTAGCATTTCCTTAGTACTGCACTGAGTGTCAGCCTGGAGTGGAACTTGAACCTGGCACCTTCTGATTCGGAGGCAAGAGTGCTAGCAACTGAGTCACAGCTGACACTTGATGATGGGAAAGTACAAGGGAAATACTTTTTTCAGATCCCCTCTTGAGCTATGCAAAGTCATAACACTACATGCGAGTACCCTGTACCACAACATCCCACTGGTTAACCTACTATTCAGTATAGAACATTGAGTGTCCTAGGTTTGCAGGTCATTCTGCCCATAACACAGTATTGCCTGTGAAAAGGAGTGCCACAGTTCAGTCAAAAATGACTCAACATACATGTAATGAAGACTTCAAACAGCTTAGGTGGCAGTGGACATCCAAGCCTCATTTGTCTTTTGAAAGAGATGGGCTCAAAGTTTCCTGTCTCCCCTTAAGCAGATCTTGTGTTTTGTCCAGAATGTGTACTCCAACTCCCAAGATTTGGCATGTACTGTCATAATTTCCAGCTTTTTCATGAGGCACAGGATTATATTTGATGCAAGTGAGTTTCACCTGAGTTCCATAATCTTGTAAAGCTACAACTTGCCTTAGTCATTAATCATGCAAGCCTTTTCCCTTCTAGACATTCTACAGGTTTCCAAAGCTTCTGACATGTGTAACCCAAGAAAAAGACTGCTTTATCTGCTAGATTTGCCTGTAGATTTTTGGACTCACTGGGACCTCCTTGTAGATTGAATCCAGAACTATGTTGTTGAATACGGAGTATGTGTGCCTCAAACAAAATCTTACTTTACTTTTTCTCAAAAGCGCCAGTTCCAAGGTGAGTTGGTGGTACTTGGCACTGTTCTCCAATCACCATTGCGATCTTGCCCCCACCTTCACCTACAGTAGCATTCAAAATCTCATGATTGGTATGTATGTGTATATCAGCTCCCTAATTACATTTTTTACAATTCTATCTCCAGTTCATTTCAGATCACTCCTTGATGCATTTTGCATCATTCAGTCTCTCCAACAGTCTGTGATTAGTCTCTATAGTATATCTCCCCTGGATGGTTTGGCATGCATGCCACCAGGTGCTGTACTTGTCACTTGTCAGCATGGATCTGATGTTTGTATCCATGCAAGAGAATTGACAGCATTTTGGGGCAACCTCAGGAGCTGGACAGACAATGTGGAACACGCATGATCCCACAATACAGCAGGGAATTCTGGGATGATTTCAAGCCTGGTCAGACAGCTGTAAGCATTAAGTTTTGTTAACCGATACTGATTGTCAAGATTAACTTAAAAGATTTAAGGAACCTAGGTCCTGCTTTGAAAGAAGGCATTGTCTATTGAAGAGTAGTCAGGTGAATGTCAAGATAATACATTTCCCAAAACCTCATGCAAAGAGAACCCCTTTTCATGAAATATCTTCCTGAATAACACTTCATTGTTCTATATAACATATTGCATTTTTATCACGTACTCGTGAAGAATCCCTTAATTCCTCTGACTCCTGACATCTGGCCCATCCAGCACTTTATCCTTCCCCATTCAGCACTTCGCCTTTCTAACTGACATTTAGTGCAGTAGGGAAATTACTTTCCTTATTTGTTGCAGGGTAAAAAAAAACAGCAACTTTCATTAATAGCGCCTTTAACATAGCGAAGTGTTCCAAGGCACTTCTTCACAAGAGCGTTATCAAATAAAATTTAACACCAAGCCACATCAGGAGATAGTAGTACAGGGTTTTAAAAAGTTTCCTAAAGGTGAAGATAAAGGCAGAGGGGTTTAGGGCAGTAATTCCAGAGCTTAAAATGTAGGGCCTAAGCAGCCGAAGTCACATCTGTCAGTGGGAGTGATTAAAATCTGAGATGTGCAAGAGGCCAGAATTGGAGTAGTGCAGAGATCTTGGAAGGCTGTAGTGTGGGTGGAGGTTACAGTGATAGGGAGGGATGAGGCCTTGGAGGGATTTGAAAACAAAGACTGAAATTTTTTTAAATTGAGGCATTGCTGGACTGGGAGCTAATGTAGGCCAGCTGGCACATGGGAGGAATGAATGGGACTTGGAGCAAGATAGGAAATGGGCAGTAAAGCTTTCTTTGAGTTCAAATTTACTGGGGGGAGGGAGGTTGGTAGGTGGGAGGCCAGTCTGGAGAGCATTGGAATAATCAAGTCTAGAGGTAACAAAGAGATGGATGAGGGTTTCACCAGATTAGCTCGAGCAGGGGCAGAGACAGGTGATGTTAGGGAGGTGGAAGTTGCTGGTCTCGGTGATAGTGGATATGTGGTTGGAAGCTTTTCTCAGGGACCAATATAACACCAAGGTTGCAAACAGTCTGGTTCAGCCTCAGATAGTGGCCAGGGAGAGCAATGCAGTGGAGTTGTGGGGGACACTGAAAACAATGGCTTCAGTTTTCCCAATATTTAGTTAGAGGAAATTTCCAGTCATCCCCTGTATCATCAGAGACAGTCGAGGGGTCGCGTCATGTTGGTGAGGTAGAGCTGGGTGCTGTCAGTGTACATGTGGCACCTGATGCTGTGTTTTTGGATGATGTTGCCAAATAGGAGGGGATCAAGAATAGATTCTTGCGAGACATCAGTGGCAATTTTGTGGGAGTGGGAAGAGAAGTCATTGCAATTGATTCTTTGGCTATGACTTGATAGATAAGAATAGAATTGGGCCAGTCTAGCACTGAGGATGAGAAGTCACTCAGTGCAGAAACTGAGGGAGGAGATCAGCCAAGATATTTCAATGTGTAACTTTGGTGGGTGGAAGGAACAAGGATTTTATAGAGGAAATGAGGGGGTTTGGGGGGGGTGGGTGGGTGGTACAAGGTGAGATGTTGAAAGGATAAGGTACCAGAGGAGTAGGGGGACAGACCAAGGTGTGATTTGCCACCACCCTGGCTGTCTGGGCAGGGCAGAAGGTATAGCCTGGTGGAAAGGTTTTACAAAGGGGAAAGCCGTCTTCACCGATCAGCCAGGATTCTGTCATGGCATGGTGGTGATGCGATCAATCCACAATAAGCTCATGGATGGCAAGGACCTTGTTCAGAAGGCAACAGAGATTCTGGAGGGAGATGCAGAGAGTGCGGTGATAGCTGATCTGCTGGTTGAGTCCCCGGGATAAGCACTGGGAGAGTTGAGTGGAACAGGAAGGAGATTGGCAAGATAGGCTGCTGGCGGGAGGGCAAAGCGGGAAGTTCGTCAAGAGACTATATGAGGTAGTCGAATGGGTGCCTGCATAATCCGAAACCAAAGAACCCGTTTAACTGTGCATGCTTACAAGTGGTCTCCAGCCATAGTGGGACAACCTTGGAATACTGCCTCGCCAGTGTTGGAAGTACTGATTTTCCTATCAGCAAATGCAGACACGATTTTACAAATGCAGATGGTTAGTGTGAAATGTTGATGGTTAGCATGTATGCTGAAGCATTTTTATTATTCTGTACAGACCTTCAATGATGTAGCTCTAATGACCCATTAAGGGATTTATCCTGCTCTCAGAACTTCGCCAGTAAAGGCTCTAACAGAATTGAAAATTTGCCTAATGTGGAATTAGAAGCCAATGTTAAAACATTTTATATTGAATTAAAATCTGTTTCACTGTTTAAAATACTCTGTTTGCTTTGAAACAGACATATCCGGTATAAATCAGTATGCATTCTGATTTCATGTCCCTTTTGCTATTAACTTTCCTCTCCACTTTTATCTCTTCAGTAGCTTTAGTGTTGATAGAGTTCAGGAGATGAGTTTGGAATTGAAGTTGGAAGCAACTGTGTTTGGATTGAGTGAAGGAAAGGCAGATTGATTTCTACTTGCATTAAAATGAATATGTCATAACCTAAATAGATTCGGTTGCTGAAAATTAAAAAAACATTTTCAGCCTGAGAATTGCATTATGATGCTTGCAAACTGATAATTCTGTCATCCGAAATTTCTCTCTACAGTTTCATTTGAGGCATTAACCTGTTTAAAATAATTTAGTAGACAAGCTAACATATTTTCAGAGTTTCAAATGAATGTATTAGGAGAATTTACCTTGGAACAACCTCTTCAGAGGATGATGAAGGACGTGATTTTGTTTTGAGGTGGACATAATCTTGTAAGCTAGTTTCATTGTGTAATTTCAGAACTCTAGTTGCAATTTTTGCATGTAAAGTGGGTAGCTGAAATGAACGAGCAGTTAGTGGCAGAACGATGTGAAAAGAGGAGACTTCAGCGAACACAAATCTTTTAAACATCTAATTGTGGGTGGGAGATGTCAAATGAGGACTCGGTCTTGAGTGCTTGTAATTTGTTTTGCTTCAGAGTTTAGCTATGGTTCTCCATCGTGTTCCTTTTAATCTGAATTTCACAACTTGTGCTGTGATGTTTCTTCAAAACAAAAGGTGTTTTCTCAGTTCTATTACCAGTGGTGTACAGGCTTCACTGTTTTGCTAATACATTTCAACCTAGTGTAGAACAGAGGTATGGAAAGGACGTTGACTGTTCATCGTCCGCTACAGCCAGGCTACAACCTGTAATGATTTCAACTCCTGACTACATCTTAATTCCCAGCTGCAAATCTTCTTCACTTAGTCAGCACAGACCTTTTGCACAGTTAGAAATTGCAGGGAAGCCAGACACTGACGTTTGCTGTTTTTGTTCATGATGCTTTATCACAAAATGTTTCTTAAAATTTATTTTTAACCATATGGAAATTTTTGACCTTTGTTGCAAGGCGTTCGGAGTACAGGAATAAATAAGTGTTGCTACAGTTGTACAGGGCTTTGGTGAGGCCACATCTGGAATACTGTCTGCAGTTTTTGGTCTCCATATTTAAGGAAGCATATACTTGCATTTGAGGCAGTACAACTAAGGTTCACTAGATTGATCCCACGGATGAGAGCGTTGCCCTATAATGAGAGACTGAGTAAATTGGGCCTATACTGTTGAGTTTAGAAGAATGAGAGGCAATCTCATTGAAACATACAAGGTTCTGAAGGGGCTTGATAGGGTAGACGCCAAGAGATAATTTTTGCTGATCTGGGAATCTGGAATGCAGTCTCAGCGTAAGGGGCCAATCATTTAGGACTGAGATGAGGAGAAATTACTTCACTCAAATGGTTGTGAATCTTTGGAATTTTCTACCCCGGAGGGTTATGGATGCTCCGTCGTTGAATACATTTAAGGCTGGGATAGACAGATTTTTGGTGTCTCGGAGTCAAGGGATATGGGTGGCAGGAGAGCGGAAGAATTAGAAAGATAGGCAGAAGCAAAAGGAGAAAGACAGTTGCACAAGAGAGAAAAAACAGCCCAGAGATGACAAATGACCGAGAAGGACACCATGGGTGGAATTTTTATGGGCTGTGCAAGAATGAATTTGGTAGCATGCGTGGTTTAATTAGGTAGGAGTACTTCAGATTCCCGATGGTGGAATGTTTTTGAAAAATTAAGTCGGCCATGTGTTTACAGCTTTCCAGGGTTCCCCTCACATGGTGGTGGATTGCAGTTTTGCATTTATTTACATACCATGAATACTCATTACTACATTTAGTTACAGTTCAGTCCTACCCGCCAGAATAAATGAATGCCGAGTGCTATTCCCGTGTCACCCGGGTCACGATTATTTCACCGGGCAGTGCAGCAGTTGGATTTGTGCAGTTGAGTCTTAGGTCTATGGTGTTCTCTTTTTTTTTTACTCATCGGCAAACTGAATGCCAGCATTGGAATGGATTTTTGCCTCCAGGCTTGGCACCAGCAGGGGTGTTTCATCTCGGGGGATGGCGGCAAAGGCATTGTGGGGAGTCTACATGGAGGAGCAGGGGAGGGTACTCTGGGAGGACAGGGGACCCAGCTGGCAGATGCTGCTTCAGCTGCTGGGACATGTCTGTGTCGTGCACACCAGATTGTGACCCAGATTCTAATCTTAAACCCTCCAGACTGTGTGGATGTATCTGCATTGGTGGAGGTAGAAGAGGAGGGCATTGTCTTCCTCTTCCTCCCCAGTGGAGGAGTTTTGGGCCTCGTGTCTTTCAGACACTTGAGTGCGGTCACCTACAGTGGAGACCCAAACAGAGGCACATTAAGCATCAGCTGTGCATGAGTTCGCACCCTTTCATGGGGTGTGCACACATGGCTATGAGACGGACGATGACGCTTCGTCATCCGTACACCTTCAGGATCCTGTCTCGCCATCTGATATTGCCCTGCCTCCCTCCCCTCTCAATTTGTGCAGCCTCCTCTTCAGCCGGTGTCAAGACTCTGTCAGTGACACCTCCTCCTGTCTTTGCCTGTTCGCACTGGTTGTGGGTGCATTTGTCCTGCAGGAGACAGTACAGTTTGAATGAGATTTTTTTTTAAAAGATGCATCACAGCTATTGTAAACATTCATCGACATCACTCATTCAGGACTGATTTTCCATGACTCATCCAAGCACGTCAACAATACCAATTTGTTGTCAATTTTCTGCAAAATCATTTAGTGTATGGCATCAAGGCTGCTCATGCAATCCAATGCATGCCTTGTTTGCCCTCGGTCTTAAAGAGACAGAGCCAGGGAGAAAAACAGTGGAGCAGCTTTGCCAAGACCACTTAGCGTCCCCTATCTGAACAAGTCATTGATGCCTTTGTGACACGGTACCATCTACAGGGAAGACGACCTCCTGCCTTTCCCTAGTGGTCTGGAGGAGAACCTGCAGAGAGGCATCACTGAACTGTGGGTGGGAACGTTGCCTGCTGACATTTTTTTCTGTTGCTGCAGAAATAGTCAAAGTAAATGATATGAAATTGATGCTGGATTACAAAATTTAAGGGAGGCAAAAGCATTTTGAATTGATTTCAAGCTCCTATGCAGAGACCTACGTGACAGGAAGGCTTCTGATCCTTGATGCTGCAAGCACAGAATGCTTTATAGCCGTGGCGATCATGGTGCTTGGCTTCATGCTGGCGGGTTCCTCCAATAAAAGGCCTTCCCTGCTGTATAATCCCATGTGTTTCCTTGTGCCCGTTTAGTTTACATATTAAATCGCGAGGGACATGGGAAAACTGGCCGCAGCAAAAGTTATGCCAACTTTCAGTTCCAGCATCGGGAACGCCGCAGAACTCCATAAAATCCCAGCCCATGACTCCAACTTCTAGTATGTAGTTCTGGAAGATCTGTGTATGTAACTCTGTATTTAAAACGTCTCGTGTATAATGTGAATTTCCTGTAAATGTTGCACTTCCTGTAACATTTTGTCCATGGTTTTTTGTTGATTAAACTCCTGTTATAAAGTGTCCCTCCATTCATCTTTCATGCCACATACCTTCTTTGTTTCCCTTTCATTTGGTTTTTCTTTTGAGGGGAGATTTATCAGAATAGTGAGGCTGGTGAGGGCAGGATTTGGCTAAATAGTGGAGGACGGGGGTGGTGGGAACAATTTTAATGTGAAGAAAACCAAAATAATTGTAAAAACCGAAATCTAATAAAATTTAAATGAAATCACAAAGTAAGGTAAAAGAGAATAGGATTTGTAAGCAAAATGGTAAAATTAAATAAATTAAAAAGTCTCCTTTTGAGTTCTTGTGGAATTAATTGGGATGCCATTGGTCTGTGGTCTCTGTCTCTGAGCTGCTGTCACAGCTACAGTAAACCAGAATTGTGCATACCAACAGGCAAGGAAAACACCCAAACATTTTATTCAGTGTTCAAGAAATCCTGTGTATTTCTTGGTTTGCAGGGGATGTAGAGATAAGAGGGCGTATTCTAGAGATTCTATCTGCCACTCGTATGTTCTCATGACCACATAATGAAGCTTTGGAGCCTATTGTTTATCCCATTTCCACAGTTAATACTTGGCATGCAATTGCAGCACTGGCTTGAGGAAGAAGGAGGGAAAATTTTTGCTGGGGCTGATCTGAAAATCTGGTTGATCAAAATCAATGGGCTTTATTTATTTATTTAGAGATACAGCACTGAAACAGGCCCTTCAGCCCACCGAGTCTGTGCCGACCATCAACCACCCATTTATACTAATCCTACATTAACCCCATTATCCTCTCACATCCCCCACCTTCCCTCAATTCCCCTCCCACCTACCTATACTAGGGGCAATTTACAATCGCCAATTTACCTATCAACCTGCAAGTCTTTAGCTGTGGGAGGAAACCGGAGCACCCGGCGAAAACCCACGTGGTCACAGGGAAAACTTGCAAACTCCGCACAGGCAGGACTCTAGGGTAATAGTATTATCTTGTACTGAGAGGAGTTATGACCCAGATTAGTATCATCATGAGGCTGAGAAGATCTTCATTAAAAATTAGCCAATATGTTAAGGAATGAGAGGGGGTGGAGGGGAAAAGAGTGCTTTCACTCTTTACACTCTCTCACCCTCTAATCAATCCACACACACACACACACACACACACACACACACACACACACACACACACTCACCGTCTAATCAATCTGCACACAAGTAACTGCTTTTTCGATCTTTTCTTTTCTTTTAGCTGAGTTTCATTGTATAAAAGTTAACTTGTAGTCAGTTGATACCTATTCTAATGCAAGCCCAACAAAGCAATCTTGATGTAACAATATTGGATTAAAGGAAATGTTTTTAGTCAGATAGCTGAGCAAGATTGAATTGCTTTCTCTCATTTCTCCAGCTCCTACCTAAGAGAGAAACAAGATGCTGTCTGTTGTGTCAGTCGACTGTTTTCTTTTAAGCAGAGGATTAAAGAAAATCACGAGCAACATGTTCCAGAATGTTCGTATTCAATAAGATAACTGTTCATGTTATCACTGGTGTTTCTATTGAGAGTCTTTGGGAGCTTGAAGCCAGTAGCAGGGCTGAGCACTTCAGTCTCCATTGAAGGTCAAATTGATTCTGATTGCGAGTATCTTGTGTTGCAAAAGATGTCATACTAGGACAAAAATGGCTTTGTCTTTTGAAATTAGGCAGATTTCATCCCATTACTCATTTAAGTGTTTAGAGGCAGTGATAGGAGATGAAAGCCAAGCCTAAACATTAGAAAGTCGGATCTTATTTTGTTTGGTTTGAAAAGTACTGTCGATTTTGGTGCAGAATGCCTTTTTTTAAATTTAGGTACTTGTTTTTGTTTTATTACGTGGGATGTGAGCATTGTTAGCAAAGCCAGCATTTGTTGCCCATCCCTAATTGCCCTTTAGAATGTGGTGAGCCACTTTCTTGAACCGCTGCAGTCCATCTGGTGTAGATACATCCACAGTGATAGAGAGTTCCATGTTTTTGACCCAGTGACAGCAAAGGAATGACAGTAGAGGTCCAAGTCAGGATGATGTGTGACTTGGAGGTGATGGTCTTCCCGTGTGTCTGCTGCCCTTGTCCTTCTAGGTGGTAGAGGTCACAGGTTTGTAAGGTGCTGTCGAAGCAGGCTTGGCGAGTTGGTGCAGTGCATCTTGTTGATGGTACACACTGCTGCCACTGTGTGCCAGTGGTGGAGGGAGTGAATGTTTAATGTTGTGAGTGGGGTGCCGATCAAGCAGGCTGCTTTGTCCTGGATGATGCTGAGCTTCTTGAGTGTTGTAGAAACTGCACTCATGAGGCAAATGGAGAGTATTCTATCACACTCCTATCTTTTGCCTTGTAGATGGTCGACAGGTTTTGGGGAGTCAGGAGGTGAGTTTCTTGCTGCAGAAATCCCAGCTTCTGACCTGCTCTTGTAGCCATGGTATTTATTTAACTGTTCCAGTTAAGTTCTGGTTAGTGGTAACCTCCCAGGAGATTGATGGTGGGGGATTCAGTGGTAATAATGCTGTCGAATGACAAGGGGAGATGGTTAGATTCTCTTGTCTCTTGTTGGTGATGGTCATTGTCTGCCACTTGTGTGGTGCGAATGTTAGTGGACACTTATCAGCCTAAGCCTGAATGTCGCCCAGGCCTTGTTGCATGTGGACATGGACTGCTTCAGTATCTGAGGAGTTGCAAATGGTATTGCACACTGGAATCATTAGTGAGCATTCCCCACTTCTGACTTTTATGATGGAGGGAAGGTCATTGATGAAGCAGTTGAAGATGGTTGGGCTTAGGACACTACCCTGAGGAACTCCTCCAGCAATGTCCTGGGGCTTAGATGCTTGACCTCCAACAACCACAGTTATCTTCCTTGGTACTACGTATGACTCCAACCAGTGGCGAGTTTTCCCCCTGCTTCCCCTTAACTTCAAACTTGCTAGGGCCTAGGGCTCCTTGATGCCACACACGGTCAATTGCTGCCTTGATATCTCCTCAGTCGCCCTAGCACAACCCAAACTGAGAATCGGTGAGCAAGTTACTGCTATGTATGTGCCACTTGATAGCGCTATCGACGACACCTTCCATCACTTTGCTGATGCTTGAGAGTAGACTGATGGGGGTGGTAATTTGCTGGATTGCATTTGTCGTGTTTTGTGGACAGGACATACCTTGGTCACTTTCCACATTGTCGGGTAGGTGCCTGTTTTTTTTTTCTTTTTTTTTAGTACAGCCAGGAGCGCTCTGTGCGCCCGAGCCCCCTCGTCAGAGGGAGCTTTACTCTGCAGCTAACCCCCGTTTTTTTTTCTTTTTCTTTTAAATTTTTCATGTCGAGGGGGCCTTTATAGCTCAGGCCCCCTTTATATACATACATATATTTTTAAAATAACTTTATTAAAAACAGAAATAAACAAAAACTCAAATTAAAATGCCATTTTCGGAGTCGACAATGCACTCCAGTCCCTGCGGTGCCCACCCGTTGCGGAAGGCTTCAAGCGTACCGGCGGACACCGCATGCTCCTTCTCCAGGGACACCCGGGCGCGAACGTAACCGCGGAAGAGGGGCAGGCAATCGGGGAGGACGGACCCCCCGACGGCCCGCAACCTGGACCTGTGAATTGCCACCTTGGCCAGGCCCAGGAGCAGACTGACAAGGAGATCCTCCTCCCGGATCAAGCCCCTCCGCACCAGGTGCCCAAAGATCAGGAGCGTGGGACTGAAGTGCAGCCAGAATTTGAGGAGCAGCCCCTTCAGATACTCAAATAGGGGCTGCAACCTCGCACACTCCGTATAAACGTGGAACACGGACTCGTCCAGGCCGTAGAAAGTACAGGCGGCCTGGGAGTCCGTGAACCTACTTAAAAGCCTATTGCACGGGACTGCTCTGTGCAGCACCCTCCACCCCAGGTCCCCAATGTAAAGGGGGAAGACTCCCGCGTAGAGAGACCTCCATCGGGGTTTCCCCTCGCCGCCAGATGGCAACGCGGACTGCCAGGGCGTGTCCGGCTGGATGACGAGGGCGAGGAAGTGGAGAGTGTGCAGGAGCAACCCGTACAGGAAACCCCTCCGCACTGATTGGAATGGCACGGAGGGCATTTCCGAGAGGCGGCTCAGGTTGTGCGGGACCGGCTCCCGAGGAGGGTTTCGGGGCCTGGGTCCGATGAGCAGTTCCAGCCGAGCAGGGGTCAGCTCGGCCGGGATCACTCTGCACTCCTGAGCCCCCTCGCCACCCGCAGTGAGGGGCGTCCCGGGGGTTTCGGCTACTCCTCCGCCCGCCAGACCGTCCCCGGAGTCGGCCGCCCGGACAGCTGAGGTGTTCTCCGCCGGCGGGGGAGCGCCCTGACTGGAGGTGACCATGTTCCAGACTCTGAATAGATCCCGGTAAAAGACAGGCAACTCCCTCAGAGAGGCGCGGCTAACGGACTCCACCGGGAGCTGCGTGTCGTCTTGAAGGCAGTGACACTGGCGGAAAAAATACGTCGCCAGCGCACACCATCTGGGAGGACGCTCGACGTACAGGTATCTCTGCAGGGTCCAAAGGCGGAGAGTCGCAGCCTGGGTGCGGACGCACGCCAGCGACTGGCCGCCCTCCTCAATCGGTGTTGTAGCTGTACTAGAACAGCTTGGCCAGGGAGGGACAGCTAGTTCTGGAGCACAAGTCTTCAGTACTGCTGTTAGGTTTTGTCAGGCCCCATAGCCTTTGCTGTATCTAGCGCCTTCAGCCATTGCTTAATATCACGTGAAATGAATCAAATTGGCTGAAGACTGGCATCTGTGATGTTGGGGACCTTGGAGGAGGCCGAAGTGGATCGTCCACTCGACGCTCTGGCTGAAGTTGATTGCAAATGCTTTGGCCTTTACTTTTGCACTGACATGCTCAGCTCCTCCATCATCTGAGGTGGATGGGCCTGAAACACCAGTGCTGGACAGCATGCCGGTTTTCTGATGCCGGCCATTTTGGGGGTGGTAGACTTGGCGCCCAGCAAGGCTGCCGGCCCCCACGATGCAGGCAGCCAGTTAGGCTCGTTAAGAGCTTTGCCAACCATAAGGTAAGAAAGCTGACTGGGATTTTCCAGTCTGCCTCCAGTGTCCCGACGTGACGGGGGGCAATTCAGTTGCCTGGAGGCGGGCACCTAGTGGCCCTGCCTGGATGGGGTTGCAGCCATAGACTGTCCTGTAGAAGGACATAACAAAAGAACACAAGAAATAAAGAGCAGAAGTGGACCATGTCGCCCATCAAGCCTGCTCTGCCATTCAAAATGATCATGGCTTCCAGCCCACTCTCCATATCCCTTGATTCCCTGAGAGACCAAAAATCTGTCTATCCCAGCCTTAAATGTATTCAACGATGGAGCATCCTCAAGCCTCTGGGGTAGAGAATTCCAAAGATTCAGAATCCTTTTGAGTGAAGTAATTTCTCCTCATCTCAGTCCTAAATGATTGGCCCCTTATCCTGAGACTGTGCCCCTGTGTTTTAGATTCCCCGACCAACTGAAATAATCCTTGTGTCTACCCTATCCAGCCCCTTTAGAATCTTCTATGTTTCAATGAGATCACCTCTCATTCTTATAAATTCCAGAGAATACAGGCCCAATTTACTTAGTCTGTCATCATAGGACAACCCCTTCATCCCAGGGACCAATCTAGTGAAACTTTGCTTCACTGCCTCCAATGCAAGTATATCGTTTCTTAAATATGGAGACCAAAACTGCACACTGTATTCCAGATGCTGTCTCACCAAAACTCATGCCAGTTGGGAGGTGGGGGGGGAGGTTGGGGGGTGGGGGGGGGGTTGCCTCTGTAAAAATCTTAAAGAGTGACCGTTTCCTCCTCAGGTGGGTTTGGGACCCTGAAACAGTCCTGGTTCCTGTTTCATACTCCCAAAGTGAAAATTCAGCCCTTAGTGTTGGAACGAAGAATTCCATCCACACACCCCTTTTTCTCCGCCTCCCCGCCCCCCCCCCCCCCCCCCCACCCCCGAAACAACTTTAGTCCATAAATATCCGGGGGGTGGTTTTATTCACGTTCAGTGTATGCTGAACTTGAAGAGTCCAGGAGTTTGGCGGCCCTCCTTTTTTTAAGTGAGCCACTATTTGGGAGATTTAAGTAGATTTCTTGAATGCAACGTTTTCATTCTCCAAGTCTGTTATGGGCCAGTTTACTTCATATTCCATGTATCCGACTTAATATTAAGATGCACCACCATAATTCAAAACTTTAAACTCCAAACACTATATGTATACTTGTTTTTATGAAAATATACCAAAATAGAGCTTGTATTAAAGCAAAGAGTAGCAAAGTATGCAGCTGCTGGCAGCTCTGATCATATCAAACTTCCCCCTTCGTCAAATGACCTTTAAAGGACTCTTGGTGGGGTGGGGGGTGGGTGGGTGGGGTGTAGTCTGAACACCCATTTTCTTAATTGTAAGTGAAAGGGGAAAGAGAAGCAAGCCAACAAGTTCAAACAATAGATTAAACATTCCCCTCCTATCAAAGTCAATATCTGGGAATCACCAGCAAATAGAATTGGAAAAACAAAATACCTGCTACACTTGGGTCTTCTCTTATCTCTTCCCCACCCTCATTGGATGACTTCAAAAGTATTTTCCTACTAGGTGGTTAGTTAGTGTAAAATTTATTAACATTGTGGCACAAATTTGAATTATCAACCAATTTTTCAGTTCACAGATTGTAAGCCTTTCTCCCATGAGCAGGTTGTTGCATGCCTGAATCACTGATAAACTTACTGAATTTAAGTGTAGCTGTTTTGTTTAGAAGTTTAAAAAAAAAAAATTTCCAACAACTTTCACATTTACGATAATAAATATTTTACTAGTAAGAGTTGACATTTTTCCTGTACTGGAGTGCACTCTTTATAGTTCCACGTTTCCCACCCCCAAATTCTCTCCCATTTTCTCTCATTGCTTACGTATGCTTTGATAGGCAGGGCAATATTAAGATACCTTGTGTGGAGTGAATGTCGACAGGTTACTCAATCATCAGAGTATCTGGGCTAAGCTCGGTCTTGTCCTTAACGAATAGTCAGATGTACTTTCCAGCAGAAGTCACTGGATAGCTTAGAGATAAATTATCAATTGAGATTAGAACCCAAGGCCTTTCAGATCTGTGTGGCTCAGGGTGATAATTTATCTGTGAGCCATGGGGAAACTCGTATTGTCAGTTTTTAATCTGCTGAGCATTTTATTACTCCTCTGCAGCAGGAATCCTCTCTGAAATCTATCCTTTCTTGAAAGAATTGAATTTTCTGGACAAAACTATGCTAATCAGCCTTCCCTGTAACAGTGTGGAAAGTTGGCTCTTGAGGTTTGCTGAGCCTGCACTATTTATACTGAGATTAAGTGATCTAATAGGAAGTCTAGGAAATCAAATTTCAAATCAGCTCCATGAACTTGGCATAACATAGAGTTTCAACGCAATGGTTATTTTAACTACTTCATATAGATTTATTTTAAATTATTCACATTCATTTTACCATGGTCTTTTTTCTTTGAGCCTCTGAGTGCCCCACATACCTGGCAGATTTAATTGGCAAATCTGTTTTCCATTATTTTGTGCTATGTGGAAGATATGAATTTGGATGCTGTAAAATGATATGAAGTGTTTTATTATTGTATCAAAAACAGAAAATGCCACAAAGACAAAACAAGGAGTCAGAAAGAGAAGGTGGTTTGAAATTTTGAGTAGTACTTTCATCAGAGCTGATAGCAAAAGACCACTTATGAATGTTTGTGTTTAGGGAGAAATAAATGAAAACGTGTTGGCTTCTACTTGACATTTACCCCATCTAAATCTGACTGACATTGAGAGCTGTCATTATGGGATACTATGAGTAAGAACCTTCGTGCAGCCCCTCTGTGACTGAGCATCTTGGTGCTATGCTACTGGAATCCAGCTAACTTCATTCCTGATTTAAGTAGTGTCGGCTGTGGCACAGTGGTAGCACACTTGCATCTGATACAAAACGTTGTGGGTTTAAGGCCCACTCCAGAAACTTGGGCACATAATCCAGGGTGCTGCCTTTATGGTGGATTGGTAAATTGAGGCTGCCCTTACCCCCTCAGCTCCGTGTATAAGATCCCATAGCACCATGAAGAAGAAATACCAATTGAATATATCCTGTCACACTAGCTTTGACGTTCAATGAAAAATTTGGTAGTTCAGATCTTTTGGACTGAAGAATTTCCTTTTGTGTAAGAGTGAGAAGTTAGTGGTAAAGAAGATCACTTTCTGCCTTCAAACACACTCAAAGGTCTGGGTTAACATTGCAAATTAACAACGTTTAATCTAAAACAATGACCTTAGTGGGTCCACAGAGACTCAGTAAAACCCTTGTATAGCACAGAGGTTGGAGACTCTGAAGAGCAGACCCCAGGTATCCTAACCGAGAGAGCAGTCTTGTTCAGGTGGCATGTCAAAAGACCTAGTGGGCAAGTTTTATTCACCAGAAGGACCACACAGTGGCTGAAGCATGGCATTTTGTAAATTTGGTTCCTGCTCTTGCTCCTGATGAGGAACAAATGCAGTCAGCCGCACAATGACGGAAAGTTCTGGTCTAAGCCCTGGACTACCTGCATTACTGCTCTGTACACTGATATAGATGGTTTAGTATTGTTCCCATTGGAGCAAATTCTGAGGGTTAAGTTTCTTTTGAGAACTAGGAGAATCTTTTATTTTTGATAGCAAAGTCACCAGAATGTGCATGCTATTATCATGCATTACAATGCAGGATTCCTTCTAAGAGCCCCGCCAAACAGGAAACATCGATCTCACAGGCTTTTCATGACTATCATATACTAGAGTCCCTCGTTTTTAAATGATATCTGTATCAAGATTCTGTAGCTTGAAATCCTTCTGTAGATCTTGGGGATGCCCCAGGTATTATATCTGTCAAGCACAGATACTTCTGTTCTCATCTGTGATCTGGATAGAAAATGGCTTTCAGAAATTCAAAGCCCTCTTGGGAGCATTATATTGGATATATGGTATCTTGATACTGCCATGGGGATTGCCATCTTCATCTTGCAATCGCAATTCCGAGATTCTATCCAGTGATTGTGGGACCCAATGATAGTGGTAGTGTGGCCTGTTAAAATAGAAAATAGGTAACTACTATATCTGTATCAGCAAAAATAGTTCACCTGAATCAGTAGGTTTCTATTTGAGGCATTTTGTAGATCAGTCCTAAACTAGACCTTAAAAGCCTAAACTAATTAGAACAACAACAAAGAACAGTACGGCACAGGAACAGGCGATTCGGCCCTCCAAGCCTGCGCCGATCTTGATGCCTGCCTAAACTAAAACCTGCACTTCCGGGGACTGTATCCCTCTATTCCCATCCTATTCATGTATTTGTCAAGATGCCTCTTAAACGTCATTATCGTACCTGCTTCCACCACCTCCCCCGGCAGCAAGTTCCAGGCACTCACCACTCTCTGTGTAAAGAACTTGCCTCGCACATCCCCTCTAAACTTTGCCCCTCTCACCTTAAACCTATGTCCCCTAGTAACTGACTCTTCCACCCTGGGAAAAAGCTTCTGACTATCCACTCTGTCCATGCCGCTCATAACTTTGTAAACCTCTATCATGTCGCCCCTCCACCTCCGTCGTTCCAGTGAAAACAATCCGAGTTTATCCAACCTCTCCTCATAGCTAATGCCCTCCAGACCAGGCAACATCCTGGTAAACCTCTTCTGTACCCTCTCCAAAGCCTCCATGTCCTTCTGGTAGTGCGGCGACCAGAATTGCACGCAATATTCTAAGTGTGGCCTAACTAAAGTTCTGTACAGCTGCAGCATGACTTGCCAATTTTTATACCCTATGCCCCGACCGATGAAGGCAAGCATGCTGTATGCCTTCTTGACTACCTTATCCACCTGCGTTGCCACTTTCAGTGACCTGTGGACTTGTACGCCAAGATCTCTCTGCCTGTCAATACTTCTAAGGGTTCTGCCATTTACTGTATACCTCCCACCTGCATTAGACCTTCCAAAATGCATTACCTCACATTTGTCCGGATTAAACTCCATCTGCCATTTCTCCGCCCAAGTCTCCAACTGATCTATATCCTGCTGTATCCTCTGACAATCCTCATCACTGTCCGCAACTCCACCAACCTTTGTGTCGTCCGCAAACTTACAAATCAGACCAGCTACATTTTCCTCCAAATCATTTATATATACTATAATTCCTGATGTATGGAAAATTGAAAATGTTCACACTACTATAGATTATCCAGAAACTTCAAAGAAGCATAGTTTTGTGTCACCAAAAGTAGAATGCCAATGGCAGTTCTTGGGCTCAAATTTAAGAAGCCAAGTTATATGTACAAGGTGCACCATTTTGATTTTTCCCCAACACTTAGGGTTTTTACAAACTCCCTATTTCAGAATACAGGAGCTCCTGAATATGTAGATGTTCTGCTTCATGAGAGCTGTGCAGCAGTCCCCTGAGAATCAAGATGCTAGGATTCTTAGTCTATTGTAAGAAGTTCCAGTAGCAACCAGAGCAGAAGTTAATATTCTTGGACACCACGTTTCACAATGCCAGACAGGAGTTTTTCCTGCCTTCAGATTGGTTTACTGCATTCCGATCTGATGACTCCTTTTGGAGCATGTGATTTATTCCAGAAAGATGGAACTGAAGCCAATCTTTGCACACTTTTATGTTTACCAACAGAGTTGCACAGTACTGGCATACACCTCCTAACCCAACAACCACCGTTTTAGTCTGTGTATATTGATAGGGGCTAAAGTTAATGCTCATCACCTGCATAACACCTTTAATAGAGAATTAATATATGACTTCACCATTTTTACCATTAGTTTCAGGTAACAAAGTTAATGAATTGTAAGCCCTAATGGACCTGATTTCTGCATGTTGATAGTGGTTTAATTAAAAGTGTTTCCTGGAGTCCAGCTCAGAAAATGGTCCCATCATTTTATCACACAAGCCAAAACTTGGGAATATTTCTTCCTGCTTCATAGATTACAAAATAATTTACAAAGTCTTGGTGTAAAAGCTCATGACTAACTAGTGACGAAGCAGCAGATATCCTAACTGAAGGATGACTGTATCTTGCACTGTTAATGACTTGTAGGGAAAAAGCCCTGGCATTCCACAGCTGCTTATTAGCTCCCAGCTGAGGAGCTCCTAATTCTACTACATTGAATAAACTTTTTCTAGATTTAACTGCAGTACACAACACCTTGGCAGATCAATTTTGACAGGTAACACTGTGGCTTACATGCAGGGGCCTTCTTATTTTCTGCAGCTTTGACATTTTTTACAGTGAGTGGAGAATGGCAGGAAAAAAGTACTTGGTAGGAATAAAAATAGAAAATACTGGAACTACTTAACAGGTCAGGCAGCATCTGTGGAGAGGGAAAAAGAGTTGATGTTTCAGGTAAATTGACCTTTCATATAAGTGGAATTCATATGACGCTGAAGTACGAAACCATCTGCAGCAGTATACGTGCAGTGGCATTGCTCATTTGCAATGACATGGTGACATTTACAATTTGCATATGCAGCTCATGTCTGTCCCTAGAATCTGTGCTGCTAGGTTATATGGTCTGGAGGTTGAAAATTATTCCAAGAATTTGCCAGGTATATACATTTTACCTTTTTAAAAAGTCAAGTATTGTGTAGCATCTTTCATGTCATCAGGACTTCACCAAACCCATCACAGCAATCACTTGTTCTGATGGGAAATGCAGCAGCCAATTTGTGTATAGGTCCCACAAACAGCAACAAGATATGACTAATTTGTTTTTGTGGTGTTGGTTAATGGATGAGTGTTGTCCAAGATAATGAGAATTTTCTGCTGTTACAAAAAAAAAAATGCCATGGAGACTTTTTTACGTTCACCTGAACAGGCGATTGGGCCTCGGTCCAATCTGGGCCACCTCAGCCAATGCAGCACTCACTCAGTACTGCATTAAAGTATTCGTCTGGATCATGTGCTCAAGTCTCAGGAGTGGGCCTTGAGTATACAACCTACGAACTTGGCTCACTGGTAATGTTTTTCTCCGAGTTCACACTTTATCTTAATGTTTTTGGTTCACTTGATTTGAATTTTATGGGGTTTGTTATGGGTGGTGAAGAGGGAGAAAAAAGAAACTGGTGTGTACCTGTTTCAATAATGGTGTTAAAACTGTAGAAGGGTCTTGTCTTGTATCACTGGAGGAGTATGTTATGGAGTAGAATTTGCATTACAGATTAATCAAGAATGTTGAGACATTTAATGCAAAATTGCTGTTTCTCAGTTGAGAAAATTGAATAACATTTTCAGAACTGTTCCATCAGATCTACATGTCCAGCACTTACTCCAGGTGTTTGGAAATAGCAAATACTAGAGTTTTTCAAATGAGGGTCAAATTGCTATGGGCTAGGAAACAAAAAAGACTAATTTCTTTCAATGGGAGCCCTGTTACTAAAAGCTTATAAAACAGAAGAATTGCTTGAGCAGGAGTGTCTGTTTAAAGGAGTACTCAAATTATCATAGTTGCATCTGTTTTCACCATGAATAATAGCAAAAGCAACACAAATATAAATGACATTCTTTTTGTTACAGGAAATAAAGAAGGATGCAAAGAAAGAAAGCCAACCAGTCAAACCTACTGAGATGTTTGAAGGTGATTTCTCCAATGGCAACCTGGTGTCTTCAAATGATACAACTCTTAAAAGTCCTAGAAAAGGTAATTCTGCAATATGCAGTTATTTTCCACAGTGATCAGGGCACCTGTTTGGGAGTTCAGGTTGAATAAACATTTAAAACTCCAGTGCAGAAAACATTTCAATCTTGATGGTTGCTGCAGAGTTTACTTTTAACGAAAAGCCATGTGCTATGCCATGAACCGTGTTGGTAATGAGTGTGGCAATGGTGTCCTTCAATCTGTTGCATTAATGTCATAGAAATAATAAATAAATGTGTATGCTGGAAATCTAAATAAAACCAGGGCATATTAGAAATACATCATGGATGAATTAGCATCTGAAAGAGAAAAACTTGCTTTTCTGGTGGGATCCGTTGGATCAATATTTTGTTATTTTTAGGATTATATTCTGATCTTGAGTCACTTTAGCTGCCCGTTTTTGTGATATCGAGTTGCTGCAGTACTGACAGTTATACTTGCTGTTGTAAATATCTCTATATTGCTTCCAGATTAGGTACAGATAATTAGATCACTTGAAAGAGAACAACATAACAAAGTGTGAAACTGAATCTGCTGCGCCGTGTGATACTCTCATATGTGGAAAGATTTTTTCACTCTCAAAAGATTTTCTTTTAATTGTTGCAAACTTGTGCTGGCCAATATTCCACACCCTTGCATGCTTGCCTATCTCGTGTCATACCCTTGAACCACACACCATTTTCTAAAAAAAAACCCTTTCAAACACCTCCAAAGCTGATAAAAAGAAAATGCTTGCAAGTGCAAACATACCCACAAACTATCCTGACTGTGCTTGGATCAGAAAAAAATGGTTGTAAGTGCTTCACTTTTGTGTATGAATGCACCAGCATGCAAAGCATCACAAAAGAATCCCCACTGAAACTGAGAATTGGAACTGATAAGTGATCATACTAGTGAAGGCCACTCTAGATTTAGAAGAGCCAGCTGTACACATGCAATAAGCATTGCTCTACATTTGTTCCTATGATATTTTGAAACTCTGAATGTTGGCACTTCCAGTTAGAAAATGATGTAAATAATACATGGCAGAGCATTTACCCACCTTGGCTGGTTCTCTGGAACTCTCTCCCTAAATATCACTACCTCCTCTTCTCTTGCTACTCTTCAAAAACATTCTCACAACCCATCTTTTTGACCAAGCCTCTGGTCACCCCACCTAATTCTTTTCTCCATGGCTTGGTATCATTCCCATTCTGTGCCTGTTTGCTTTTTCTTTTCCCCCAACTCTTGTAAAACACCATAGGACAGTTTCTATAAGAGACTACAATATTATTTACATATGCTAGTCATAATTTGTTTAATTTCAGTGTAGTTAGAGTATTTATTAGGAGGTATCAATCTTAGTTTTTAATGACACCAGTATGTTGACTTTTAGTTTTTTGTTTGTTGTCTGATTTCATCGCCACATGTAGAGAGAATATAGCCAGTTTGAGAGTTTTAATGGATCTCTGAATCATTTTATTTTTTAAGATCCTGTTTTGCTGCTGTCTAATTGAAGAAAGCATTGAAGGAATAAAAATTGAAGGAACAGAGTGACCTTGGAGTGCATGTCCACAGAACCCTGAAGGTGGCTGGACAGGTAGATAAGGTCGTCAAGAAGGCAAAAGCATGCTTGCTTTTATTAGCTGAGGGATGGAATGTAAGAGCTGGGAAGTTATGCTGGAATTGTATAAAACAATTGTTAGGCTACAGCTGGAGAATTGTGTGCCGTTCTGGTCACCACACTGTAGGTAAGATGTGATTGCACTAGAAAGGGTACAGAGGAGATTTGTGAGGATATTGTCTGGACTGCAGAATTTTAGTTATGAGGAAAGGTTGGATAGGCTAGGGTTGTTTTCTTTTGAACAGAGGAGACTGAGGGGAGAGCTAATTGAAGTGTATTGAATAATGAGAGGTCTAGCTAAGGTGCATAGGAAGGCCCTATTCCCCTTGGTTGAGGGGTCCATAACTGGGGGCATTGTTTTAGGTTAAGATGTAGGAGGTTTTGAGGGTATTCGAGGGGAGATATTTTCACCCAAAGCGTGGTGGAGATCTGGAACTCTAGGCCTGAAAGGGCGTTAGAGGCAGAAACCCTCAACATTTCAAAAGCACTAGAAGTGTCATAACCTGCAAGGCTACAGAACAAGAGCTGGAAACTGGGATTAGGCTGGATGGCTACCTGTCAGCTATCACAGACACATTGGGCCAAATGGCCTCCTTTTGCGCTGTAAATTTTTATGGTGCTATGAATAAAATCTTCCCTGTCTTCCAACAGAACGGTGATGAAATTCAAAATTGAGAAGGAGTCCAGCACAATGTTTGACTTGCTGTCATGATTTGCTTGGAGTAATGATAACTGGTGGTGTATTTGAATTTGTTTTGGAGTCACATTGATAATTCAAAAATTAATTCAGCAATTTTTCATGTGGAGCTATGACATGGGCAAAGAATGAGAAGGAAAAATGTCTTTCCCCATTCTAACTTGTAAATATAAGTTGAATTTTTCAAGGCAAACAACACCTTTTTCAGGGAAATGAATGTGAAGAGAGCACAGGAGAGAAACAGGATGTGGGGGCTTCTGGCTTCGTGCTATTCACCTTTAGAGATATGGTGGATAAAGGTTTAAGGCTCATATAAGTGACTGGAAGGATACAGGGGTTGAGTCTCTATTGAAGGAGGTTGGGGTATTGGTGGGAGTAAGGTGACATTAGAAAGGAAGGAGATAGTGGGAAGGTGAAGAGGAATGGGAGTTTGGGGAAGGGAACTGGAAGGAAGCTGCTGAGGGCCACGTTTTCCCCACCATCTCATCCCATGCAGCCTACAGCTGTTGGTAACTCCTTCTCCCCTACCTCCCACAACCTGCCATCCATACCTACACCCAAAAGGAAAGAAAATAAGACTGAGAAGCAAGAAGAAAAGCTGAGCAAAGAGGAAGAAGTGAGACAGAGAGAAACAGCAACACAAGATTCACAACACTTGCTTGAAAGATCATATTCTCTGGGGAATCAGTGTTCACCTTCAGGTGGCAAATTAGCGGAGTGGTCCTTCCGCCCGTTAAAGAACCTGTTTGATTTATGTTGCCTTTGATTATAATGCGAATGAAAGTTTGGGCAGTTTCTCTAAGGGTGATGAAGGTGAAAATCACCTCTACTGTGACCGTTATCTACTCTGACCATGTGCCACACCTCCAACTTGAGCACCCATTATATAGCACCTGTAACATTTTTCTATTTCATGCCTTTATGAAAGAATGTGCTGGTTGAGTCGAGTCGCGTCGCATGATTTCATGCAGGACACTTGCACTCAACAAGGATGGGATACTCTCATTTCCTCTTGATTTGAAAGTAGAGGTGAAAAACCATTATCTATTCCATTATAGTAGCCATGGTGAATGGAGGTATGAACTTGACTCTGTGCTTTGGTGTATGGTGAGAGTCAACTGATGGGGATTATTTATTCCCCTCTCTGTCTGTAATACTCCTGCTGGAATAGTTTGTTTTAGTCTTCAAGGAAGCATCTGTACATTTTATCCTTTGCTTTGGCTCCAGCTGGATGAATCTGGAGGATGTTTAGACTTCAAAAGTGATAGTGAAATGCTTTTTCTTCTACTAGATTTGGAATTGCTGCACAAATGAAGACATGAGAATTTGAGATGAAATCTCTGGTTCTCCGAGGATCGTAGGGAAATAGTCAAACACCATTCAGCTTCTGTTGCTGAAAAGATCAAAAATGGAACAGTTTGAAAAGGAAAGATTGGAGAAAACTAGAGTACTAGGTGACAACCTTACTGAACTAAAGCTCATTGCAAATAAGAGTGGCAGAGGTCAAGTAGGTTATTAAAATGATCAACTCAAATAGCCAATTTCGTTGCATACACTAAGAGACCGGGATAAGGAAGTTGGAAGTAAAAGATAATTGGGCCTTTGTGCTCCATTATGGGAATCATAGAATGGATATGGCACAGAAAGAGGCCATTCAGCCTGTCATGTCCATGCTGGCTGTCTCCAAGAGCAACTCGGCTAATCCACTTGCCTGATCTTTCCTTGGAGCCCTGGAATTTTGTTCTCTTCAGATGGTTATCCAGTTCCTTTTGAAAACCACGCTTGAATCTGCCTCCACCACACATTCAGATTCTAACCACTTGCTGCATGAAAAAAGGTTTTTCCTCATGTCGCCATTGTTTCTTTTGGCAACCACTTTAAATCGGTGTCCTCTGCTTCTCGACCTTTCCGCCAGTGGGAATAGTTTCTATCTACTCTGTCCAGAAACAGTATTAGAAACCAGTGTTTAGCAACTGATGAGAGTAATTCCTTAATTGTTAAATAAAATGACATGAATTCGATCGGTTGCTTACAATACAGAAGATTTTTTTTTAGGAAAAATGATTCACTAACAAGCTGTAATTTAATAAATTGGTGTTTGCCTTGATACTTGTAAAATAATAGGCAGAATAAATCTTCTGACTAGATTTAATTGGACAATACTTTTCTGTACGTTCCTTTTTTATTTCTCCCAGCGTGAGACCCCACAACTGCACTCAATATCATCTTGGTTCAGGGTAATGCAGCTCTCGGTCATAAGATTGTAGGTTCAAATTCCACTCTGGGACTTCAGCATATAATCTAGGCTGAAATGTCTGCAGTGCTGAGGGAGTGTTGCATTGTTGAAGACTTTCTTTTGGATGTGTTCAATAAGGGTCCCATCTGTCTGTTCAGGTAGAGGTAAAAGATCCCATGGCACTATTTAAAGAGGTGTGCTGGTGGTCAGCACTGATCTCTCAACAAAGACCAAATCAGATTATCTGGTTATTTTTCTGATTTGCTGTTTGTGGGACCTCACTTTGTGCTGCTGCCTTTGCCTGCAAAATTAGAGTATACTTCAAAAGTAATTCTTTATGCAATACCTTGGGACGTTCTGTAGACCTGAAAGGTGCGACATAAATTCAAGTTTGTTCTTTTAGTCTTAATTCTTCTTCGTATATGCCAATATCCCTCTGTGTTAATATGGGTGAGTGCTCAATTTTTGTGAAATTCTGGAAATCTGAGTTTTGGTACACAAATGTGCTATGGAGGATTCTATGGTTTTATTTTGAAAGTGAGTAAAGATCCATAAGTTTAAAAAAAAATTGTACTAAAAATAAATTGAGATGACGTCGGGCATGAGTTGGGAACTCTGGGCAACTAATTTCTATGCTAAATATGCATGTTATTTTCTTGAAAGTTGAGCTAGAGATTGTCAGTTTTTAGCTTAAATCTTCTGTGCGGCAATACTGTTCACAGGTCACTTGTGGTGCAGTCACATTACCATGTTTTCATCAATGTACAGTGGTATTTGTTATATACTAGTACAAAAGTAACAGTATAGCTTTGGAGACAACCAAATATACGAAAGCTATGAAAAGTAACAGCCCTTGTAGCACTCTGTCTCATTGATTTGAGTTTGCACAAAATGCATTATAATTTTAGCTTTATTTCTCCTCACTTCAGTCAGCATTGTGACATTAGCTCAAGAAGTTCATTATTTTTATTTCCCTTGACTCGTTTAACCGAATAATTCATAGTGTTTGCCGGTTGGATGGGATTATGATACAAAATGACCAATTTATTGGGCCAACTGCACAGGGAGCGGTCGAAGAGGAAAGATTTTCAAATCTGTTAATCTGAGACTGTCTTGTACCAATCTCTGTTTATAAAATAGAGCTAAATCTAAAATGTACTCTTCAATATATGCTGCACCAAACACAACACAATTCTTCACTAGTGCTTTAGAGTCATAGTTGTACAGCATAGAAACAGGCCCTTTGCGTCCATGCCGACCATAATGCCTATCTACACTAATCCCATCTGCCTGCATTAATTGCATATCCCTCTATGCCTTGCTCATTCAAGTACCTGTCCAGATGTTGCTCTTAAATGTTGCTACTGTTCCTGCCTCCACCACCTCCTCAGGCAGCTCATTCCAGATACCCACTATTCTTTGTGTGAAAAATTTACCCCTTTAAACCTCTTCCCTCTCACCTTAAATCGATGCCCTCTAGTTTTAGTCACCCCTACCATGGGAAACAGACTCTGGCTATCTACCCTATCTATGCCTCTCATAATTTTATATACCTCTATCATGTCCCCTCTCAGCCTCCTTCGCTCCAGGGAAAACAGACCTAGCCTATCTAATCTCTCTTTATAACTCAAGCCCTCCAAACCAGGCAACATCCTTGTGAATCTTTTCTGCACCCTCTCTAGCTTAATCACATCTTTCCTGTAGTGCGGCGACCAGAACTGCACACAGTACTCCAAGTGCGGCCTAATCAACGTTATGTACAACTGTAACATGACGTCCCAACTCTTGTACTCAGTGCCTCGGCCGATGAAGACAAGCATGCCATACGCCTTCTTCACCACCCTGTCTACCTGTGTTGCCACTTTCAGGGAACTATGTACATGCACGCCAAGGTCTCTCTGCTCAAGAGCACTGCCCAGGGCCCTGCCATTTGATGTGTATGCCCTGCCCTGGTTTAACTCCCCTGGAGTTGCCCTGGGAGTCCTGAAGTCTCATGGCATCAGATCTGACATGGACAAGGAAACTGCCTGCTGATTACCACCTACTGCCCTCCCTCAGCTGATGAGTCAGTACTCCTCCATGTTGAACAGCACTTGGAGGAAGCACTGAGGGTGGCGAGGGCACAAAATGTACTCTGGATGGGGGACTTCAATGTCCATCACCGAGTGGTTCGGTAGCACCTCTACTGGCCGAGTCCTAAAGGACGTATCTGTCAGACTGGGTATGCGGCAGGTGGTGAGGGAACCAACAAGAGGCAAAACATACTTGACCTCATACTCACCAATCTGCCTGCTGCAGATGCATCTGTCCATGACAGTATTGGTAGGAGTGATCACCGCGCGGTACTTGTGGAGACGAAGTCCCGCCTTCACATTGAGGATACCCTCCATCGTGTTGTATGGCACTACCACCGTGCTAAATGGGATAGATTTAGAACAGATCGAGCAATGCAAAACTGGGTATCCTTGAGACGCTGTGGGCCATCAGCAGCAGCAGCAGAATTGTACTCCACCACAATCTATAACCTCATGGCCCGGCATATCCCCCACTGTACCATTACCATTAAGCCAGGAGACCAACCCTGGTTCAATGAAGAGTGCAGGAGGGCATGCCAGGAGCAGTACCAGGCATAGCTCAAAATGAGGTGTCAACCTGATGAAGCGACAACACAGGAAAATCTGCGTGCCAAACTGCGTAAGCAGCATGCAATAGACAGAGCTATGTGATCCCATAACCAACGGATCAGATCTAAGCTCTGCAATCCTGCCACATCCAGCCGTGAATGGTGGTGGACAATTAAACAACTAAAATTCGAGGAGGTGGCTTGACAAGTATCCCCATCCTCAATGATGGGGGAGCCCAGCACGTCAGTGTGAAAGATAAGGCTGAAGTAATTGCAACAATCTTCAGCCAGAAGTGCCGAGTTGATGATCCATCTCGGCCCCCTCCTGAAGTCTCCAGCATCACAGATGCCAGACATCAGCCAATTTGATTCACTCCGCGTGATACCAAGAAATGGCTGAAGGCGCTGGATACTGTAAAAGCTATGGGCCCTGACAATATTCCGGCAATAGTACTGAAGACCTGTGCTCCAGAACTTGCTGCGCCCCTAGCCAAGCTGTTCCAGTACAGCTACAACACTGGCATCTACCCTGCAATTTGGAAAATTGCCCAGGTATGTCCTGTACACAGAAAGCAGGACAAGTCCAACCTGCCAATTACCGCCTCATCAGTCTACTCTCAATCGTCAGTAAAGTGATGGAAGGTGTCATCAACAGTGCCATCAAGCGGCACTTGCTTAGCAATAACCTGCTCAGTGACGCTCAGATTGGGTTCCGCCAAGGCCGCTCAGCTCCTGACCTCACGACAGCCTTGGTTCAAACATGGACAAAAGAGCTGAACTCAAGAGGTGAGGTGAGAGTGACTGCCCTTGACATCAAGGCAGCATTTGACCGAGTATGGCATCAAGGAGCCCTAGTAAAACTAACGTCAATGGGAATCAGTGGGAAAACCCTCCGCTGGCTGGAGTCATACCTAGCGCAAAGGAAGATGGTTGTGGTTGTTGGAGGTCAATCATCTCAGCTCCAGGACATCACTGCAGGAGTTCCTCAGGGCAGTGTCCGAGGCCCAACCATCTTCAGCTGCTTCATCAATGACCTTCCTTCAATCATAAGGTCAGAAGTGGGGATTTTCGCTGATGATTGCACAATGTTCAGCACTATTCGTGACTCCTCAGATACTGAAGCAGTGCGTGTAGAAATGCAGCAAGACCGGGACAATATCCAGGCTTGGGCTGATAAGTGGCAAGTAACATTTGCGCCACACAAGTGCCAGGCAATGACCATCTCCAACAAGAGAGAATCTAGCCATCTCCCCTTGACATTCATTGGCATTACCATCGCTGAATCCCCCACTATCAACATCCTAGGGGCTACCATTGACCAGAAACTGAACTGGAGTAGCCATATAAATACTGTGGCTACAAGAGCAGGTCAGAGGCTAGGAATTCTGAGGCGAGTGACTCCCCAATGCCTGTCCATCATCTACAAGGCACAAGTTAGGAGTGTGATGGAATACTCTCCACTTGCCTGGATGGGTGCAGCTCAAGAAGCTCGACACCATCCAGGACAAAGCAGCCCGCTTGATTGGTACCCCATCTACAAACATTCACTCCCTCCACCACCGACGCACATTGGCAGCAGTGTGTACCATCTACAAGATGCATTGCAGCAATGCACCAAGGCTCCTTAGACAGCACCTTCCAAACCCACGACCTCTACCAACTAGACAGATAAGGGCAGCAAATGCATGGGAACATCACCACCTGCAAGTTCCCCTCAAACCCACACACCATCCTGACTTGGAACTACATCGCCGTTCTTTCACTGTCGCTGGGTCAAAATCCTGGAACTCCCTTCCTAACAGCACTGTGGGTACACCTGCCCCAAATGGACTGCAGCAGTTCAAGAAGGCAGCTCACCACCACCTTCTCAAGGGCAATTAGGGATGGGCAATAAATGCTGGCCTGGCCAGCGACGCCCACATCCCAAGAATGAATAAAAAAATTTCGCAAAATGCATCACTTCACACTTGTCTGCGTTAAATTCCATTTGCCACTCCCTTGCCTACTTTCCCAGTTGATCTATATCCTGTTGTAACCTTAGACAACCTTCTTCACTGTCCACTATACCACCAATTTTGGTGTCATCTGCAAACTTACTAATCATGCCCCTTACATTCACATCCAAGTCATTAATATATATGACAAACAACAGAGGGCCCAGCACCGATCCCTGCGACACACCACTGGTCACCGGCCTCAAATCTGAAAAACAACCCTCCACTACCACCCTCTGCTTCCTATCACCAAGCCAATTTTGTATCCAATTGGCTAGCTCACCCTGGATCCCATGTGTTTGAACCTTCTGGACCAGCCTACCATGCGGGACCTTGTCAAAGGCCTTGCTAAAGTCCATGTAGACAACGTCCATCACCCTGCCCTCGTCAATCCTCTTGGTCACCTCCTCGAAAAACTCAATCAAATTCGTGAGACATGATTTCCCATGCACAAAGCCATGCTAATTATCCCTAATCAGACTATGCCTATCCAGATGCAAATAAATCCTGTCTCTCAGAATCTTTTCCAATAACTATCCCACCACTGATGTAAGGCTCACCGGCCTGTAGTTCCCTGGCTTATCCTGGCTGCCCTTCTTAAATAAAGGCACAACATTAGCTATCCTCCAGTCCTCTGGTACTTCACCGTGGTTAACGATGATACAAAAATCTCTGCCAGGGCCCCAGCAATCTCCTCCCTTGTTTCCCACAGCATCCTAGGATACACCTGGTCAGGCCCTGGGGATTTATCCACCTTAATGCGCTTCAAAACTTCCAATACCACCTCCTTTGTCATGTTGATATGCTCCAGGATATCGCTGTTCTCTCCCTTGAACTCACTAGCTTCCATGACCTTCTCCACGGTAAATACGGATGGGAAATATTCATTTAAGACCTCGCCCATTTTCCGTGGCTCCACGCATAGATTGCCACACTGATCATTAAGCGAACCTACTCTCTCCCTAGCTACCCTTTTACTCTTAATATACTTATAGAATCTTTTAGGATTCTCCTTTATCATCGGCCAGGGAAATTTCATGGCCCCTTTTCGCGCTCATAATTTCCTTAAGTGTAGTCCTACATCCCCTATACTCCTCGAGGGACTCGCTCAATCCCAGCTGTCTATACCTGATATATGCCTCCTTCTTTGTCCTGACCAGACCCTCAATATCCCTTGTCAACCAAGGTTCCCTAAACTTGCCAGCCTTGCCCTTCCATTTAACAGCAACATGCCGGCCCTGAACTCTTCCTATCTCACTTTTAAAAGCCTCCCACTTGCCAGACGTCCCTTTACCTGTAAACAGCCTCTCCCATTTAACTTTTGAGAGTTCCTGTCTGATGCCATCGAAATTAGCCTTCCCCCAATTTAGGACTTCAACCTGAGGACCAGTCCTATCCTTTTCCATAACTATCTTGAAGCTAATAGAGTTATGGTCACTGGTTCCAAAGTGCTCCCCCACTGACACATCAACCATCTGCCCACCCTCATTTCCGAAGAGGAGGTCGAGTGTAGCCCCTTTTCTAGTAGCACCATCCACATACCGCTTCAGAAAACTCTCCTGGACACATGTAACAAATTCTTCCCATCTGATCCCTTAGCACTAAGGCAATCTCAGTCAATATTAGGGAAGTTAAAATCACCGACTATTACAACTCTATAATTCCTACACCTACCTGTGATTTTCCTCCATATATGCTGCTCCAATTCCCTCTGACTATTGGGGGGCCTATAGTATAATCCCATCAAAGTGATCACCCCTTTCCTATTTCTAAGTTCTACCCATATGGCCTCGCTGGACATTCCCCCAGGGATATCCTCTCTACGTACTGCCGTGATGTTCTCCCTAATCAATAGTGCAACTCCCCCTCCTCTCTATCTCCACCTCTGTCACGCCGGAAGCATTGATACCCCGGAACGTTGAGCTGCCAGTCCTGCCCATCCCTCAACCACGTTTCCGTAATAGCTATAATATCACAATCCCATGTACAGATCCATGCTCTGAGTTCATCTGCCTTACCTGTAAGGCTTCTTGCCTTAAAGTAAATGCAGTTTAGCCTACCAGACCTTCCACTCTCCCTGTCCTGCCCCTGCACGGCCTACCTACTGGACTTGCTTGCTTTAACCTCTACATTTGCCTCAACTATCTCATCTGAGAGACTACTACTTTGGGTCCTAACCCCCTGCAAGACTAGTTTAAACCCTCCCGAGTAGTACTAGCAAACTTCCCCGCAAGGATATTGGTCCCCCTCCAGTTTAAATGCAACCCGTCCTTCTTGTACAGGTCACCTCTGCACCAGAAGAGATCCCAATGATCCAAATAGCTGAAATCCTCCTGCCTACACCAGCTCTTCAGCCGCGCATTCATTTGCCTTATCCTCCTATTCCTACCCTCACTAGCACGTGGCACAGTGAATAATCCTGAGATTACAACCCGAGAGGTCCTGCTTTTTAACTTTCTGCCTAACTTCCTATATTCCCTTTGCAGGACGTCATCTCTCTTCCTGCCTATGTCGTTAGTGCCAATATGGACCACGACCTCTGGCTGCTCACCCTCCCCTTTCAGAATGTTCTGCAGCCGCTCCGAGACATCCTTGACCCAAGTACCAGGGAGGCAACATACCATCCTGGAGTCTTGTTTGTGGCCACAGAAATGCCTATCTGCACCCCTTACGATAGAATCTCCTATCACTATAGGTCTTCTAACCCTTTTCCTCTTCTGATGTGCAGCAGAGCCCTCCGTGGTGCCACGAACTTGGCTGTTGCTGCTTTCCCCTGGGAGGTCATTTTACCACCCCCCCCCCCCCCCCAACTGTATCTAAAGCGGTATATCTGTTTGAGAGGGGGATGGCCACAGGGGACTCCTGCACTACCTACCTGCGCCTACTACTCCGTCTGGTGGTCACCCATCTCTTTTCTACCTGTGCAGCTATTACATGCGTTGTGACCACCTCGCTAAACGTGCTATCCACGACGTCCCCAGCATTGTGGATGCTCCACAGTGAATCCACCCGCAGCTCCAGCTCCGTAATGCGGGTAACCAGTAGCTGCAGGTGGATACACTTCCTGCACACATGGTCACCAGGGGCACTGGAAGCATCCCTGATTTTCCACATAGCGCAGGAGGAGCATATCACGGGGCTGAGCTCTCCTGCCATGACTTACTCTTAGGTTAATTAGTTGCTCCATTAATTAAAAAAATACTAAATTTACTAGGGGCCTTGTTCTACCCACTTCAATCCAAAGTCCTTCAAAAAAAAACTCTTTAGTAGTGCTCACCTTATCACCAGAGATTTTTTTCCAACAACAAAAAACAACATTCCCCTTATTTTTTTTAAGGTATTCTAACAGCTGCAACTCACCAACCAGTCACCTTGCAGCTCACTTGACGTTACTGTTTGCCTTTTTAAAGAAGCACTTTTTAAATACTGCTGGTCTCACTCAGTCTCCTTCTTTCTCGCTGTCGCTGCACTTTTTAAACATGTACTTGAATCTCTGATTACAATGACTAGAGATTTTGATCTCATTAAAACTGACTTGAAAAATAGGAGAGCATTGCTTTTGTCATGTATGAAATTTATTCATGACTGCATTAGTGCCACCTACAGGTGTTATTGAAATGTAAGATGGTATGGTAATTCAGATGGATGAGAAGCATACTTTGAATCGGAGCAGCAAAAATACAATGCAAATTGTTTTTTGCATGCAGGCAGGCGTGTAAGCAAATTTTTGAAAAAAAGAATGACGCTTGCAGTTCCCTCCTTAGTGCTGTCCCCAGCCATCACACCAGCTCAGACTGGCATTGAAAAGCAGAGGAATAGATCACTGGTATTTTTTTACATCTTTATCAGAAAGAAAAAATTTTAAGCTGTATCAGTGCTAAAAGCGATCAGTGAGGATGAAACGCTACAGTCCAACAATTTGTGTGACAGCTTTTTGAAGGTAATGGTTGGAAATACCTAGTTAGTGCATGCCAAACCCTTTTGCTTTGCATCTGTTTGAAGGAATGCAAACCTAGATGGTGAACAGGCTTCTTTATCTGAAAATTGAAATTTAAGGAGAAATCTATAGTAATAAAATTGGTGGGGCAGATTCTTTTCATCCATTTAGCTGATCTGCTTTCCCTTAGATTTTTGTTTTGTTTCTTGGGTGGTGGTTGTGGCTTTTGTAAAACTAATCTTGATTTATTCCACTTTTATTTCTGTCTTATAATCTGTGTCTGGGACAAGGTTGTGAAAGAACAGAAAGAGGAGATTCTGTTGCTCTGATTTGTGTAAGCAATCTGAACAGTGACCTGACCATGGAGGGTCTGCTCTTCAGCTTGCAACAATGTTCCTTTTTTAGTTCCCATCTCTGGCACTGTAATAATAAATGTTATATGTTGGATCGGATAACTCTTGTGCCATTATTCGGCAACCCTCCCAAACTCATGACTGCCACCACTTGGAAGGACAAGGAAAGCAGGTGCATGGGAATGTTATCTCTTTTACGTTCTCATCCATGTCACGCATCATCCTGACTTGGAACATATAACGCCAGGTTGAAATCCAGAATCTCCCTACCTAACAGTATTGTTGGGATTACCTTGTCCACATGGACTGCAGTGGTTCAAGAAGAAAACCTGCTGCCACCTTCTAAGGGGAACTGTGGTTGGGCAATAAATGCCGGTGACTCCCACATCCTATAAGAACAAAACTGAGGGAGGTCCTCTCGTGTTATGTTTAAATGCGCTGCATATAGCAGGAATCTTTTAAATGGAACATCTTGCATTGAATGCAGCTGTATCATGAAAAACATGCATCTCACGGATTTCTGTTTTGGCTCACTAACTCGATAGATTTGCTCAACTTTTGGTAGCTTTTAGTACTTATCTAATCATGTGAAATCCATATTGTTATATAACAGCCAGGTGGTGAATGATGGAATTGGAGCCAATCTTTACAGATACACATTATGAACATTCACCTCCTAACCCAAAAATCAGTTTCTTTTCCTATTTTACAGGAGCACAAGTGAATCACCAATTAATGCCCACCACTTGCATACAATTAAACAGAATTAATATACAATTAACAGATTCTCTCTATAAAAAAAGTTTACATATACAACCAAAATTTCAGAACAAATTAAATCATTAAGGCCTCCATATTTTGTACAAAGCATAACATTGTGAGACACCCTTCTTAAATTACCCCAATTTCCTCATATGTGCATTTCTTTTTCTAAAACAATTAGACATTTGACTTGCTTGTATTCATTTAATTTGAGATTTCCTTGCTCTCCAGCATTTGCATCAAGCCAACAATGTCAGCCGTTAATCTTTTTTTACTCTCTTTTTGAGGAGCATACATTATCCTACCATCTTCAGCACATCCCTTGTACAGAATCCCAGTTAAAATTTTTGACAAATAGGATCCCATATCCACTGCCATCACAAGAGCTGGTGCTTCAGCAGCTAAGTACTTTTAACAATCTTTTTAATTTTCTTAGCTTCCCAAACTGAAGGACAATATTTCCCATTCTCATCCATAAGAAATTTTATGAAGCCAGCTGCACGAGAATACCCATCAGGAGATTAACATGTGAAGCATCGCTTAAAAATGACAAGTTTCATGTTCTTTGGATCACCTAACGATGAGAACTTTATTTAATTTTTTTTAAAAGAAAAACTGAAAATGCTGTAAATACTTAGGTCGGGCTGCATCTGTGGAGAGAAAAAGAGATGAGGTTTCAGGTCAGTTACCCTTTATCAGATCTCACATGTCATATAAGAGCCAGGTGGTGAAGGATAGAATTGGAACCAAAATTGATACACTGATCAGCATTTATTTACAGAGGCGCACATTACAATCATTCACCTTCTAACCCCACAACTGCAGTTTCAGTCATTTGCTATTCAGAGGAGCACAAGTGAGTCCCCAGTTGATGCCCACCACCTGATCCCCAGTTAATGCCCCCCACCTGACTGCTATTAAACACTTAATTAAGATACATTTATCTCTCAAAACTAATTCACTCGCGTTTTCTTCAAAATCTACCAATCTTATAGAAGCAGTAGTTCTTACATAGCAAGCCACTCACATCGCTCATCTGGTTTTAGCTATCATATAAACAATATGAAGTAATTAAACAGATTTTGATGGTGGGGAGAAACTATACATATCCATAAAGTCAGTGGCTGTTGGAAATGCATTCTGATGTTTCCCCAGTGCATACCTGCCTCTTTGCCCATATGTTGGGGCTTCACTATACTGCAATCCTCAGCCTGAGAAAAAGGATGAGAGCCAGATTTCAGTCTAAAATGGTGGTGTGTTTGTGGAATGCAATTCTATTTCCCTCCTAGGCATGGCTAACAAAAACTACTAAAAAGTCAGAACACAGGGAGAGGGATCAAACCTAATCTGGAAAGCAATGTTCCTTCCTGTTTGCTTTAATGGCCACTGCAATCCACTATCACTGCAAAATAGAAAACAGACTTCTGTTAAAAGTACTGACCCATTCCATTACAACATGCTTCCATAGCCTGTGAAGTAACCCTGTTACTTTTGGCTTTCCTTACTGAATATGCAAGTTATTTATGGCATACAAGGAGGCCATTTGGCCCATCGAGTCCAGGCCAGCTCTTCATTGAGCAATCCAGTCAGTCCCACTCGATTCCTGTAGACCTGCAAGCTTGCTTCCTTCAACTTCTCGTCCAATTCCTTTTGAAGTCATTTATTTGTCTCTCCTTCCATCACCCTTGTGGGCAGTGAGTTTCAGCTCATTACCAATTGCTGCATAAAAAAAGTTCTTCCTCACATTCCTGTTGCATCTTTTGCCCAAAACCCTTGATCTGTGTTGCCTCGTCCCTGTACGATCAATTAATGGCAACAGTTTTTTCTTGTCTAACCTATCTAAGCCTGTCATAATCTTGTACACCTCTATCAAATGTTCCCTCAATCTCCTTTGCTCCAGGGAGAACAAACCCAGCTTTTCCAACCTAACCTTGTAACTAAAATCTCCCATCTCTGGAACAATTTTGGTAAATTTCCTCTGCACCTTCTCCAGGACCCTCACATTCTTCCTAAAGTGTGGTGACAAGAACTGGACGCACTACTCTAGTTGGGGCCTAATCAGAGCTTTCTAAAGGTCAGCATAACTTTCCTCCTCTTGCCTTTATTTATGAAGCCCAAGATCCCATATACTTTGCTCACGGCTCTCTCAATGTGTCCTGCCACTTTCAAAGATCAATGTACATGCAACCCCGTGCCCCTCTGTTCCTGCACATGCTTTAGAACTGCACCATTAAGTTTATATTGCCTCACCCTATCCCTTCTACCAAAATGCATTACCTCACACTTGTCTGCTCATTCTGCTAGCCTATCTATGACCTGTTGCAGTTTGTATCATCCTCTTTGTTAGCCTCCCAGTTTGGTATCATTGGCAAATTTTGAAATTCTACTCTGAATTCCAAGTTTCAAATTACTTCTATCTAGCAAAAAAGCAGTGATCTTAGCACTGACCCTGGGGAACAGCGCTGTCTAGCATCCTTCCGTCTGGAAAAACAACCATTTACAACAAATCGCTTTTTTCTGTCCTTAAGTCAATGTTTTAATCCAATTGGACACTGATCTTCCTATTCCATGAGCCTCAATTTTGTTAACCAGCCTTTTATGTGGTACTTTATATGGATTTTAAGAAAGAGTTTGATAGACAACATCCACTGTATTAAAAACAAGAAATGCTGGAACCACTCAGCAGGTCTGGCAGCATCTGTGGAAAGAGAAGCAGAGTTAACGTTTCGGGTCAGTGACCCTTCTTCGGAACTGACAAATATTAAAAATGTCACAGGTTATAAGCAAGTGAGGTGGGGGTGGGGCAAGAGATAACAAAGGAGAAGGTGCAGATTGGACAAGGCCACATAGCTGACCAAAAGGTCATGGAGCAAAGGCAAACAATATGTTAATGATGTGTTGAAAGACAAAGCATTAGTACAGAATAGGTGTTAACGGACTGAATATTGAACAGCAGCAAGTGCAAACATGAAAAAAAACAGTGGTTAAGCAAACTGAACAAACTAAGATGAAATGAAATAAATGCAAAAAAAGGTTGTAAAAAATCCACTGTATTGTTAATTCATACAAAAAAATCAATTCGATTTGTCAAGCATGATGTGCCTTTTCCAAATCTGTGCTGGCTATCCTTAATTAACTCAAACTCTGCAAGTGCCTGTTGATTTTTTTTTTCCCTGATTGATTATTGTTTCTAAAACCTTACCCACCACTGATGTTGAACTAACTGTCCTTACACTCTTCCTTGAATAAGGGTGCCACATTTGTCACACTCCAATTCTCTGGCACCTCCCCCATATCGAGGGAAGATTGCAAGCTTATGGCAAGCCCTTCAGCTATTTCCACCCCCACTTCCATTAGCAACTTGGGATGCGAGTCATCCGGACCAGGTGACTTATCTACCGTAAGCATAGCCAGCCTTTCCTGTACCTGCTCCCCCTCAATTTTTACACTGTCCATTGCCTTTACACTCTCTGCTTCTATTTGTCAGCATCCTCTTCCTTAGTAAACACTGATATAGAGTACTCATTAAGTATTCTAACCTTGCCCTGTGTCTTTAAATATATATTATCCTCGTTGTCCCTAATAGGCCCCACTCCACCACTTACTATTTACATGCCAGTGGAAAATGTTTGGGTTCCCTTTTATATTGACTGCCATTCTATTTTCATATTCTCTCTTTGCTAGACTTGCTTTCCTCTTCACCTCCCCTTATTGTATCTAGCCTGATTCTCACTTGAAGAATTCACCTGGCATGCAGCATACACTTTGATTTTTTCTTTCACCATATTCTCTATCTCCCTCATCCCAGAAGCCCTGTTTTTGGGTTCCCTTACCTTTTACCCTTGTTGGAATGTACCTAGCCTGTACTGGAAGCATCTTGTCCTTAAAGATAACCCATTGTTCCATTACCATTTTTCCTATCTGCTTTTGGTTACATTTTAACCTGGCTAGATCCCTTCTTTCCGCATTGAAATTAGTCCTCTTCCAATCTAGCTGGTTTATCTTATTATCATTCCTTGCTTTTTTTGCATTCCTAGTCTAAACCTTATGATACGGTGATCAGTCTTGCCCAAGTGCTCCCCTGAAGACACTTGGTCCACCTCATTTTCCAGTACCTGATCTAGCAATGTCTCCTTTCTAGTTGGGCTGAGAACATAGTGATCAAGGAAGTTCTCCTGAATTCATTTCAGAAATTTCTCTCCTTATTTTTCTTTTCTCTTAAAATTATCCCAATCCTCTATCTCGCTATTTGGAGAGCTATAGAATACCGCCAGTAGTGTGATCATACCCTTTTGCTTCTCAATTCTTAAGTCTGTGTGATGTGCAAACATCACTTTTTACCTGAATAGCTTGGAAAAGATTTTGACAATATTGCATTCTGTTTTGGTATTGGTCTTTCCCTTTTACATTTCCCTTTAGTGTTGATTCTAGTAGTGGAATGCCCCCTGGACCAGCAATGCCTTGTATTGCAATGCAATGTGTAATTTTTTTTTCTTTCCTGGGAGGTGGGTGCTGCTGGCACAGGCAGCATTTGTTGCCCATCCTTTACTGTCCTTGAGAAGCACTTGTCTTCTTGAACCGCTGCAGTCATGTGGTGTAGGTACACCCACTGTGCTGTTAGAAAGGGAGTTTCATGTTTTTTGACCGAGCAACAGTGAAGGAATGGCAATATTGTTCCAAGTCAGGATGGTATGTGACTTGGAGGGGAACTTGGAGGTGGTGTTCCCATGTGTCAGCTACCCTTGGCCTTCTAGGTGGTAGAGGTCATTGATTTGGAAGGTGTTGCAGTGCATCAACTCACCAAGGCTCTTTTCACAGCACTTTCCAGGTTTTGTCCTATATGGTGTTGAGTTTTTTTGAGTGTTATTGGAACTGCACTCATCCAAGCAAGTGGAGAATATTACATCACGCTCCTGACTTGTGCCTGGTTGATGGCTTTGGGGAGTCAGGAGGTTAGCTACTCTCTGCAGAATTCCCAGCTTCTGATCTACTCTTGTAGCCATAATATTTATATGGCTGGTCCAGTTAAGTGTCTCGTCAATGGTAACCCCCAGGATGTTGATGGGGAATTCAGAAATGGTAGTGCTGTTGAAAGTCGAGGAGAGATGGTTGGATTCTCTCTTGTTAGAGATGGTCATTACCTGGCAATTGTATGGCATGAATGTTAACTGCCACCCATCAGCCCAAGCCTGAATGTTGTCCAGGTCTTGCTGCATGTGGGCATGGACTGTTTCAGTATCTGGTGTGTTCAATACCGTTTGTAACTCGTCAATCATCAGCAAACATCCCCACTTCTGACCTTATGATGGAGGGAAGATGATTGATGAAGCAGCTGAAGATGGTTGGGCTGAGCACACAGACCTGAGGAACTCCTGCAGCGATGTCCAGGGGCTGAATTGAGTGACCTCCAACAACCATAACCATCTTCGTTTGTGCTAGATATGACTCCTACCAGTGGAGAGTTTCCCTTGATTCCCATTGACTTCAATTTTGCTAGGTCTCATTGATGCTACATTCTGTTAAATACTGCCTCGATGTCTAGGGCAGTCACGCTCTCACCTCACCTCTGGAATTCAGCTCTTTTGTCCACATTTGGACCAAGGCTGTAATGAGCTCTGAAGCCAAGTGCGAAATCCAAACTGAGCATCAGTGAGCAGGTTATTGCTGAGTGAGTGCCGCTTGATAGCCCTGTTAATGACCCCTTCCATCACTTTGCTGATGATTGAGAGGTGACTGATGGGCAGTAATTGGCTGGATTGCATTGGTCGTGCTTTTTGTAGATGGGACATGCCTGGGCAATTTTCCATATTGTTGGGTAAATGCCAGTGTTGTAGCAGTACTGGAACAGCTTGGCTAGGGGCATGGCTTTAAAAATTCTCATGTTTATTTTTAAGTTCCTCTATAGCCTAGCCCCCCTCTCTCTGTAACCTCCATGAACTGTATAACCCTCAGATTGCTGCGCTCCTCCAATTCTGGCATCTTCATTCTTTGTGAAAATAATGCTAGTTTTTTGCAATCTGCTCACGTGACCCTGGTGAGACATTGCAATATGCAAAGCTGTCATTTTTTCACAGGCCTGAGAGTCTGTAGATCTCTGCATGGTGTGAGCTATTGGTTGCAAATTGGAGTGGATTAGTTGCAGCTGAATTGTTGAACTTGGTTTAGTTTTTGGAGCGTTTGCTGATTTACATAAATACTCTGGTTCTTACAACCTGAATCTGTAATTGCTAAGTTTCAAATTCAAAATTTGTTCCAATTCAACATTTTCCAAGTACATCTCTTACTTTTATTTTGATCTTACTAATTAACTATTAAACAGAATTAAATGTAAAATCAAATGATTGTGTTAAAATTGCAGCTTTTTTAATGGTCTAATGTTTTCCCTCATTCACTTTAAAATTCAAATCATGTAGAATCTATTAAATGGGTATTTTTTTTTTTTGAAGCTATTGACCTGAAAAGTTAACTCTGTTTCTCTCCATAGATGCTGCCTGACTTGCTGAGTATTTCCAGCATTTTTTGTTTTTATTTCAGATTTACATCATTCACTTCTCTGCTCTTTTTTGCGAAAGAGAGAAGAGCAGCTCATCATGTATCATAATGACAGAAGCGGTTTGTGACATCAATACTGTGGTGTCACGATTACAATCAAAGTAAAAGGTTTGCCAACCACTTCTACAAGGTCGTGGCCCTTTTATAATGCAGTTAAAGTAGCAACGGTTGATTTGAAGTATCTGTTGTTTCCACAAGCAAATTAAACTAAATTTCTGATAGCTACTGTAAGTTACACATTTTCATACTTCACACTAACATCGAAATAAACACTCTAATGAAAGACAACAGTGCATCACATTGGTCCCAACATGATTGATGTGGAGTGCACATTTTGGATCTTTCATGCCTAGGCAACTGAAGGCGTGGCCCCAATGCTAGAGCGATTAAAATCTGAGATGCTCAAGAGGCCAATATCAGCCTAGCGCAGATAACTCGGAGGGATGTGCGGCTGGAGGAAATTACCGAGATAGGGAAGGGCGAGGCCATGGAGGGATTTGAAAATGAGGATGAGAATTTTAAAATCAAAATGTTGCTTGACTGGGAGGCACTGTAGGTCAGCCAGTGGAGGGGTGATAGGTGAATGGGTCTTGATGCCATTTAAGACATAGGCAGCAGAGTTTTGGATGATCTCAAGTTTATGGAGGGTAGATGTGGAAGACCAGCTAGGAGTGAGTTGGAATAGTCAAGTCTGGAGGTAACTAAGACCTGAATGAGGGCTTCAGATGACCTGAGACGGAACGAAGTCGGATGATATGGAAGTGGTAACAGGCGGTCTTAGTGATGGTGCGAATGTGACGTCTGAAGCCAATCTCTTGGTCAGTTGTGATACCAAGGTTGTGAACAGACTGGCTTAATCTCAGATTGTTGTCAGGAAGAGGGATGGAGTTTGGAGCGGGGACCTAAGACAGTGGTGTTAGTCTTCCCAATATTTAATTGGAGGCAATTTCTGCTCCTTCACTACTGGATACTGGATAAGCAGTCTGATAGCTTAGCAATAGTGGAGGAGCCTAGAGAGGTGATGGTGAGGTAGAGCTGGGTATCCTCAGCCTACATGTGAAATCTAACGCTGTGCTTTCAGATGTTACCGAGATGCAGCATGTTGATGAGAAATAGGAGGGGCCAAGGATAGATCCTTGGGGACACCAGAGGTAATTGTGCTGAAGCAGGAAGAGAAGCCATTGCAAGTGATACTCTGGCTACGATTAGAGAAGAATGGAACCAGCTGGACAACAGTGGAGACACATTGGAGGAGGATGGTGTGGTCAACTGTGTGAAAGGCTGCAGACAGGTCAAGAAGGCCAAAGAGGGAAAGTTCACCTTTGTCACAGTCACATAAGATGTCATTTGTGACTTTCATACGAGCTGTTACGGTAATGTGGTAGGGGCGGAAACCTGATTGACGGGATTCAAGCATGGAATTCCAGGAAAGATGGGCATTGACTTGGAAGGTGACAACACGTTCAAGGACTTTGGAGAGGAAAGGGCAGTTGGAGGTGGGATGGCAGTTTGAAAGGATGGTGAGTCAATTGAGGAGAGCGGTGATGATGACAGATTTAAAGGAGAGGTGAGCAGCTTAAGAGAGAGAACAGTTAACAATATCAACTAATATGGGGACCAGGTGGGAGGGAATGTTAGGTGGTCAGTTTAGTGGAAATAGGATCAAGGGAGCAGGAGGTGGGTCACATGGACAAGATGAACTCCGAGGGCATGAGGGGAGATGGGAGAGAAACTAGAGAAGGATGTGAGTTCAGGGTTAGGGCAGCGGGTTCCATTAGAGCAAGTTTGGCCAGGTGGGCTAGTGGAACAGAGATGCAGCAGAGGCAGCTGATTGGATGGCATCGATCTTAGTGACATGAGCTCCTGTTAGAGTTATTGTTGGAGGTGGAGGAGACAGGGGAGTGGTGTTTAAGAAGACAGTTTGCAGTAGAGAAAAGAAACCAGAGTTATCTTTGTATTCCAGGATGATCCCGGAATAATGAGCAGTTTTAGCAGACGGGCGCAGGACCCGATAGTGTTATAAGTGGTCCATCCAAATCTGGTGGTGGATGGTTAAAGCAGTTGTCTGCCAGATCCTTTCAAATCTGTGTCCTATGGACTTAAGGGAGCGGAGATGAGGGCTGCACCCAGGGCGATGCCCAGGGTGAGAAAGTAAGTTCGTGGTGGCAAATGTCTGATCTCAATTGTGCTTTCAAGGAAAGTTCCATGTGAAAATATCCCACTCCACTACCAGCTCCAACTTCAGTACATGTCCTTGCCTATACTGTTTAACCCAGAAAGCAATTGTAGGTTACTGTGGTGTAGTAGTTGGGCTAGTAATCCAGAGGTGTCAGATTGTCACAAAAGCCCAACTGGTTCCTTAATGTCCTTTATGGAAGGAAACATGTCATTCTTATCCAGTCAGGCCTACCTGTGGTTCATTCCAAACTCTCCTCTGAAGTAGTCTAGCAAGCCACTCCTTTGTATGAAACTGCTGCAACGGTTCAAGAAGGCGACTCACCACCACCTTCTCTGGCAACTAGGGATGGGCACCGTTGTCCAGTAAATGTATACCTATATTTCCAAAAGGCATTTGATAAGGTGCCAAACGCAAGGTTAATTGGCGAGGTAAGGGCTTATGGAGTTGCGGATAATATATTAGCATGGATACAGGATTGGTTAACAGACAGGAAACGAAGAGTGATATAAATGGGGCATTTTCAAGTTGGCGGGCAGAAAATAGTGGAATGCCGCAAGGATCAGTGCTGGGGCCTCAGCTATTTACAATCTATATTAATGACTTCGATGAAGAGAGAGAGTAATGTATCTAAGTTTGCTGATGATACAAAGGTAGGTGGAAAGGTAAGCTGTGGGGAGGACACAGGCTGCAAAGAGATATAGACTGCTTAAGTGAGTGGCCAACAAGATGGCAAATGGAGTATAATTATGGGAAGTGTGAAGTTATTCATTTTGGTCGTAAGAATAGAAAAGCAGCACATTTTTAAAAAGGTGTGAAACTTTTAAGTGTTGATGTTCAGCATCTCGGATGTGCTTGTACAGGAATGCAGAAAGTTAGCATACAGGTACAACAAGCATGTTGGTCTTTATTGCAAGGGGATTAGAATATAGTAATAAAGAAGTCCTTGCTACAGTTGTACAGGGTTTTGGTGAGACCACATCTGGAGTACTGTGTGCAGTTTTGGTCTCCACATTTAAGAGACAATATACTTGCACTGGAGACAGTACTGGGAAGATTCACTAAATTGGCCCCTGGGATGAGGAGGTTGTCCTATGATGAAAGGCTGAGTAAATTGGGCCTATATTATCTGGAGTTTGGAAGAATGAGATACAATCTCATTGAAACATACAAGGCTTTGAAGGGACTGGAAACGGTAGACACTGAGAGATTGTTTCCGCTGGTTGAAGAATCTAAAACACGGTCTCAGGATAAGGGGCTGATTATTTAGGACTGAGATGAGGAGAAATTACTTTACTCAAAGGGTTGTGAATCTTTGGAATTGTCTACCCAAGAGAGGTGTGGATGTTCCATCGTTGAATACATTTAAGGCTGGGATAGACAGCCTTTTGGGGTCGCAGGGAATTGAGGGATATGGGGAGCGGGTGAGAAAGTGCCGTTGAAGCCCAAGATCAGCCATGATTGTATTGAATGGCGCAGTAGGTTCGATGGACCATTTGGTCTACACCCGCTTCTATTGTTCTTGTATATCCTAATAAAGAGTTAACCATCTCAAGAAAAGGACTAATGGAGAGAAGATTGGCAGGAAGAAATATAAAACTCTTTGAGAGAATACTTTTGTTTTTGATTCTTTGGCACCATTGATGTGTGGTGTATGTGCATTATTTAGGTATTATACACAATTTTTTTATATGTGTAATAGATTTATGATCTAGGAGAGAAACGATCTGTGCAGTTATCAAGCAGATGTAGGGAAGAAGCTGATTCGGTTTAGTGGAATATTTCCTCCAATTTGAGGACAGCAAAGAATTTCCAGCCCTTAATTTTGAGGGAAGGTCAGTTGAACAGGTGGTGAGACAGCCTAACTATGCAACCACACTGATGGCGTGACAAATTCCTCAATGCCATTCAGGCAGATACTTCTGCAACTGAAGAGTAACAAACTTGTTTTTTCTAAAAAAAAAAAGCTAAAGACTAAACTGCAGTGAAAAATATTTTCCATTTGGCTTAGTCATCTGAATCAGGAGTTTGTGGATTCAAACATAGTAGGAGTAGGAGTAGGCTATTTGGCCCTTCGAACCTGCTCTGCCATTAAATAAAATTGTACTAAGACTCCTTTACTCCTATACTCCAATCCTTTCGTAACCAAAGTTAACACCATTTACCTTCCTAATTGCTTGCTGTAAGCATTTATTTGCTGAAATACATGTTGCATGTTCAAATGGGAGATATCCATTCATCAAAATCAGGAGGCAGTCTCTGATCCACAACTATTTTATTCTCAATCCACAGTTCAGAACAAATACCAGTTTCCACTCTTCCCTTCTGGACTAACTCCTGTCCAGAGGTAACTCCAACTGGGGGAAAACCTAGCCCTTAAATACAAACTGCAATGAGCATCACCTGCTCTCTATCAACACTGAATTAAGTCCTGGTTAATTAAAGGGACCAGCATTTTCAATATAATTATTACAAACATGCCCTTCCTAACCCAAAATGCAGTTTCAGTCTAAGTGAAACCCCTGTTAATGTCCACCCCTTGTATACAATTAATACCATTTGCCATGTTCTTGCCCACTCACCCAACCTGTTTATATCCCTGTGCAGTTTCTTTGCATCCTCCTCACCGCTTACTTTCCCACCTAATTTTGTATCGGTAGCAAACTTAGGTATGTTGCACTCAGTCCCAAATAGTTGAGGCCGAAGTATTGATCCATGCGGTACTCTGCTAGTTACAGTCTGCCAAACCTGAAAATGTCCCGTTTATTCCTACTATCTGTTTTCTGTCTGTTAACCAATCCTCAATCCATGGTAATGTATTGCCCCCAATTTCATGAGTCCTAATTTTTTTGTAGTAATCTCTTGAAATGCTTTTTGAAAATCCAAATACACTGCATCCACTGGTTTTCCCCCTTAATCATTTTATTATTGAAATCCCCAAAAAAACTCTAACAGATTTGTCAAACAAGAGACGTAGCAGTTGGCAGGAGAAGAGCAGAAGTGTAAGGGGAGAGCTAACTGTGTAACAGCCCCGACAACCAACTTCACCTGCAGCACCTGTGGCAGAGTCTGTCGCCCTAGAAATGGCCTTTATAGCCACTCCAGTTGCTGCTCCACAAACTACTGACCACCTCTAGGTGCTTACTCATTGTCTTGAAACAAGGAGGCCAAAAAGGAAAAGAAAAGGAGAGTTACATCCCAAAAAAACTCTAACAGATTTGTCAAACATGAGTTTCCTTTTATAAATCCATGTTGACTGTGCTTGATTATGATTTTCTAGATGTCTTGTTATCATGTCTCTAATAACGGATTCCAGCATTTTGCCTACTACTGAAGGGCTAACTGGCTTATAATTCCCCACTTCCTCTCTCAAATAGTAGGGTTATGTTTGATACTTTCCATTCCTTGGGGACTGTTAGAACCTAAGGAATTCTGGAAGATCAAAACCAATGCATCCACTATCTCTGCAGCTACCTCTTATAAAACCCTAGGATGCAAGTCATCGGGTCAACACTTAGTCCCATTAATCTTTCTAGTGCAGTTTCTGTACTTATACCTATTTCTTTAAGTTTCTCATTCTCACTAGATCTTTGTGTTCCCCATTGTTTCCAGAAGACAAATACAAAACATTTACTAAATATCTGCCATTTCCCATTATAATTTCATTTCTGTCTTCCTCTACTGGACCCACATTTTCTTTCACTGATCTCTTCCTATTTACATAGCTGTAGAAATGTTTACAATCTGTTTTATGTCTCTTGCTAGTCTCTACATTTTCCTTAGCAATTTCTTGATCCTCCTTTGCTGAATTGTCAAATCTTCCCAATCCTTTGGCGTATTACTCTTTTTGATAACATTATAAGCCTCTTCCTTTGATCTAATACTATCTTTAACTCCTCCTGTTAGCCACGGTTGGACCACTTTTTCTATGGAGTATTTATGCCATAAAGGAATGTATATATGTTGCAAATTATGCACTAATTCTTTAAATTCTAGCCATTGTTTGTCTGCTGTCATATCTTTTAATATAGTTTTCCAATCTACCTTTATCCAACTGACCTCTCATACCTACGTAGTTTGCGGTGTTTAGATTTAAAACCCTAGTTTTGGACTTTCAAACTCAATATAAAATCCTATCGTATTGTGGTTGCTCTTCCCTAGAGGTCTCTTTACTACAAGGTTATTAATTAATCCTTTCTCATTGCACAATACTAGATCCAAAATGGCCTGTTTCCCAATTGGTTCCTCAACATACTGATCTAGAAGACTATCTTGTATACATTCTATTAACTTGTCCACCATACTTTTACTGTAATTTTGGTTTGCCCCATCTATATGAAGATTAAATTCCCCTCATGATTACTGTATTACGCTTATTACATGCACCTCTAATTTCCTGATTTATACTCTGCCTCAGCTGGTGGGCTGTTAAACAGCTCCCACCAATGTTTTCTGCCTTTGCTGTAGCTCCACCCAAACTGATTCTATTAATTTTCTGAGCTCAGATCCTTTCTCTCTATTGTCTTTATCCCATCCTTCGTTAGCAAGCTCCTCCTTTTCCATTTTGCCTATCTCTTCAAAAAGTTAAGTATCCTAGAATATTTAATTCTCTGACTTGGTCACCTGGCTATTAATTCATCTAATTTGTTGTGAATGATTCGAGCTTTCGGATATAGTGTCTTTAGCTTTGACTTTTTAAAAACTTTTCCCTGACGTCACCTTAGTCACTGATTACCTGTTTCCTTTGTTACACTCATTGTTCCTTCCTAATCCACTTTGCTTATTATTACCCAAAATTCTGCTCTGTTCCAGAGCATTGACATTTCCCTTGCTTTTGAATTTACCCTTTACTGAATCCTCCCAACAGCCTTCATTAGTTTAAAACCCTGTCTACTGCCCAAGTTATTCAATTCACCAGGACGCTGGTCCCAGTCCAGTTTAAGTGGAGCCTGTCCTAATGGAACAAGCCCCTCTTCCTCCAGTACTGGTGCCAGTAGCCCATAAAATGAAACCCCTGCCTCTCACACCACGCCTTCAGTATTTACCTTTTAATCTATTTATCTCTATGCCAATTGGCATGTGGCTCAGGTAACAATTCAGAGATGATTACTTTTGAGGTTTTGCTTTTTAATTTGGACCCTAACTCTTCAAAGTCTCTCAGCAGACTTAAGCATGTACTGCAGTGCAATATTGAAACAGTGCTGCCCAGATGAGGCATTAAGCTTATAAACATGTTTATCTGATCCATTGATTTAGGTGGACTTCAAAGATATCATGGTACTAATGAAAGAGGAGCATGGATTCTCCTGGTGCTCTTGGTAACAACTTCCTCAACAAGACTGCTGATGAGGGTCATTCATTTATTATTGATCACAGCATCCAATTGTATGAAAAATAAGGACGCGTTTGCTTACATTAGATCCTTCCATTTCAGAGTAGTTCATTATATGTAAAGTGTTTTGAGATGCTTGCGATCTAAGGTGCTATATAAATGTCAATTTGTTTTTATTTCTTGGGCTACTAACTAGTAATGCTCTAAAACCTTCAAATTTAGTGGAAAAAGGAAGATAAATTGGAGCCGGAAAGTAAGGGAACTACAATTAAAAACACAATTCGTCAAAGGGACAGTGCTATATTTGCTATTAACTTAGCATAAAATTTTGTTTGTGGGTCTCTTTATTCGTCCTTTGACTGTAGTAAGGCTAATTTGTGAAGGTGGGTAGGAAGTTAGCTAAAGGACATAAACATAGAAAAATAGCAGCAGGAGTAGGAATTTGGCCCTTCAATACGGTCATGGCTGATCATCCAAAGTCAGTATCCTGTTCCTGCTTTCTCCCCGTATCCCTTGATCCCTTTAACCCTAAGAACTATACCTAACTCTTTCTTGAATATATTTAATGATTTGGCCTCAACTGCTTTCCGGGGTAGAGAATTCCACAGGTTCACCACTCTCTGGGTGAAGAAATCTCTCCTCATCTCAGTCTTAATTGGCTTACCCCTTATCCTTAGACTGTGACCCCTGGTTCTGGACTCTCCCGCCATCGGGAACATCCTTCCTGTATCTAGTCTGTCCAGTCCTGTTAGAATTTTGTAGGTTCCTAGGAGATTCCCCTGCCATTCTTCTAAACTCTAGCCAATACAAGCCTAATCAACGCAATCTCTTCATGCGTCAGTCCTGCCATCGCAGGAATCAGTCTGGTGAACCTACGCTGCACTCCCTCTATAGCAAGAACATCCTTCCTCAGATAAGGAGACCAAAAATGCACACAGTACTCCAGATGAGGTCTCACCAAGGCCTTGTATAATTGTTGCAAGACTCGGTGGGCCGAAGGGCCTGTTTCAGTGCTGTATCTCTAATCTAATCTAATCCCTGCTCCTGTACTCGAATCCTCACGCTATGAAGGCCAACATACCATTTGCCGCCTTAACTGCCTGCTGCACCTGCATGCTTACTTTCAGCGACTGGTGCACAAGGACACCCAGGTCTCGCTGCACTTTCCCCTTTCCCAATCTGTTGCCGTTCAGATAATCTGCCCTCCTGTTTTTGTCTCCAAAGTGGGCATAAAACGGAATTGTAGTTAGTGGCTGTTTTTCCACACTAGAAGGATCTCAACAGTGGTGTTTCCCAGTGATGATGGCTTGAATAATAGGGGCACAGTATTAAAATTTGCAGGAAACATAAAAATGGGAATCATGGTAAACAGGAGATATGAAGTGACCTTAAGCAGTCATTGAAAAGTTAGCTGATCTCCATTTGGATATATCAGCAGTGCAACAATTCACTGAGGAGCTGGTTCCTGCTCCTGATTGCTGTTCAGGATGTCCTGCTGAACATCTGCATGTGGACAATCACATCATCTGTCTCAGGATGATGCAACTCCAGTCTAAAAACCTGACAATGATATCCAAGCTTGTGTAAGTAAAGGCCTCTTGGATGAATTGGAGGTTGCCCAGTGCCTATGGAACTGTATCACAACAAGAAACCGATGCCATGACTGGACAAAAATGGTGGAGGAAAATAAAATATTAGGCAGCAATACAAGTCAGATAGAGATGATACTTCATTTAAAAACTGAAGTTTTTTTTTAGAAATCTTATCTCTGCAGAGAAAAAGTATGGCGTACATACTTGTGATTTGCCAGCATGGAAATTGAAAAACAGTATCCCTCAACAGACTAAAGAAATGTGCATCACTGAACTGTTTATGCATGAGAAAGAGAAAAAAATATTTTTATTTGAAAGAAAACACAACTGCTAGCATTAGTTGCAGGGGGAAAACGGAATGAATTTTACACACTTTTTTTCTTGTTTGGCATGGAAGGACAGTTGTGCATTAGTTTGGTCACGGTGATATCCTGCAGGGGGCAGTGGAATGGAACTGAGAGGAGAAGTCAATCAGAGAGGACACGGGTAATGGGGAATGGGACTGAGGGGAAGAGGTCAGTCAGGGAAGGTATGGGGGGGGGGTGGAATAGGGAATGGGACTGAGGGGAGATCTCAGTCAGAGAGAGGGAATGGGACTGAGAGGAGAGGTCAGTCAGAGGGGCAACGGGAGTGATGGGGAATGGGACTGAGGGGAGACGTCAGTCAGAGGGAGGGCATGGGGGGATGGAATGGGATTGAAGGAGATGTCAATCAGAGAGGGCACAAGTGGGGAATGGGACTGAAGGGGACGTCAGTCAGAGAGGGTACGGGTGTGAATGGAGAATGAGACTGAGGGGAGAGGTCAGAGAGAAGGTACAGGATGATGGGGAGTGGAATTGAGCGGAATTGGGGGCACGGGTGTTTTGGGGAATAGGACTGAAGGAAATATCAGAGGGCACGGGCAATGGGAATTGCTGAATGGGGAATGGTACTGAGGGGAGAAGTCAATCAGAGAGGGTATGGGGGTGATGGGGGAATGGGACTGAGAGGAATGGGGATAAGTAAGTGATATAATCTTTTAGAACTGGCACTGGTATGAGGGGCTGAATTGGCCTCCTTCTTTGTTAAATTTTGTGGTTCAATGATCAAAGGAGTAATAGTAAAATTGAGACAGAAGTTCAATGGAAAGGCAAAAGAAATCATGAACATTTGTCTCTTTTTAGTTTTCAGTCAGGCTGCTAGATTAACCCTGGGCTTCACATAAACTGCCACGTTAGTGGCTTTGCTGAAAGTATTTCTCTGCATTCAATGCCTGGCTTTACCACACAGCACAAGCATGTGACTTGACCAAGTAACCCCGTTGCAAAGACTAGTCTTAATGTTGCAAATGAAGTCTCTCTCCCACAAATGAAGTCTCTTCCCTTGACTGCTTGAAACATGATGGCACAGTTCTCCTCGCCTGAACTCATGATGGCCATTCCCCATGGCCTGGGACCACCTCAGACGTTACTCAGTAATGGATTCACTTCAATGTTGTAGTTATAGCCTATTCTGTTCTTCTTTTCAAATTAATTATTTAAAGTCTCAAGCTTAACTACTTAGATTGTCAGTTTTGTGGCAGGAACTGAAACCAGCACACAGCATGTGATGTGAAACCTGTATAATCCATGCAGCAAAAATACCTGTGGAAATAATGAAACAATCACAACCAACTCCTTAGTCTATGCAATTAAAATTGTTAGCGTGAACTAGTACTGTATAAACAGAGCAAGGCTCAAACAGTTTCACATCATTCATGACCCTCAACTGTGCAGTTGTGCATTGTACAGTTCCTCACAGATTACTGCACTAACGAAGATAGTTATGGGCTTCAGGATGACATGGACAGGATTGTAAAATGGACAGAAGCATGGCAAATTGGAGCTCATTGCAGGGAAGTGTGCACTTTGGGAGGACTAATATGGAAAGACAATTTCATATAAATGGCACGATTCTGAAAAGTGTAGATGGTCAGAGAGACCTTGGTGCCCATATACACACATCCTTCCAAGTAGCAGGGCAAGTTAATAAGATGGTTTAAAAAAGCATATAGTTTACTTGGGTTTATAAATAGAAGAATAGAATATAGAAGCAAAGCGATCAAGCTGGAACTTTATAAATCACTTGTTAGGCCTCAGCTGCAATATTGTGGACAATTCTGCATACCACACTTCAAGAAAGGTGTAAAGGCCTTAGAAGGGGTACAGAGGAGGTTAAGAAGTGACCTAATGGAGGTTTTCAAGGTGAAGATGTTTTGATAGAGTTAGGAAAAATCTATTCCCTCTGGCAAGTGAGTCAATAACCAGAGACCATAGATTCAAAATCATTGGCAAAAGACCTAGAGGGAAGATGAGAATTTTTTCACCCACAGCTCAGGAGCGCTCTACCTGAAAAGCTGGTGCAAGCTGATTCCATAAATAATTTTAAAAGAAACTTGGACAGGTACTTGAGGATGAGGAACGTGCAGGGTTACAGACAAAAAGAAGGGATGTGGGACTAAGCATGACTACTGACTCTTTGAAGAGCACAGACCTGATGGGCTGAATGGCTGCCTCTGTGCTGTAAGATTCTATGACTGTAATCATTAATCAATGAGGTTGTTGCACTGTAGTCATTCCAAAGCTCCTTTTTCAATTGTTATGCTGCTTGTACATAATGGTCCTTCACTGTTGGCAGCTGTCAAAGCTCATACTGTTAGGCAAAGTAGTCCTTTATTGATTCTTTAGTTTGCTGGTAAGTCAGGTACATTCTAAAATGATGCAATATATTTGGTGTCAAGTTAGACTTTGAAATTTTGATACTGAAACATTAACCATCAATTCCAGGGCTACAGGGATTGAGTGGGGAAGTGGGACTGACTGGCTAGCTCTGTGGAGAGCCGGCATGGACTTGATGGGAGAATGGCCTCCTTCTGTGCAGTATATGACTCTAGGTGACAGTCATGTATTACATTATTGAGATACTAGGAATTTGTACAGGCCTAATGATTGAAGAAAAATGCAAAGCCCCGTTAATTTCACTTCCTTGATCTGTTTGCCCTGCAGTTACTAGAAGTCACTTTTCAGTTAAAAAAAATACGATTCTCAGCAGTTCTTTTTCTATTGTTTAAAAATTTAAAACTGTTTTATTTTTCTTTTAAGAAATAACTAGATAATATGCCAAGTATTGTAAAGGAACAAGCAAAAATGTCTTGAATAACTTGAAAGTATTAAAGATTTCACAAGAAAAATAAAAAATGAATTTGGCCACTTGATCCAAATTATCCTTCTGGGGTGATGGAGAGAAATTGCATTCATCCCCCTCACTCTTTCCCCTCCCCCCCCCCCACCCCAGCAACCCCTCAAGAAGTAATGTCATCTAACTATTTCTTGAGTGAGGATTTTCCCTTCAGTATGCTATCTAGAAGATCCATATGTTGATCTGCTTTGCATGGAGGAATTCTTCCTGACATCTGCTCTTCCATCCAGTTTTAACCGTATTTCTTCATTTAAGCATCTTGGCTTAACTTGAAGTAGTGCATTGGGTTTATCTTGTCTATTCTAGTTAATGTTTTCTCTGCTCCTTTAAGATCTTTGTATCCTCCTTCAGGTATCAAGTGCTCCATTGCCTCCAGCTTTTTTCCCCCCCATTCCCTCAGTCACTAGCCACATGTGGAGAATTGCTTTTCTGATTTGCAACTAAATAAGTGATTGTAATATTGTTGGACATGTGAGCTCAATACTTATATTTGCACAACATATATGTGAACTTAAATCTTTTTATGCATTTATTGGTGAAATGGTAAGATGAAATCCGAGCATGTAACTGGCTGTGAGTGCTTTAGTTACTGAATGATGGT